>NC_133941.1:21276304-21595419 GCF_031877795.1 Strix aluco
ACTGTCCTGATGTTAAAGAAATGCTTTTAAGTATGGGCCCATGTGTGAATGTCTGTAAATACATACAGCAGCCTGCCTCAAAGTGCCCGTGAAGAATGCCAGTGAGCATGCTTACTCCTTCTGGTGGTTTATGGTGTTGATGTCTAAGTCTATTGCATTGCCCCCAGGAATTTCCAATGTCAAAATGGTGCTGAATTTGATAAAGGCAGGGACTGAGTTTATAGTATGATATCTTTTCAACCCACATTTTTTCTGAACAAAGTAGAGTTTGAGGGGCTAGATAAAGCACATGTGAAAGGAAATATGCTTCTGTCGCTTGATAGAAAACCACCTAGGTTAACAAATGTGTCAACTTTTGTGTTATTCCTTAGGTGACTTTTCTAGGTTGAACTCCACTGAATCTGAAAGCTGCTGCTGATTGCTGAGGTCTTGTGTAGCATCTAGTGTACATCTACCTTGTTTACTGGACTAAAGCTGTAGGAATTGAGTGATTATAAAGTAACAGTTAACACCCTGTAGCTGAATAGATTTTTAGGAGTGCAGGTCTGATACAAAATGCAGCTGCTGCCCCCTCCCCTATCCTGCCAAAAACCCCAAAACCCACAAAATCTCTGGCATGTAAGATGGATGCTGGATTGAATATGATCATGTTCCATTATTGTGCAATTATTATATTATTTATTATAATGTTCCATTATTGTTTTATTTATTGTTGAGAAAGGAATAAAGATGAATATTTCTGAAAAAAAAAATCAGGAAAATGAGCTAAATGCTTACCTTGGAAAGGTCAGTGACCTGAATGGATCAACAGTAATTTTTACTGGTTGTGAATCTGGCCCTGGCATCTAGGTCCCCTAAGGAGCAGAGGAAGGGTTTTGCTGTTTTTTTGAATACAAGCAAATGGATACTGTCTATGGTTTCTAACTCAGAACTCCCTTTTCCAGTGCTCATAGCAGCCTTTAAGCCTTCAAGAGGAAGCAGCAATACCTGATGGTGCATAGATACATGTGGTAGAATTTCATCTTCATAGCTGGCTGAAAAAGGAGATTGATGGTTCTGCTTCACAGTGACACTCGGAGGACTGTGAGGAAGATTATTTTCCCACATTTGCATTCAGCTACTCCAAGTATATCAATTTCCACTGAGCGTAAGGATGATTTTGATTTTACACAACGAGAGTTTCCAAGGAGGCACTAGATTTACAAAAGCGGTTGCCAAGGGTCTCCAAGGGACTTGACAGTTTTACAGACTGATGACATACTACTGGTGTAGTCTTAATGGAAGTTGGGTTTGATATAAATAATAAAGAATTGGAGGTGCTCAAGGACAACATTCAAAAGCAATTTGGAGAGGCCATGGAACGTTTTGATTTGTCGCAGTATAATTCCTTCCACAAAAGGCAGTTGAACTGTGACTGGTGGAATTTACTTATTATAGCTTTATACTTTTTATATTGAAAATTGAGCTTCAGCATTATATTCCATTTCTGTCTGTCTTTATGCAGATTACACAAAAATAAATGGGTAGTTTATGAGGGTAAAATCTTCATGGTAGGGAACATTTAAATTAAAATTGTCAAAGAATGGTTTTTATTTTAGAAGAGTATCTGTATCTCTGCTAAAGCGATTTAGTAATGGACAAATATGGGCTTGGGAAATGCTTAGATGGACCTTTGAAAAACTTAAAAAAAATTGTCCAGGAAATTTGTTAAAGTCTACTTAAAAAAACCCACACATTATTATTTGCAGATCATGTCTATGGCAGCACTGACAGTATTAGAAAGGCAACCCTATTTAGTTTGTTCCTTTGTTCTTTATATAAGAACTTGCTGCCTTGTCTTCTGAGTAACACAAAAGCTATTTTATTTCTGAGGAACAAATGCTTTGAGTGAATCCTGTAAGATACTGGTTGTCTTTCATGAGGCCACTATATTCTCCTTTTGCCACTATTTTTGAAGTTGTAGAAAATTGCAACAGAATTGCATTGCAAGGGTAAAGCTGCTTATTTTGCTTCAAGTGGTTAAAGAAAAGAATTGCTGAGAGGTACCTAAGATATGGCAGCTAAATATTTGAATGTCCATGTACCTGCTAGTTAAAAGCTATGTGTACTGTGGCTCTAGGTTAATTCTTTTCATTTATAGATGTACTGATGTTAGAGGTGAGATGGAGGGGCAGGGGAATAATCTTCCTTCTTTAAAGGCTATATAGATGTTGTCTTGAAATGCATTGTATTCAGGCTGACTCAAAAGCTATTGCAGTTTGCTTTTTGCCACATAGGGATTAATCACATTCATGTATTTACAGTCAAGATTAGCTGCTTCCTCGCTCCATGCAGACAATCTAAAAATCACATTGATGATGGGTAACGCTGATAAACATATAGTAAAGCAAACAAAAAAAGTGTGCAGATTTATGGGCAGTTTTGTTCTTAGGGGGTGTCAAAGGTGTGCAGATTGAGGATAGCTAAGCCGTTAGCAAATGCGCTCCTATTGTTGAAGCACAGAATGAGGAAAAGCAGCTGTAATTGCACAAAGATATATCAGTTGTACTTCCCTTGTGGATAGAAAGACATGCAAATAATTAACACTACAAAGGAATGGCCACAATTAAAAGAGTCTAGCATTACCCTCTGGTGTCCTGTTTGGAAAGCAGATGAAAACTATCAAGGCCCAACTCCCTGCTTGCTTCGCTGCACAGAGGAGACTTTTGGCAACGGGGTCAGAAGCAGAGCTGAAATGATTGCTACTTGGTGCTGCAAGAGTGGTTGCTCCTGCTTGGACCCTTTAGGATCAAAGAATGGCCAAGGAACATAACTGTGGGTGTTTTTTGTCCTTCATCCACCATTTATCCCACTGGGTCTGCAACTTTTTTGGCTGAATAGTAGCAAGCAGGTCTGCTCTAAGTAACCCAGCTCTCTCCAGCAGGTGTGAGATTTGGCACTGGGTCCCTTGAAGTTGGGTCCGCAAGAAGAGTTTGCAGCTGAAGAGCTTTGAATAGCAGCAGGTAACAAGCTCAAACTGCAGTACCTCAGACTTGTCACTGTTTCTTGCTAGCCTCTGGATTAGGAGCGTAAGCAAGCAAAAAATTCTGAGGAATGCTGTAGCCATTTGGAAAAAAAAAAAAAAAAAGGCAAACAACAAAACCCCTAAGAATTGTTGTTTAAGAACTTAACATTGAGTCAGAATGAGGAACACAAGTGATTATTACACTTAGCATCTGGCATGTGTGTCAGCCTACCTTGTGCCTGAAAGCGGAGTGTATGGCTGTCTCCAGACAGTTTTATCCATCAATGCTGTATTCATGTACTTCAACAGCGAATGGCTGGTGTAAGAGCGTTTGTGTGGGTACCGTACATTCTACTATACTTATATTATCAATGATTATGCTGATATGGTTTCTATGTGAAACACACTGTGAGCCTATCTGTAGATTGTTACATTCACTTGTCTTTTCTACTGGGCTGGGCTACTTGAGACCACACTGCTTTGTTTATTTATTTTTTTTAAAGGCATTTGCTGTGTTTGAGTGAAGTAATTCTGTAGTTGTTTATCTTCTGCTAGTGTTTGTAATGAGATTTATTCTGTAGTCCTAGTTATGAATGTTGTACAGCAGTTTTTCTCTATGATGTTCCTACTTTCAAGATGGAGGATTTACTCACAGCCGCTAGAAATGAGTGTTGTTTTTCCAGCAGGAAGCTCTTGTAGTGGAAATCAGGGAGCTGGAAGAGAGGTTGGAAGTGTAAATGAGAAAATTCAGGGATCTTTGCAGAAAGCCATAGCTCCACTGACCTTGATACACTTACAGCAGTGGACAATGCAGTTCTGTGCATTTAGACATGGTTATGAAGAGCATAAAATTTTGACTGGATCGCAGCTGGGCTGCTGTAACGTATTGCAGGGGAGGGTCCTTATTTTCACCAGGAAATCTGAATTGGTTATTGTTCTGTCTGGAGGATGGCTATCACAAGAATTCTGCTTCCATTTATTTTTTTTATAGGATTAATTCAGTCCCAGCTACCTAATGTTACTGTTGCTTCCACAAAATATTTCCACTTCTAGAACAGCGAACTAAAATAATCTGCATTCAATTTAGAACAAGGCTTTATATTTCATTTGAATAATGATCACAGCTTTCTTAAAATCAGAGGTGAAATTCCATCACTGGTTGGATGTGGACAGGAATCTGAAATGCGTGATACACCATTGAATGAGTTGTGTTTGAGGATGTCTAAACTGTCTTGCAAATAAATGTCTCCAACATCATGGTTTGTTTCTAGGCATCTTTATTTAGCAGGAGCATGAGTTATCTCTGCCATGTAGCAGTCAAGATTCACAGCTTTCGTGGAAGATCTACTACTATGGGAATAAAGACTTCCTTTGTTTACAGGAGGCGGCGGGGGGGTGGGGGAAGCACCCTTCAGGCTGTTGTTTATAGCTGCTGACATGTGATAGAACAGGAACATGCCTTTGCTTGTGGAATCTCAGATTGGCATCTTTACAGGGAGGGGGAAATCTTCAAGGGTAGTTTAAAGCTGACACTTTGTCATCTTGCAGTGATAAGCCCTAAAAAGAGCTGTTGTATGCACTGGAGTATGTTATGCATAATAAAAATTGAATACTGGGAGAGTTAGAAATGGTAGTTTGTATTCAGCAGCTGAATTATGCAAGGTATAGTGTGCTGTCTTGTTTGGAACATTCTCAGTTAATGGGAATTTTTTTGCTAATAAAAGGCTTCAAGATTTGGTCCAATGGATCTTAAAAATGGTAGTGCTATTTATGGATATGATTGGCAGATGTAATCCTTTTCCTGCTCTCATCTACATCTTTCCTTTGCTAGTCTGTGCCAGCCATTAGACCAAAACATAATTAAATCTAGTATTTCAGAACCAAAGTAGACATTAATCATTTGGGGTACTTTTTGCTTTTTCTTTTTCTTAGAAGTCTAAGAAAGATAGACACCTTAATCCCACTGAAATGCACACGTACGTATTTTTGGCTCCTTTGAAAAGTTCAGCCACCCTATTTAATATAATCCAGTGGTGATCTTCTATCAGCGCTCTCAATGACATATTAGTCTTTGACATTCCCATTGCAGATGTTGGGAATGAATTGGAAACATCATATATTGTTTAAAAAAAGCTACCATAGTAATTTTTTCTTATCTATTAGTCTCTGTTTTCTGTTTTTTTTTTTTTTTAATTGTACCACTTGATACCCCCCAAATGCTTCCATAGCATAAGACATACCAACTTGCCTCAGTTTCCCCTTTTGTTGAGGTGAGTGATGACTTGCTGTCAGCCATTGTACAAGCTTTCTTTTTCTGAACAAACCTGAAAAAACAGAACAGCCTATAAAAATGTACAAAGTAGCATTGGCCCTTCTAAAGTGTGACAAGCAAGTAAAAATTTTGCCTTCTTAAACAATGTACTAGCTTTGCCCTGAACATAGTTATCCCACAAGGTTGTTATGACTGTTTGATACACATGCTGGTGTGTCCCTTTTAACAGGTAGCCATGTAAAAGGTCATAAGGTTTGAAGATAGGAATGATGGAAGCCTAAAACTGGTGATATCTTGATGTAGCCTGTCCTCTGCTGGTTGGAGGCACTTCAGTGAACGTTTACACAAGTAGGAAACAATATTTGGAGTTTATTTTCTCTATTTAAAAAAATGGATGGAAAGCTTTATCCACAGCAGCTCTGTTAGCATAAACAATTAAGGAAGAGAAGTTGCAGTCCATGGACCTGACACTTCTTTCTTCTCGCAGGATGTCCGAGCAGTGTGCCACCTTTAGAGATGTGGTGGACATCATGAAAATGCATGGTACACAATCATAGGAAATTTAGATTAGGAAGAACCTCTGGAGGTCATCAGGTCCATGCATGTGCACTGTGTGAGTTGGTTTTGTTATTTGTCCACATTTGAATGGCTTATAACAAATTTTTAACAAATCAAGATATTGCATGCATGTCACTCGGGTTGCTCACTTTCTCTGCTTCTTCCAAGTTGGTTGTTGAAAGCTCATTTTTATAGCTATAGGGGGGTTAATATTTCTCTCCTTACTGCAATAACTTTATAGCATGGTGTGCTGTTTGTTTAGGCTTGTTAAAACTTGCTCCATTTAGCCAAATGCCCTTTTCCTTCAAAGTAACATGAGCTCCCAGGGGAAGCTGAGGATATTCACTGCTTGACAGAACGGAGCCCTCCATTCGCACAATCCCTGCAGTCTGGCATTATATGTGGAGTAAGTCCATTACGACTGCCTTAGATTGGCTTAGAGCTAAATCAGAGGCAAGAACATTTCACTCTGTCTGTGCTGTGCAGATAAGAACTAATATTTGTCTGTGAAGAAATCTGACTTGTTTTGCCACTTATTATTTTATTATTCCCAAAGGGGTATACAATTAACTTCTGTGCACTCTTCTTTAGGAGTCCTCATTCCCTGGTTAACACCTGAAAGATATGGCTTCAGATGAGACAGGGTATGTTGCTTATATTCAGTATTGTGCAATACAGAAAGATTTCCTTTCTTGTGGAGAAAAGATGCAAGGAATCGCTTATTGTCTAATAGGCAGAACCAGATTACTTTTGGTTTGGTTTTTTTTTTTTTATTTTAGGAAAATGGATGCATTTTAGAAATTATTTTAGAAAAAATAAAGAATAAAGAAATGTGTAGGAATATAAATCAGAGCTTTATTATTTCAATCCAGGTTTTATGGTATTGGGTTCTGGGAAAAATAAAAGAACTTACTCTGTGTGTGTGTGTTGGTATGAACAGGTGCAGCAATTGCTTTTGAAATGAGTCCAAGCAAGTAACATTAAGTCCTCATTTTACACCTCACTGAATGCTGTGCAAAGAGCAGAACTTCCCAGCAGCATGAGCAGATATAATTCCATTGATAGCTTTGGCGCTGAGCCTATTCACTTAAATCAGTGAAGTAGTATCTGCTCATGCCTCAGTAAACAAAGCCTATTATATTATATTATATAGGTCAGTATTTGTTTTGGGACAGTTCTTAGTCTTTTGAATGCTTTGCCTTCCAAGGTTAATACTGTATTCTCAAAAAGAGCTTCTGTTTCTTCAGCCTCCCATTTTTGAGGCTGCAAGAATTGTGAGACCAATATTGTCTTCCTTCAGTTGAGACTTTTGAGGCCTGTATAGCGGAAACAGTATTTTACTTCCAAACTTCTGGAGTTTCAGTCAAGCTCTTGGTGTGAGAGGAAGGGCTCGCAAGATGGACAGATGAATGCACTTGCAGCAGTGAAGCCTGAGGGACAGTTTTAGCTCCTTTTAGAAATACTGCGACTCTGTAGGACCACAGTGTTCCCAGTTTGAAATCTAGAAACAGAGGGGTTAGGGAACCTTCCTAAAGCCAAGTGCTGCTATGGTAAAATGCAAACAGCTTTGCTTCTGTCTCAGTAGATGAACAAGAGTCACTGGAAAATTGTCTGTGTAGTTACCTTTGAACAGTAAATAGAAAAGTAATTTAAAAAACCCCATCAATACCGGGTTCTACAAACTCATTGTTCAGGGGGTAGAGTGGTGGTTTGGTCACAAAGTTGTAACAGCCTTTTGTGAGTGAAGAGCTCCTTGGGTTCTCTGTGGCAGGTAAGAAGATGTTCTGCCATTTACTTCTTGTCCTTCTCTTACCACCCAGGTACCAGGGCCAGTGGAGGGAGTGGAAGGGATTTTTCTGCTGTATTCCCTATGCCTGTAGCTATTATCCAGGAACTCTGTAATGTGGGGTGTGTCCCTGGTCAGCGGTCTGGCATTAGGCTCAGCATTTTTTTCAGAAATGTTCATACTGAATATTATCTCTTTGTTTTATTCATTGAAGTGAGATCATCTTTTGAATATTTCTGTTAGTTTTCTTAGTCACAGAAACCAGAAAAGTGAAGTGCTTACTAGGGTTTTCCCACTTAATTGCTGTGAAACCTTGAACCGGTCTTCACGATCTCCACTTTTTTTTTTTAATTGAAGCATTTGTAGTGAGGCAAAAAAAGGATGTTTAGCCCTCCCCAATAAATGAAACCATCTCCTCCCTTGCAGGTCTCTCTTGGAACCATGCCTCTGATTTCATGAACACTTTCCTCCTGATATCACCACAGCATAGAAATTTGAGAGAAGAAGCGGAGCTATTGACTTGCTTATGAACAACAGAATGGTTAAGCAATTTGTATGCAGACCTGAGTAAAACAAACAATACAGAACAGCCCCCAGCTAATATTATTTTCAGCTATACCACATAAGTAATATAGCTGCGAAGAGAAAAACTGTGGGGGAGGGTGAAGGACCATACTTACCTTTTATTTTTTTCAATGGGGTCTTGCTCAAGTACTCAGCTTTTTGATTGCTGCAGTCAGATAGCTAATAACAAAAAGGAAATAAGACTGAGGGACATCATGGTATCTCTAACCTGTCTTAGGAGACACTTAGCGGAGATGACCATTCAGCCCACATCTACTGACACTCAGTCTTACTGGCCAGAGCAACTTTGCCTTGTATATGCCCCTGATTCAGCTATGTTAAACTTCTTGGGTGTTACCTTAATTTCAAGCATGTGCTTAAATCTCACTAGTTTAAAGCAAATCTTAATCATTTCAGTAAAAAAAAAAAAAAAAGTGCAGAACTAGATTTAGAGAGAGAAAATATGTAATTCTCATCAACTATTGATTTAAGTTATGAAAAAATACCATATTTTTCTATGCCATCACTGCTGTATATATTTAATAAAAAAGAACGGTAATACTGTACTACAGAAAGCTGTGTTCACTTAGAGCTTGAGAAGGCAGCAGTTATTTGCTTCTCATTTGGAAGGTGACATTCCCAGCTAGATGGCCTAGAAAATCATTTTCAAAAAGTAAGAAAAATTAGTTCAGGAGGACTATTGAACATCCAGCACTCTCCTAGGCAACAAATTGCCAAGTACCTGGCAATACCTGACACTATGACAAGTGTTCAGCCTGGGGGGTGGTGACAAGTGATGAGCTATTCAGAACACCTCTTCCCTTTCACATCTCGGGTGAGCTTGCAGAGCTGCCACTACAAAATTCTCGTGTTTGGGGCTTTTTTGGAAATTGATAAACTGAGCAAGGATGTTCCATTGGCATACAGTAAATGTGGTACCTCATAATACTGCTGTCTGTTTTTCTATTTTTAAAGAAGAGCTTTTCATGGCATGTTGTACTAATTTCCAAATTGTTTGATGGACCCTGAGACATAACCCAAGGATAGAAAGGGTTTATGTCATCTGGGGGGCTTTTTTATAGCAGTTTTCATGTACGTCAGTTTTTTGGGGGGTTTTTTCTTTTTTTTTTTTTTTTTTTTTTTTTTTTCCCCTAGAGCAGGCTGGTTTGTAATTGGCTTTTGCAAATAATTTTTTTTTTGTTTTACTTTTGCTCTTAAATATGACAATGCACCTTATAAAAACAGTGCAAAGGGAAATGATGCCAAATTCATAATTTCAAAATACATAGGACTTTTGCTTCCCTTTAGATTTGTTTGTCAGAATCTAGTATTTGGCACTATTACCCCTGTGGCTGTGGGACTTTCTGTGCAGCTAAGGGTTGGAAACTTTTAAATGGGAGGTAACTAAACGCCATGAAGTTGCTGCTGCAGGCTGATGGAAATGAGCGTTAATGTGCCATTGGTATTCTCTCTGGGTTTCTCACCAGCATTTCAAAGAGCAAGTGTCCTCAGAGATTTACTCCTGTGATTTCTATTGAGTCCAGCTATTGTTGTGATGGGGTTCTGGGAGCTGAAAAAGAGCATAAAAATACCTGTAGAGCAGATACATGAGAAATAAAGTTTATAATTATGTTGCTCATTATTAAGTTTGTTCTTTGATTTAACAGCTTCCTGGAACCTGGGGTACACTACCAGTCACATCTGGGGTAGAATTCATCAGCTGTTTGTTAGAAAAGAACTACAGATAGGCAGAATCCAATTACCAAAGCTGAAACTTTGCCAAGACTCTGGATTTACTTTTCCAAAAGTGCCAAGGCATCTTTCACAGTCACAAATTATGACACTTAGCTTTTGGATGGGACACAAGGATAGGCTTATTGTGAAGAATATGGTTGCAGAAATAATTTGCCTAGTGTATAGACAGCGTCTACATGTGGTAGTATTCCTCAAGAGAAGGGAGAGAGACAGTTGAGCTGCCAAGCAGTACAGATAAATTGTATCTGAAAAGAAAAAGTATTGGTTACAGAACGATATAGGTAATTGCTACCATATGTTGTTCCAAGCTTTTTTCTTCAACTGAGCAGTCATGTATTACAGTGCAAATAACTGAAACTTCTTCAGACTCATCTGCAAGTTATTTTGCGTGCTTAATGATAGCCATGAGTTCTTTGGGACTGTGAAGGCCTTCATCGAAAAATCTTGGTCGTCCAATTTCTCAGATGGAACCAGTGGCATTGACTAAGCTAGAGGAAGGATAGACAAAGACAAACTATACTTGTGAGGCTGTTGAGCATTATGGAGCAAGCAATACTTTGAATGTGGATATCAAATACCTATATAATATTTAGTAGGTGGCAACTGTAAGAGAAGATTGTGATGGAAAAAGGAGTTTCCTTCCGTTCTACAGGAATGTATGCTACTGCAAGATCTCTGTAAAGAAAAGAGTGTGAAATGAGATAAGAGGCAGAAATGAGGAATGCTAGAAGCAGCCCAGGAGTGTGTGTACTGTATAAGGGATGGACTGTTTAACCTATGCTGCAAAGAACAGATCTCTTCCAGAAAGTTTAGTCAAGAATAAAGTGTTTTTTATCATTAGGTAGGGAATGCTCAAATATGAAAGACTGTTCAGATTTTCATATGTAAATTTGACCTCTGGCATTCTGAAGGCCAATGGAACGGGACTTTCAAACCCCAGAAGGCACATTAGCAGTGAACAGTATTCAAATGACATTTCAAACACTAAATACAGTAACTCACTCTTCTCTTATATCCCATCTGTCATTGTTCTGTCTGTCTAGCTAATTTACTGGAGTCTTGTCATGTGACAGTGTATTTATCCTCGTCACAGACTTATTTCACTTATCTAAGATTTCCAGTTTGGATGAGTGAAAGAATATTGCTGCAGTGTAATTCTCCACTGTCTAAGAGATAAGCTTCTAAAATCTCAGTGTGCACCCCAAGAGAAGTTAGGGTAGTATCCAGGACTTCACTTATAAATCAGTTCTTGACCCTGTGCCTTATCATTAAAAGTCAAAAATCATCTATCTTCAGGATTTGAAAACTGATAGTTTGTGCTATAGTAGAGGATCCATCTTGCTAATTCTAGCACCTGTATACTTCTAATCCTGTTAAAATACCATTCTTCTTTGATAGTCATTGCATGTGTACTCTTAAATTACTCTTATTCCCTTTCCATAATTCTTTACTGTTGTTGTTGTCTCATCATTGCTTGTAAATTTTTCCCATGTTGCCATGGCATCATAAAACGAGCATGTTCTAAGGCTTCACAAGGGGCTGACATGATCCTTCCAGCCTGGGGAGAGCATGGCCAGTGTCTGAGCTGTCTGGAGATAAGTCGTTGTTTCTGTTGCGTTATCTACTACCACACTCAGATGCTGCTCCCCTTTGTCTGGAGGTCTTCCCAAATCCACCAAGAAACAGGGACAAGCTAGCACCTTTTAAACAGAACCAATAGTTGAATAACTATATGCAGGTGCTAGAAATTCAGAAACTAAAGGATTTCGTAAACCACAAAACACCAGCTCTTACTTACTACAGCATATAGTAATCTCTGGCTGCTGCCATGGTTGTCCTATTCAAACATGGAGAGGATGTCTGTATGGATATATACTCAGCCTCTCAGTATTACAGAATCACAGAATTGTCTAGGTTGGAAAAGACCTTGAAGATCATCCAGTCCAACCATTAGCCTAACATTGACAGTTCCCAACTACACCAGATCCCTCAGCGCTATGTCAACCCGACTCTTAAACACCTCCAGGGATGGGGACTCCACCACCTCCCTGGGCAGCCTATTCCAACGCCTGACTACCCGTTCTGTAAAGAAATGCTTCCTAATATCCAGTCTAAACCTTCCCTGGCACAACTTGAGGCCATTCCCTCTTGTCCTATCACTCATTACTTGGTTAAAGAGACTCATCCCCAGCTCTCTGCACCCTCCTTTCAGGTAGTTGTAGAGGGCGATGAGGTCTCCCCTCACCCTCCTCTTCTCCAGACTAAACCCCCCCAGTTCCCTCAGTATTGCTCTTGCTCACTTTTTTTCATCACTTGAGGATTCCGAAACAGCAAGGGGGGGGTGAAGAGTTGAGATCCCAGATGTCCCAAGAAAGAGTTAGTCTCCTACTTGATGTGTTTCAGAAGCATGAAGTGGAAGAAGGGAAGAACAGGAGATAAGCTGAGTTTCAGAAATGCTCATTCTTTGGACTTTTATCAACGACGTAGGGTTTTTCTGTTGTGGTGGTTTGTCGGGTATTTTTTTGCCCCCTCTTCCTCCCTCAGTACTGCAGGCTGCTGAAATATGACTGCCTGGGAGAGTCTTTTCATGCTTAATATTGGTGCTGCGCTATCTGAACTGCTTTATGTTGTTGTAATTACCGTGATTTCTATTGGGGTCTGTAATCTCTGACAGGTCGAGCTTATAAATGGAAACTTTGCCTAGGAGTGTTCAAAGTGTGTCTGGCGGTGGCCTTTCCATAATAAATAATGAACATTTGCCATGATAAAGTTTGAAGAAAGCGGGTGGTTTTTGGATTGAGGGGAGGAGGTATATGTGTGTGTTTGTCTTTTCCTTCGCTGCTTCTTTGGAGAACTGCGCTCCCTAGCTGGAAGATATAATGGCTGTATGAATTGCTATTTAATCAGGGATGCTAATTAAGTCTTAGCTCTTTAATGCTTTCGTGGGAGAGCTGTATATGATTTGCAGTGGCTGGAATTGCAATTGCAGGCAATTAAGCTGCTCTTGACTTGGTAGGACCCAAAAGTGCAGTTTTATGATGGATATTTGGGACTTGGAGAGATTCTGCCACCTTCAACATTTTCCTTGGTCTGAAGATCGTTGTTGTTTTTAAGAGGAAATAATCTAAAGCAGTGAGGCAGTGAAGAAATACATTTCAGATTTTAAGTAGCTTTTTGTGTATAATTACAGCAATACATCCACTTTTATGACACAGTTAATATAATTATTGGTTAAATATAAAGCTTATTCTTAACAGAAATCTTACTTAGCTTTCCAGCATTGCTTCTTTAGTTTTATAATGGAATTGAGAAACTAAGGTTCTTTAGCGCTGGCTATCTGCCATCTTATCAGATGCCAACAAAGGGTTCCTACACAGGTCTTGGCAACACTTTTCAGTCAGGTGGGTCGGACTTAGTACAGTGGTTGGTCTCAAATGAGAAATTTTCCAATGACTGGCCTAAAGAACTGTAATATCTGTGAGCTAAAGTGGGAGAAAATGTGTGGAGTACTTGTCGGGTTTATGGTAGTACAGACAAAAGCAAACCAGGAACCAAATCCTGCAACAAATAGCATGCAGGTCTGCTTAGTGATTAAGTATAGGCTGGGATTTTTAGGTTCTGGGTTTTTTAATCCCCCAAACATTATATCTTGGTAGTTGAAATCGGTGGTACTTCGTAGTGGTCACTGTAATCTTTGGTCCTCTAGGAGCTGATTCAGTAATTATGTCATAGCCTTGTATCCAATAATATGCTATTTCTGCATGGCATAAGGGACAGAAGAGAGAAAAAAATATTCTTCATGTTTGTTTTTCTTTATCTGAATACTGCTTGGAAAGGCAGACTTCTCTTAGGAAAAAAGAAATTCAGAGAAATTTCAGATGCTTGATGGAGGAGAAAGAGAGCACAAGATGGATTTAAGAGGTTTTAGATAAAAAGCACAGTATATAATCATAGCCTGTGAGATTAGAGGAGTTTTTGACTTTGTTTTCAGCAGAGTTAACTCTTTCCTTCCCCCTTTCTCCCTTATTGTCTCAGTCACTTCTCATAGGGCAGGAGCAAAATGGAAATGCAAAAGTGATGAAATAAACAGTTGGGAAGTCTGTGAATGGGCACAATAATGTCATAAGGAACAATGTCAGATCTCACGGAGCAAAGGTCAAATGGTTGGTCTTTACCTACTCCATGAACACAGGTTAGGAAGCTTACTCTTCCTTTGGCTCAGTGTATTAATATAGTGCCCTGTATTGTTTTTCAGCTGTGTACCACCACTCAATTGTGTCGCTAAAGTATGCCAAACTGTGGCACTGTGATGATAAACTGACAAATATTAATTGAGGGCAACAGAAGCCACATACTGCAGTGATGCAAATAGTGTTGAAATTAGCAGTGCCAACATAGTCAAGCAAATAAACCTAACTCAGCAAATTAGCTTGGGTACTAGAAATGCTACAGTGGGTAAATTGATGAGCTTATTCAACTAGGCTGCCTGCAGTAGCTGAGCTAGCTTTTTCAGAGCAGTTTTAACTGTCTTGGTGCTGGACTGCATTGCTTACCGTAAATAAACACTTTCTGTAGCTCGTGCTGGTTTGTGATGTGGTACATGGAATATTTACCACTAGCACTCTGAATTTTCTTCGTCTGTGCTTAACCACAGTGAAGCAGTCGGGAGTGGTACCATCCTGACTTCAGTCCACTCTGAAGTACTTTCAGTTAGCTACATCAGATAAATGTTAGAAAAGCAGAAATGATGATTGTAACAGTTGATAATAAATGGAGCCTCTTTCTGCTTTGCATTTGAAACCTGTTCTGGAGCTGGGATTAGCTGACTTTGTCCTTCAGGATTCTTCCAGGTTTATTCTATGCAGAGCTTTTACGACATACTGGTTTGAGTTTTGGCTTACTACTATCCTGCCCCTCTTGCGATCAAGCTCCACAGAGGAAGCGGGAGGTTGTTTACAGCAGAGATAGTCAGACTTCAGATGCTAAAAGCTCCCCAAGAATCTGGATACCCAATTACTGCTGAAGTGCTTATTCAAACACATGGGAATTTGTGAGACAAATCTTTTGGGTACTGCGAATTGCACTCTGATTTTGAGAGAGGAAAAGGACAGGCGTTATGTAAGCTATTATTTTTAAGTTCATAGTTAACAAAATTAGTGACCTTTGAAAACTTGAACATTAGCCATCATAGATTGCCATACTGACCTCTGCATGAGAGGAGGTTGCACTCTGAAATGTTTACAGCCACGTTCCAGAGAACGTACGTTTTGAATGATGTTGAAATCGTTGTGCTATATAGTGAGATACAGTCTTCATGAAGAGGACTCAGTTCCACTTCCAGGTTAATCAGTTCCTGTTAGATGGTTGTGGCCATTTCACCTTTCTCAGTCTTAGTTTATATTTGCTGTAAATTAGACGAATGATCCTAGATTGATTTCTAATGTTTAAAATCTATGACATGTAACATTCTAACAGCAAGGAATTATTGCTGATGAGAGAATGCATAGGCATCGTGCAAGATCAATATTTCCCTAATTTGTTCCAGTGTGAAAATACATGTTTTCCAAGATCCGTTCCACGTGTTTACATAGAAATCTGCTCCTACTTTGAAGGGTTGTCTGGGCAGTACCAAGATACTAACTGAAGTGGAATGCATCGATCCTGAGGAGGCCCTGGGGTAGGATTAAGTGAAATCTTTGATGGGAAAAGCATGGAGTAGAACATGTACTATGGTGTGGCAGCAGAGGAATAGATGCTAATCTAGCCAAAATAACACTGGGAGACTGGAAGCCTGCTGATAAATAACATTGCTCATCTATTATCCATAAGCAGCTGAGAATACAGATTTTCTTGACTGGCAAGAAAATATGACTGTCCCAATTTTCAGGCTGTTTTCTCAAATAAATTAAGAGAGCTTATTATTGCATCTATGATTGCCTGAGGACACTTTTCTCAGATCTCCACTTGAGAAATTCTGGCACAATAATCTAATTTGGACACACTGAAAATAGGGGTCATTTTGTTAATATTTCAATGCCAGAAATGTGCTCTGTAGTGTATGTATGCCTGGCTTTTTCCAGTGAAGATCCTCTCTGCCAGCTCAGACCAGAGCTTGGTGACAGGCATATTTTACAGATGTTTAAGAGTAGCATCTCCAGATGTGCTTAAGGATCACACCTGAAACTGAATTCTTGCTGATTTTGGAGGGTTATTGGCTTAAATATCAATTATAGATCTGACCCAAAGCAATGTTAAAACACAGAATTGGATGCTATAGAACTACTGCTGTTGGGTCACATTGGATTTCTTTATTTATTTCCCTTTCAGACACATGTCTCATCCACGTATATGCTTTTATCTGTGTTGGAATTCTGGGAGCTTGAGTAATTTTAAGAGAAACACTAAAAAATGTGGTTTCTTGGGCAAATCTGAAGCAGACTCCACTGATTGAGAAGTAGATGGCTTATTACTCCTCCTGTTGTAAGGGAGAGCTTGACTGATTGCTGCCTTAAAACAAAAGTTAGGCTCCAGCTGGCGTTCTTGGAGCAGTCCAGCTAGGAGGGGAGATTTGAGCCGTGTTTTTATTGGTGTTAATTTCATTAATAATAGAGCTGTTGTCCAGGAAGAGACTAAATTCTTGAACCAGAAATATGCATAGGCTTTAAGTGCTTCAGTTGAAAGGTGCTTTTATTTACTCTGAGAATGTATTCATCAACATAGCCTGTGTTTCAGATATTTTAATGTCGTTTTTATACATGCTTACAGTCATTAGTTTGCAAATGATGATTGAATTAGCAAATTAGATTCCTTCACCCTTGGCAAGTGCCACAAACCTTGCAATTGGAAGGCTGTAAAAGCCTGAGAGGGGAAAAAAAGCAGTTTCCAAAAAGAGCAAAAAGAAACCATACCAAATTATTTGCTGTAGCAAATAAGGTTTTGTCTGATATAATTAAATATATACAACTATTGGGGTTTTTTTTTTTCCAGACAGTCAAATGGGATTAAAGTGTTATCGGTATGAATGTTCACATCCTCAAGTGTGGATCTGGAAAAATGTTTTCTGATGTGCTATTGTTCAGGTCAGGCAGCTGGAAATAAAGCTGTCAATCTTACAGATGGGTGCAGGCTCTTCATTTTTAGAACAAGGTAAGCCACATGTGCACTCTTACCTGATATGAAAACACATTTTTCCTTTTTAAAATTCTTCCTTGTGAACTGTGTACCTTTAGAAAAGGGCAAGCTTAAGCTAATCTTCTACAGGGAAAAATCAGCAAAATCATATCTCTCATGTATAATATTTTTGCTCAGGTGGCTTACTGTTCAAACAAATTGGGGGGTGGGCAGTGGGGGGGGAGATAACCCTCTCCTTTGCCTCCTTGAGAAAGGTGTTTGCTTTCTAAGACTTCAGCTTGAACTTCATACTGAAAAATATGCCCCCTGAGATCAAGGAAAATTGTGTCTTGTAGTGACTGATACGAAATAATTAAATTTCTGCCTTGGAATGAATAGCTGTCCTCTTAGAACATAAATGGTCGGTCAGTTGAAACTGAAGATGTAACACTGTTTCTGACAAGGCCGGACATATTACTAATGAGGTGTCTCAAGGACCTCCACTGTCTCTCAAAACAGCCTATCTGCCTGGCCCTCGTGAACAAGAAACCTAGCACTTAACTCACCCAGATGGTATATTTTATCTGGGACTTGCAGGTTTTCTAGTTCTCCTGCTTGTTGGTCTGGACTCCTGATCAGCTTAATTATCCCAGTTAAGTACTGGGCCAGTGTGGCATCAGAATCACTGACAGAGGTCTTCCAGAACTGGCAAGCACTAGTGCTGGGGCACAGACTTTGAGGGGAAAATTGTCCCAGATGTTGACTCTGGTTTTCAGGTTGCAGCATTTAGCCTTTGGTTCCAAATTGTCTTGTGTTCTCCTTGGTGTGTTGATGTTCACCAGATGGTGTCTTATCTTTCTGTTTGATAAAAGTAGCAGGCTTTGATTCATGACAGAAACCAACATTTGGTGTTATCTGGCTTCATGACCCTGTCAGTTGGCTTTCACTTATGAGTAACATCAGTGTTGGTACTTGGATATCTTCTAGTAAGTTTACTGTAAACAAAAAAAACCCCTACAAATCAATTCCTTCATGAGGTAGAAAACTCTTAGCCTATGCTTATCCTGCAGTAAGTAAAGGCGATATTTTGTCTTATATTTTAAATGAATGAATTTGTGTGAGCGCTAGCCATTCTTAATGGTCCCAAACAGGAAGAGTTATTAGCAGGTATACAGGGGATGCCTAAGGGGATTGTTCAATCTGTTTCTTTTGACCAAAGCAGCAAAACTTTGAAGCTGCTTAGTAACTACAAAGCTAGAGACAGGTAAAACCAAAATTATAGTGATTGGTTGACAATGCATGTCATCCATACCAGAAACCTTTGTACTACATTTCGATGTATTTAAATAATCCTATGCTAAAAGCTGTTTAGAATCATCACTGTAGTCAGAAGGTAAAAAAAATGCCCAGATACACTATTAGGCTTTTAAATGAAATGCCACATCACACAGATGTGACCAAGGGATCCCAAGTTTGCTCTGCGCAGGGCCTGCAGCTGACATGCCAGCAAGAGGCACAAGAAATGTGTAAGAGTAGGGGCTGCACCCAGAGCCTCGGGTTTGATGCCTTGCCACGTCCAAACATGAGCCCCATTGCCATGTGTCGAAGACTTGCTGCCATCAGTGTATGGAGAATGTAAGAGAAGACTTGTATCTCTTACAGGATATTTAGTTACAGAAAGTTGAGTCTGAGATGCTTAACAATTCAGAACCAAGGCGTAGACACATAGCTGCAAAATAAACAAAATGCTTTTGGGTTTTGTTCAGAGTGATGCCAACGTTTTGGAGCAGAGCCTGACCCCCTGCTGGTCTTGAGCCAGGTTTTCACTGTGGGTTTAAAATCATTTGGGACAGGAGTGAAACCTCACCTCGTTGGTATTGTAATGCAAACGAGTCATCAGTTAAAATGAAGGGTGACTGGTTTTCATGTATTGACCATTTTCAAAATTCTCAAAATTATCATGAGGGGGTTTTTTTTATTATTTTTTAAGGAAAATGAAAGCAAATTGTTCCATTTATCTCCTACCTTCAGAGTGAGCTTCCTGATTGTTTGTCCTTATCGCTTCAAGCCAGAAAGTTTTATAGATTTGCTAGGCCCCTCAATATTGCAGCTTCAAATTAATGATTTGGCAGGAGGGGAGAGGGGAGAATTTCTTGTTTCCATTTAAACTGCTTTTAGTTCAGAATGAAATCCCATTTAAACTTAAAGGTTTGGTTTGAAGTTTGAGGACCAAAGAAAATAGAACAGAAAGAAAATTTGGCTTTAGCTTGGAGCTGTATCTGAAAAGGGTAACCTCAGATTCAGGGCTTCTCTTTCACTCTCTTCTGCACCCCCCTCCAAAGGGGTATGTTTCTGCTGAAAGAGGCTTAACTGTATTAATATGTGCATGTGCCTGCAGTCTTTTTTTTTTTTTTTTGTTTAGTTTGGTTTGCAGTGTATGATAACTGCATGTAAGACTCACAAATGTAAAGTCTTTTCTTATTCAGAAAATAGGGCTATTTAAAATAAGCCATGCTCTAAAATGTAGAGGCAGCACCAAAATTAGAATCATTTGGAATTAGCAGTGTTGGCAGCTGCTATTGTCAGTCGATAGGCTTGTAAACTAGGAAACAGAGCATCTGCCATAGCTGCCTCCTCTCCACCAGGCTTGGAGAAGTTCAGGCCTGCATTATGTATGGCTGCTGAAATAGGATAAGGGTTTTTGTGGGAGTTAGGAGGGGAAAAAGATGAATTGTGATAAAGTGATACAAATTGAAGGAAGCTTGACTTGCATGACGATAGTATACCCAGCCTCTAAAAGTGTGGACCATTACCTCTCTGTTCGTCTAAATGCATCCCTAGCCCTGTGTCTGATGTACACAGCTTTGTGGATCCTGTCTGTTGGGTGGGTCTCTAAGATTTAGACAATGTCCCACTGTGGATGTCATCCCAAGGGACTGGCCCAGTCACACAGAGAAGAGGATCTTGGATATGCCAAGATGTCATCCTGTGAGGAGTAAGTTGGCCATGGCATTTTTAGGCAGTGTTTTTAGATTTAAGACAAACCCAAATATCCCCAGATATTGGGGATAACTGGAGGTGGCAGAAAGGAGTACATTAAACCAAGAGAAACACCCAGCACAAAAATGCAGCATTTTTGTTGCCCAAAGTCTGTTTTTATTATACCATAGCTTTTGAAATTTTGTGACTTTTTCTTCATCATCATTTTACAGAAATGGTTTTTCTAGTCCTTTTGGCTTCATAGTGAAGCATGAAACTGAAACTTGTGTATTTTTTTTAAGGCTAATACAAAGAATAGACACTCTTTATTTCTCTCTCTCCCCTCCCCCACTGGTGAAGATAGGCCTTTTCAACCATTAAGAGTTAACAACAGCCTTTTCAGATTAGATATCCATTTTAAGACAGTATCTGGTCTAAATTTGGCCTTATTGGGTACTGTGAATTACATGGGAAATTATAGGTTGAGGAGCACTGCATTTAGGGAAATTCTGGGTGTTTGGATCAGATTCTGTGAATTTTGGCTTTGAAAGTTTGGTCAGGGCATACAGATTGGAACAGGTAGCGTTGCCTTTGCTGCAGCTCCTCCCTTCAACAGTGGGCTGCTTATAGCAGTGTGACGTTGTCAGTGTTGATACAAAACGGGTCATTCACAGGCTGGTGATCAGTAGTCAGTGCCTGCATTAAATGAGAAACTTCAAACTGAAATGATGCTCTTTCTGATGTATTCTGACGTGTGGAGCAATATGTTACTAACTACTCTTGCCCAAAACAATAACACTTCAAAGAAAAAATAAAAATTACACCGTGACAGATGGGAGATGCTTACAGACGTCAAACAAACCAAAATCCCAGGAGACACGATCAGCACATACAGAAGGAATGCAGAGTGTTTTATATTATGTTTTTACATCATGTTTTCACCAAAGGAAATACGTAGGTCTTCAGGAAAATAGCAGCTCCCAATGAATTAGGCCGTGTGCCAGTTTTCATAGACTTCTGACAACATTAGTAACCCCAACATGATGGCTGTCCCAGGACTGGCTATGGCAGATCTGGCCTAGCAGACCAGTTTCATACAGTTAGTTCTTCCCTCCTGCGTCCACCAGCCTGTGCAAACGGCAGACCCCTAGCCATTTCTAAAGGAGCAGCTCGAGCAGCTCTCTAGTCTCACTAAGAGGGGTGCTGCCATGCTCCAGTCCAACTCGCACAGTGACACCCTTCAGCAGCACTGCAGGACCACCTCCTCCATCTCTTTTCCCTAGTGGAAGGCTCCATGCCAGCAAATGTCACTATAGTGTCTTCTTTGGGAAGACAATAACATGCAACTTGCCAGACCAGGAAAAATTAAATAACAAACACTACCTCTAGTTACTTGCACTGAGATTTATTTTTTTTTCTTGCATAAAGGGAGACTGTGATCTTTGCTGGAGCCTTTATGTGCCTTTATTTGGCTTCACAAGGCAAAGAGTCTTTCATACCTAATCATTTGTACATGCTGGAAATAAAAAGAGGCTATTCAAGAAGTGTAGCAATATTATTATTGAAGGTTAGGGGATTGCACTGGCACTCAGAGAAACTCTGCTCTAAATTCTGCCCCAGCCTACTGCTTGGGCAAATTACTTTGCCTTTCTGTTGTACTTGCTGCTCCCTTTTTCTGTCCTGGCTTCCTGCGTTGGTGTGTCTCCAAGGTCTCGTCTTTGTGCAAGTCTCTGAGCCAGCAGAAGCTCAATGCCTTGAAGGCAGGAAGTCAGAACTGCCCAGCTCCTGCCTGCAGCAGCTCAGTGGAACTGCTCTGGCCAAGGCAGAAACTATTGGGGCAACTGTATCACAAATACCAAATCAGGGTGCAAAACAGGGGCCAGTGGGGAAAAAGTTGATGGGCAGGCTGTTTACCACCCTCATCTCCCAAGCAAAGGGGAGAGGGGTGGATGGGAGAAAAGGGTATGTAAGGGAAGCAAATCAAGTGACTGGCAGTACCTGTAAATCAGGACCGTGTTTGATTTCTGCAGTTCAGAGCAGTCAGTAAATCCACTGCTCCACTAACTTGTATTTGGCTTGCTTCTGTAGCCAAGAGGGACCTGGTATGTTGGGTTATTTCCTGGGTGTTAGCAAGGAGATACTGGATGCTAAGACAGCATCAACCAGGATGCTGACTGTCACCAATCATGACCTTTTTTGAACCTCTCCATGTTCCCTAGCAATTGCATTTTCTACCAGTGTGGGCTCTGAGGGAAGGCCTTTGGGTTTGCACAACACAGATGCTTATTAACACCAATTAGGTCTAAAGAGTGATACCCAACTAATGTGAAGAACAACGGGCAAACCCATTTTTATACAGCAGCAATTTAGATTATTACCCTGCTCTATAAAAATTCAAATAGATGGGAGTCCAGTCAGTAGCCAAGAGTCCAGCTAAGGATGGGAATGCTGTCCTTAGCTGGGCAGCTTCTCTAGAGCAAGTCCTACTGAATATCTAACTGTGGTGAAACTAGATGTGTGGTTGCAGTAGATGGTAATGATTATATTTTGTTGCGTTAGTCAGTCTAGAAGCCAATAATAGATATTGTGACAAAGACTTTATTGCAAAGAAATACAACAATGGAAACAGCAAAGAAAACACCGTATTCAATAAGGTAGGAATCACCAAAGTGTCTAAGCAAGCAGGTACCCCACGTTGTAAGGGCTGTTTGGTCTGTTGTGAATTGCTGGAAATCTATTCAAAGTTTGGCCTGGAAGGTTTTTTATGTGTAAATGTAGAGTAGTAGGGGCAGTTGAGTTATAATATACTCAAATATAGCTACCAACAGCCTTGTTAAAATTGCTGTGATTGATTGGGAAGTAATGTTAGTCAGTATAAAAGCTTTGTAGGAGACTGGTTATCAGTAACTCAGTTCTGATATAATTCCATGATGAATGGAAAATGTTTCTCTCTCCTTGCATCTCCCTCCATAATCAATTGTCTATTTTAAATAAAAATGATACACAGTCCAGATGAAAAAAATCATTGCAGACTTATAAGAAAATATTGCAATTTTTGGCACAGGCTTCAGGCAGACTCCCAAGATTGTCAGGGTAATTTTGCACTTATGGTGCAAGTGTGTTTTGCTTTATCTTTATCCTGATGTTAACAAGAAGAACAAAATTTATTGTCTTTCAAACATAATCTTGCTGTGGGCTATATGGCCTGCACTTTTCATGATTTTGCAACTTGTTTCTTGTTTGTTTCTCTTCTTTGTATTGTGGATTTTTCTGGATGATTACGGAATCCCTGATAATTGTAAAGGTACACCTTTGCTAGTAAGTTCTTCAAAAAGAACTATGAAACATTTTTTGTGGAGGGTGAAGTGATAAATATTTATTTAAGGATCTGACCATAATATGTTCTGATAGCAATACTGTATAAGAGACAAGCACTTTGTGCAGGTTAGACCTTTGTATCTTTTACATCAAGGGTGAATTTCACACCAGGAATGCTCTGTGCACTACAGAAGCTGAATGTAAGTCTCATTACTGAACTGAAGCTGGACTTAGGGAGTAAATGCTTGTGGTTTGGGCTCAAAATTGCGCAGGTATCTCAGAAGGGTTCCCTGTATGCCACAGAAATGTGAGCAGTTCTGGTGACGTTTGGCTTCTGTTTTGCATCTTTGTTTCTGAATTAGTGCTGAATTATTCTTGCATGTGAGGACTGGAAAACTGAAAAGATGATGGTTTTCCTTCTTGGTGGTGGTGTGACTGTCTTCAAGCCATAGTTATACATGCCAGCTTTATCACTGCTTTGGATTCTTGTGACAACTTGTGCATCCCATGAGAGACAGATAAGTGCTGTAGAAATGCTGGCACACCTTAAGGAGAGGCAAGACAGAATATTTTTAGGAAACTTATTTTCTTTCTTTGCTTCACATGTAGGCTCTACGGGGTAGCTTGAGACAAAATTTGTTCCTTTAAGGGTAGCTAGAACTGGGAGCAAGCAGATGAGTTTTCATGCCATGCCTTAGAGCGTGAAGGGACTCGGTGTCAGTGTATTTCTTCAGTATGAGTGAAATCTGTCTGTAAATGTTTACAAATGGGCAAGGGAATGAAGCTCCTACCACTTCCATCCTATCTCCCCTTCACCCCAAACTGATGCCTTCCAGGCACGTGTTCTAGTCTGAGGTGTGAGAGATTGATATTTTAGTGGTACTTAAGATACTATAAACCTATAGTTTGCATCTGTTGTCATCCCACTTCTTTGAGGAAGCAAGGTGCATGCAATCATTTGACAGCCTGATGCCTGCTGCTTTGCTCCCAATAACTTCTGAACCTGTTGATCGGGGTCAGCCATGTTTGACAGAGAAGAATCTAATGTCTTAAAGACTTCTGTTTACAAGCTTCATAAAATCAATTTAGAGGCAAGAGATGAAAGTTAATCCATTTCCTGAAAAGTTGCAGTGTACAAGCTTGTACTGGACATCAGAGAAGTCACATAAGGGCATGTCACTATGCATGTCCCAGTACTAAGAAGAAATTCAGCAAATTTCAATCATGTTGGATCCCACTGCAAGATGCAAACTTGACCAATCTTACCTGCTTAAAAGCATTCAAAACTACTTTCTTTAAATGTATTCTCTTAGATACCTTCTTACTGATTTGATCAAAGCCATGTTTTTTGGCCAACCCTGCTTCTTATTACTGGAATGATTATACTTGCTACATCAAATAAGTGATGTGATAATAGTTATTTTTAGTTGTGTTACTGTATTCAAAAAACCTCCACTTCAAGCAGCACTTTTGGGTAACTTTTTCAAAGCAGAGGTGACTGTGGGGGTAGAGGAGGAAATGTCAGTGTACAGGACATGTTTCTATGGCTCTGAAATACACTGTAAGTACATCTTACTGGAACCGGTTTCATAATTCTTTATTCAACCAAGCGTTTATACTTTTTTTTTTTTTTCCCTAACCAATACAGAGTGCTGTTCATAAAATAAGACCTTTGTAGTGCAGCATGTAGGTTTTTAATGCATCTTTTATGCTTTTATATACCCTCTAAAGATTTTCCAGCATGTAGCTCACCTTCTCTCAGCTGACAACAATACATCAGTTTACACCACCTGTAGATGCAGCAGCTTTTGTGGATTACCACTTCATATTTAAGCATGCATAGCTTTCCAAAATGCCTCAGCAAAGTAAACATACAGTGTATAAATAGTTAAGAAGAAAGAGTAGAGAGATGCAAGGAATGTCTGTGTGCAGCTCATACAACCAGGTGTTCAGAGGATGTGTAATTTAGATTTCCTTCTGCAAGTGCTGCTGTTGTCAATGGTGAAAGAAATGTAGCTAGCTGTACAAATTTAATCAGACGGATGCTTAGATCTGTGGCACTCTTACTCCTGTGTATCTGATATATTGATTTATTAATCAGAGGGAAGATTATGTTAAAGTCAAAATGTAGACTTGTATAGGGAAAATCAAAGCTTTTAACTTGAAAATAACAAGCTGCTATGGACAAGCAACCAATCTAATTGAGATCCCACACACAGTCGGTGTTTTGGGCCAACTTCAGAAGTACTACGATCCAGCTGAGGTCCTTCTTTTGTTGCTATATTATCTTTGGAACACCTAATGTGCTTCACTGACTAAAGATGGGAATTAGGGTGAAGTGATGTTTTATTAGTCAGTAAAAATAATAAGAGCCACTATTTATTTTATTCAAGCTAAGTACAAGAAAGCCATTACAGAAAGTCTCATGCCATTAAATTTCACCTAAAATCCAATAGTATTTCTGAGATAAGGCCCTGTTGCTATCAAGCTTTTCCGCAAACAGGCATTTGCACAAAACTCAACCCCTTTTTAATTCCTTTAGGTAAAATCAAAGGGAAAATATAGACAGTGGTATTTAGAATTTGCACGTTTTTGTGGTGAAAATAAAATTGCCTGTAGTTCATCTTCTGGAATAGCTATGCTTTTCCTGCCCACATTTGTCTTGCCTCTGATCATTCTTGCTGCAGTTATTATTTCATATTGCAAAAGATCAAGTCAGCTTTAGTTTCTCTTTGCTCAGCATGGTTTGCCAGAGCTCTGTGGAGCACTCAGCTGGGGAATCAGATGCTGGTGCAGATGCAACTGGCATCACTGATTTTGTCACAGTGATGCCAGATTCCACATATCCATCTTAAGAAATTAAATAAGTGAACAAGCACTGTGAAACACTTCTAAAAATTGTGATGGCTTTTCATGAACAGCAGAGACTACAGGGAAGTTCAGAAGAGGTGAACCAAAAGAAAAAAGAATTAGTCTGCTTTGTCTCTTTGTGGGTTGATGTTTTTTGGTGGTTGTTTTTTTGTGGCTTTTTTTTTTTTTTCTTTGCATGATCTGTTTCAATACGCAATTTAGCAATTGTACATAAAGGAAAATTCTCCTCTCATTAAGAAACCAGAGGTGACGTGGTGGCTGGTTGGGCCAGCGAGCATTGCACAAAGTATTGAATCAAAATGAACGCTGTGGAAGTCCACATAACTGAGCCAGCTTTTTCATGAAAGATCTAAAGTACCAGTAGGAAAAGTTAGTAGCAGCATTATTCAATGCATATGGGTTTCTGCTGTATATGTGTGGTAGAAGAGCATGTGTGATATCACCTGGTGTGCACTATCTATGTGCACAGTATTTTGCTTACTGCTTCCAAACAGTATCCCTGCTATAAAAGAATAATAAAACAGCTCTCCTTGTGGACATCTCAGAATGGAAGTCCAATGAGCTCAGCACTCCTCTTCTTACACTTTCAGTGTTTTAATGCCATCTCACAAGACACTGCTGACATGGGGTATATATTTTGCTGTGAAACTCAGCATATGGATGGCAGACTTTTGACTTGATTGGCCAATACAAATAGAATCATAAGTGCAAATAACTCATGGCCCCAGTGGGCTCAATTGGAGTCCCACTCAGGTTAGAGGAATAACACCTTTAAAGTTTTATGAAGCCAATGTGGCATTTTATATAACAGCATTTCTTCAGTATTTCTTGAATGGAGCTGCCGGAGTCTTGCTTTGTGTGGAGCCCTTGGAGCTGCTGCACTCCGGGGAGGGAGGAATGCAATGGATTGGAGGGGAGGGAGTAATGAACTTTGAACGTGGCAGAGGTTCATCATTTAAAGGAGCTGGGGTTTCCTGCTGAGTGTGTGTGCTTTTGAACTGTTCTTTCTTGCCTTTTGATATCACTCATAAAAGATGATAGTAATATTGCTGTTCACTTTCATTTTATGCAGCCAGTTCTAAACTCTTCAAATCCACTTTTATGCAGACTAGGAGAGAGAAAAATGCTTTTATTAATTAAGTGGCATTCTTTTTGTTCCAGTTTCCCTGGTTGTGCTTATTACCTTGGCTGCTATGTGTGCTTGGCTCTCTCAAGTCATTCTTCTCTAATGTGGTGGTGATGCAGGACAACCAGATGGTGTCCAAAACCCTGTTTTAGAGGGCTTTGTCCTCTTGGCTGAGCAACCCTAGTAACTGAAGTCAAGGAAGCTCCATTGTGCCCTGAGGAATGTGGTGGGAAGCTGCTGTGCCCTTCCTAGCACACTCAGTGTTGGCATGAAGGAACCGGGGGAGCAAAGACCGACTTATTTAAAAGATCTCTCCATCTTCTTCCCACAAAGCATAACATCACATAGCAAGCATCATACCTGCTCTGCTTGCTGACAACTACAATTTGTATTTCATTTTGCCCAAGCCAACCCACAGAGCTTACATAAGTGTCTTTCTGTCCCATTCCATGTCAGACCAATTTTAAATTTAAATCTCAGTGTTGTGGGATATTGCCTAATCAGATTAGAGAGCATGTACCAAGTATCTTTACCGCTGTATTGCTGGTTTCTCTGGATTGTTGTATGTAAATCGTAGTTTTTGAAGTACTACTGATATATGGAGAGTGTGGATTGGAGGTTAGAAGCTACTTCTATTGTTGTAATTTATTATTATTATTATTTCTTAGGCTTGGGGAAAATTATTTTTCATAGCATGAAAACCCCCGACTTTCAAGCCTAGTGAATGAAAGCATATTTTCATTATCTCATACTGATTTGCTGTATTGCCATATATGCACAGATGTCCATGCATAGATATCACTGCCAGTAAAATCTCCAGCATGGTCTCCAAGTAGAATAATGTCATTAGCATAGGTCAGGCAGGACAGATGTAAACTGGTCAGTCTCCACCTCTATCCTCTCAAAGTGAGCCCCTGCTGAGTCTTTGGGCTTGCCCAAGCTTGCTGAATACTTGTAGTGTGTGCAATGGGGTGTTTGCCAAAGGTTATGCTGTACAATGAAGTTAAACACATCTCCACGTGTGACTGTTTGAACTACTGCTTTCAATCTCTTTTAATATTAAAAGCACCAGGCTGCCTGTTGCCCCCCCCCCCCCCCCCCCCCCTTGACATAGACATGTGCATGCTTGCTGGGGTGTCTTGTGACGTTTCAGCCTTACATCCAGCATTACAGTAGTATTGAAACAGGTCTGGGCACCTTCTTCCAGGAGGACTCACAGAATCACAGGTTCTTTGCTTTATTCATGAAGAATTTTCTAACTAACCCTCCAGTTCATCTTCGTCATGGACACTTAGAGTGGACTAAAGTACTCCCTTCATTCAACCAGAGGCTTTAATGCGTACCCACAACTCTCCAGAGCCTGGCAGGGCTGGAACAGCCAGGGCAGGCTCAATGCCCAGCTCTTGCCTGCAGAGCCAGTTTATAGATATGAGGGGGTGAAGCCTGTTGGCTTGGTTGTTCAAGTTTGGAGATGCAACACAGATCCTTTCGTGGAGTACCAGCTGTGAGGATGAGTTTCTCTCTCATTATGAGCCAAATGAGAGATATACATACATATATATCTCTCTATGTAGTGTTGGTTTATTTGGGGATTTTTATGTTGTTTTCAGTTTCTTTTCCCACTCATCCTCAACACACTCAGCCTCTTCCAGTACTTCGAAGCTCCTGCTGATGATAAAGCACAGCCCGAATGTAAATTGCAACAGGACCTGTTTGTAAAAGTACTAGAACACCCAGGTGATCCTTCGCTTCGTACAGCCTGTGCTGTCTAAAAAGAAACCCTTTCACTTCTGTATCTTCATCAGTAGGTGGTGCTGGCAAACTAAACTGCACATTTGTTATTGCGCTCTTGGAGCTGCCTACACCACCGACTTACACACGTGTAGGTGGGGAGGTCAAAGTTTCAACGTGATCTCGATCTGGCCTCAGAACAGAAGCCCCATTTTGCTGACACAATGATCTGTATTTCCTGGTGCGTAAGGAAATGCATTACCTGAACTGCTCAAACTTCTGACTACAGCCAGAAATGACACTTATTGGTATACAAAATTGGACATACTTGCATTGAAATATGGAAAACTAAGTCCACAGTTTTATGAAGGGGAGATATCTGTACACAGGACTTGTGAGGAGGTGAAAGTACATAAATGGAGTTTCCCTCTTTGAGTCTCATCTTGAAGCAGAACAGAGAGGCAGGTTACAAGCATGATCCTTGTTTCTCTCCTCACCCCAACATACCCACAGCTGGTTCTTCTTCAGCTTCCAACTGAAATTTTTTTTTTTATTACTTGTTGGATGTGGGCTTATAATAAGCATTTTAATCATGCAGCGATCTGAAATGAGAAGTTGAAGAAAAGCACTGTTTATAACAGTCTTGACATGCTTTTTTATGTTTCTTTTAACATAATTTACAATTAGAAGTGAATGGCTGATAATCTCAATCTTCCTTTACACAAATCTGTAAATAAAATTATTGTTGATCATTGCATGACCTCATGGCCAATGTTGCCAACGCTGCCGTAAGGTGTAGCTTCACACTGGCAAGTGTTTCATTTGTTGCAATCTCTGGTTTGAGGACTGGTGACTGGCATACAATAAAAGAAGTTAAGAGGAACTTGACAATAAATTGATAGTGAATGGGCATACAGTAGGCATGCAATAGAGACTAGCTCACTTTTTTTTTTCCAGTTGACGTAGAGCTGTAGAAGTTTGCAGGAGTCACACATGCTTTAGAGTTGACTGAAATATCCCAGGTCGTTTTTCAGAATGCATATTTGCTTCCTTGATTTTTTCCTTTATTTACATTTTGAAAATGTATATAGTGCCAGTAATGGTTTTTGAAAAGGTGCAAGAATGCAACCCACAGTAGGAAACAAAAACTGAGGGGTGATTACTGCAACCTGTTGTCTTACAGTGCTTATTTAAGCTTAGTGAAACATTTGTCTTTTATTAACAGCTAATTATAACCACATGTAAAACTCCACACCATTACCCAGGATTAAATCTTGTTGCTTCATCTGGTTTATTGTTTAATTCCTTTGGGAGTATTTTAGAGAAAGGTGTGTTAGGTAAGTGCATGCTGTTCATAACTTTTTAAATTCACTATTAAAGGCAGCAAGTGCTATTTCTTGATAGCCACGACTTCTTGTAAATAAAGGAACTTTACAATTGTGAGAATTCTCCTTTACTTTTTTTAAATACAGAACGATTAAATGGAAAAGTTTCATTGCCCAATTTCTGGGCTGTTTTATCTATACTGTACAGTGGACTATGAAATAGAAACCTCATTACTGACTCATCTTACATACATATATATATATATAGAGAGAGAGAGAGCTCGTCTGGGCTATATGCTATGTACACTACGATGCTGCATTTTATAATTATTTTGGTTTTGTGGACTCATAGCTATGGGGGGGGACAAAAAATGAATAACTGAGGGTTGGAGATTGTTTGGGGGGACTATGTTAGTTCTGCCCAGCCTCCTACTGAGTCCATAAGAAAAAATCCAGAGGGCAGAGCCAAGGTCTTTGAGACACCGCATGGCGAAGCTCTTTTGGCAGCGAGGTCTCTGGTCACCGTATGTTTTTAAGTTGCCTAAAGTCCTGCTGAAGCAACGCCGAATCGTGTGATGTTGTGTTTTCCAGGGCGATCCAGAAGCTGGTACAGGATTGCGGCCTAGCTGACACAGACTGCACCCCCGCTGGGGGCTGGGGGGGTCCCGCTTCGCCTGCCAAGCCCCAACTGCGCGGTTGGGCGCCCCCGAGCCGCAAAGCTGCTGTCCACGTGGACTGGTGCTGAAATCTCTCGTCCGGCTGCTGCCAGAGCCTCTCCCGCCAAACCCAGAGACATGGCAACAAACGGAACTAAAGTGGCAGATGGACAGATCTCCACGGAAGTTGATGCTTCGATCACCAATGACAAGCCTAAAACCTTGGTAGTAAAAGTGCAGAAGAAGAAGACGGATGTTCCAGACCGGGATACTTGGAAAGGAAAATTTGACTTTCTTATGTCCTGTGTAGGTTATGCCATTGGCTTAGGGAATGTCTGGCGATTTCCATACCTTTGTGGCAAGAATGGTGGAGGTATGTTTGCTGTTTCATTCTTACAACCTTGATATATTGTATATTAGAACTCACCGTAAAAATTATCAGTAAAACAGAACTTGGTTTTCATAGCTTTTTGATCTGTATAGGTATGCTTTGGGTTTGGTTATGTTTTTGTTGTTGGGTTTTTTTTTTTGTTTTTTCTTTACACCTGTCCAGGAGAGTTGGAGCCACTTTGGAGTGTGGTGCTCTGCTTTGAGGTCTGTTCTGGAGTTTATTCTAACTTGTAGTTGGCAGGTGTTCTTAAAAGACCAAAAGGTATTAGAGCAGAACTAAAGCACATTGTCCGCCAACCCTTCAGTGCTCTCTTTTGGTTTCAGTTTTTGAGAGGATTGCATACAGCTTGTGATACCGACTCTGAGCTTACCATAAAAGGCTAACTTCAGCTGGAAAGCAGCCAGTTCTGATTAAAGCCTTTATGCTATCTGCATGCTCCTGTGATAGATGAAGGCAACAAAATACAAAGGCTTTTGCGTTTTAACTTTTTACTTAAACAGAAAATATTCAAATGATGAAGAGATATATTTTTTCCCCATATTTTCACTTCTTGAGATACTGGTTCAGCAGTGTGCATGTGATTTCCACTAACTCTTTGGAAAAGTTACACTTAACAGGAAAAAAAAGTGGGTTTTTTTTCATATATAATAGGGATGGATATAGTGGCAACTCAGTAGTGTTTTTCCCCATTGTAACAGACTTTTTCTTCTTTCTTTTTAGGTGCATTCCTGATTCCCTATTTCCTTACTTTAATTTTTGCTGGAGTGCCACTGTTTCTTTTGGAGTGTTCCCTTGGTCAGTATACATCTATAGGAGGCCTCGGAGTGTGGAAGCTTGCTCCAATGTTCAAAGGTATGGTATGAATTTGGGTTATTTTCCCTTTGTTTCCAAGTTGCAAAAGTTGCACACAGTGACAGGGCAAGAATGTTTCTTTATGCCTTCATACTTTTACTTCAACCATAATTTTACAGAAAACCCTAACTTTCTGAGGTGTAAACACAATTGTGAAACACGCTAGAATATTAATCATTCCCCATTAAAAACAGCAAGAGTTAGACATTAGAATCTCAACAAACTTATTTTTTAACTTGAAAAACATTGATTTTTTGGGTTTTTTTTTTGTTTTGTTAGGAATATATAAAGACTGTTCAAAATAGCATTTTAAATTTAGCAATATTTGTCTGAGCAGGTATGGAACTCTGTTCACAGCAATTTGGTAAACATTATTTCTAGTCAAGGTCACAGAGCTTTGTATCTCCTGTTGTTCTCTATTGAAATTCAAAGGCCAGCCACTTTAAAGGTGGCAATTTCATACTGAATTGCATAAGACAAGCTCACTCCACACTTTGATTTTTAGCTAGTTCGAGGTTTCTCATTGCTAGAACCTCAAGATTTTAGTCTAGATTCTGCACAGACCTACAAACCTCACAAACTGTCTTTTCACCCTCTAGTCTTAAATCCTTTGACACTTAAGAGCTCATGATCTGACCCCTGGGCCAGAAGAGGAACAAGTTACACATTGATTTATAAACTACTTCACACAGTAGGATGGACAGTAGCATAGGGTGAGCTAAAAGTTTGTTTAAGTGGATTTTGTTCTAGGAAATTTTGTACTGGGAAAACCCAGGGAGAGGAAAATGTTTCTCACAGATAACTATCCTAACTTTGCTGGAGTTAATGGTGTTGGTAGGGGACACAATGCAAGGTATCATCGTTTGGATGAGATGTTGGGGGGGATGGTGTAGGGGAGAACTTTGTAGAGTAGGGCTGATGGTTGGACTTGATGATCCCAAGGGTCTTTTCCAACCTGAATGATTCTGTGATGCTGTGGTATAGATCCTGCTTTGCATTATACTGATTATTTTCAGCACTTGCTCGTGTTTAGTGTCATGTGGTAACTGTCACCAGCCTGAATATTTTAAAATACGCCTGAATTCTCCATGTAGAGTAGAAGACAAGTCATTCTCATTGTGGAACCCCTGACATTTCTTTAGTCTGAGATGACATAATAGCATTATACTAAGCATCAAGCACTTGGATCAGTGTATTAAATGGACAGCTGGTCTTATAATTCATACTCAACTCGCATGCATCTGCCAGAGGTTTCTGTGGGACTGCTATTTCACAGAATGAGCTGATTTAGCTCATTTCCCTAGAAGTAAAAAATACCTGTAAAATCTCAGCAGCAGCAGATGTGACTGCTTACTGCAACACACAGAGAACTGGACATGGTGATTAAACTTATAGATGACCTAACTATCACTCAAATTAGTGACCATTTTATAAGGGTATTTCTAAAAACTTAACTTGGCTTCTACAAAATTCCATAAATGGCATCTGCCCCATATGTTATATTTGTCTTTCTGAACTGCAGCTCTTCAACTGACACTTGTACAAACATTACTAAAAGTTGCCTTCTTTTGTTTCTTCTTTTCTTCTTTACAGGTGTGGGACTAGCTGCTGCAGTCCTTTCCTTTTGGCTAAATATTTACTACATTGTGATTATTTCATGGGCCATATACTACCTGTATAATTCCTTTACCACTGTAAGTGGGGGGCAGGGGTGGAAGGGGTGGAATTGTTTGTTGGATGTAAAGCAAAGTGATATGTAGATAAGCTGATTAATCTGTCTCACTGTAAAGGTGTGAGGTTAACACAAAATGCATAGAAATCAGGAGGATAAGCCCTTTCTTGCTAAAGGAAAGCTACTTTGTAAAAATCCCTCCTTTTTAATTTCCTTTTCTGCACAAGAAATGTAGAATAGAAAACTGTGAGGAAAATATTCCGTTCCAAGAATACCAGTGGAGAAACATAATAATAGGTTATTATTAGCCACAGGCTTCTCTTTCTTACTGATTTGTTTAAATTTCCCCATCTTAATCTTCAGAGCCACAGCTCTTTCATCTCTACCCTTTTAGTTTCACTTATTTTCTGTCTCTGCCCTTTAATCGCAAGCATGCTTCCTTGCTTCTCTGCTGTGCTAACGAGAGTACTTGTACCCCTTTGCCTTCAAGCTTCTAGGCCAGTAACTCACCTGAGAGAAATTCTAGTGTGTAACTGAGTTGTTTTTTTTTTTTTTTTTGTCAATAGCAGCCACACAAGTGTTAGATTTTTGGGAAACAGTATCATTGCAACATGGTTTAATGGTGGAGGGTTTTATTAAAGAAATCCCCATGGAATGGAAGGTCTGTGATGGAATGGAAGCTCTGAACTTCCATTCATTGTTGTTATTTTCACTTTGTTTTCTTTTCTTTTAACTTTTATTTTTAACTGCCTTTTTTTCCGTCTCAAGGATGATTCATCAGCTGAGTAGGTCTTGTCTGATTTGTGGGGTTTGGCCATCTGAGGAAGCATTCTTACATAAGTCTCAATAATTAATGCATTATTGTTCAGTTATTGTCTCTTCTACAGATTTTGTTCATGCTTGCCTGTTCTCAGCTTTAGAAAATTGTCCATTGACCAAATTTGCATTAATTACTGTCTGGGAGTGACATGATCGTTTCTTTTTTTTCTTATCCTCAGATCTGTTATTGATGTGAAAGGTCAGTCACAGTCGAAGTGGTGCACTGGCCCATATTAGATGAACATTGACTTCTAATTCCCTTGAAGCCTCTTATCCTTGTATTTATAACATGCAGAACCCTAATACAACATTTTCTGAGAGGATTTTCCAAGATTTGCCAGCAGAAGAATATCTAAATTGTATCTAAATGAGATTAATTCTAATGGACATGATATGGAAACAGGTTCTTCTTCTCAGAACTTCTGAAAGATAACAGCATAATGGACACATAGAAAATGCATGCAAAAAATAGAAAGTTTACATTTTTCTAATTGTCCCCTGATCTGAGGGGAAAATTAAAATCTCTGGTCAATAACCATCACACCTTTACTATCCCTAGTGCAACAAGAAGTAACAGGACCTCCAGGAGGTCCTTTCTGCTGCCCTTATTTCTTGTAGTGCACTCAGTGTGCTCTCACATGCTGAGAGGCATATCCAGAGCATTTGGGCTGATATATGAAAGAAAGAAATAAATATTTTCACATCTGATTCACAAAATTGATATGAAGTTAAATAACTTATGTGACAGACATGCACCCCAGGGAGGTCAGTGCACTGCAGAACTCAAAGTATATTAGTTCTCCACTTAACTGTCATTTCTAGTAGAGAGAGAGATACCTGAGGTAATACTTACTTAAAAAGTGTTTGACTGCTTAGGTTTTTCTCTCTCTCTTTCTTAAATAGACTCTTCCTTGGAAACACTGTGAGAACCCATGGAACACTGACCGCTGCTTCTCCAATTATACCTTAGCAAACACCACCAACATGACAAGTGCCGTGGTTGAATTCTGGGAGTAAGCTGATAATTTTCCTCTATATCATTCCTGTGCATATGCAAGGATCAGCTTGTTATCATTCATATACAATCTTCTGAATTAGTTGTCAAATACACCGTTCTGTTGGCTTATTCTAGACGCAACATGCACCAGATGACTGATGGATTGGAAAAACCAGGGCAAATACGATGGCCGCTAGCAATTACTCTAGCAATTGCCTGGATTCTGGTGTATTTTTGTATCTGGAAGGGGGTAGGCTGGACTGGAAAGGTAAGATTAAAAAGTACTGTAAATACCTTTCAATTAAAAATGCCCATTTTACTCAAATATTCTGAAAATTCTTGAGGTAAGAGCACTGGGGACAGTTTTGCTGGAATAGCTCTGTGAAGTATTTAATTTCTATCTTTCTTGAATTGATACAGCACCATGTTTTTGAAAGAGCTGGCTCCTCTGTAGCTAGGTCTGACCACAGTCTTAGATGGTATGTTCACTCACAGACTTCTTGGCTTTGCCAGGTATAAAATTGCCTAAAAACATGTCTGCTTGTTCCTGGGATGAATATTCTAGCTAGTTTGGATAGCAATAGAGTGAGGATGCGGTGGTTTGGCGTCAGTGAGAAGCATGCACTTATTGCACAGCTCTTGCTGGACTTAGATATGTAAGTGTCAAAGCTGTATTGCATGTAAGAGCTACTCCCTCCTTTCCTCATGCTGAATGAGAGCCGTAGGTGGTTCTTGCCACAGGCATGCTTGTGTCCTGTGCTTCTTGGAGTCTGACTGGCTTCTGAGTGCAACATAGAATTTACTAGTGAATTAAAGGAAATTATATTGTTGACAGACCTTTCTCCAGGAATGACAGGGCAACAGCATCTGACATTGGCATATACCTTTCCCTCTCCCCAAAATGACTGGAAGAAATCTTAGGGAAATGAAAAGCCGCAGCCATGAGGCTTGGTGGCAACTGGAGGCTTGGGTTATAAGACCTCAGGTTTGGTGTAGAAGACTAGGATTTTTTCATACTGAAAGAATGAATTGTTAAGTTTTGACAAGACGGTTGTTACTGTGACCCACTTCAAGCTGCATGTTGATCATGGCCTAGTTAAGCTCAGACCAAACCATTTTATTTCTTCTATCCGCAAAGAAGGCGGCAGAAAGAGGGCTGACTTTGTTTCTTTGGAGTCTGACTTCATAGTGTCTTTTTTATAGGGCTTTTGAAAAGCCAAGAGAGAAGGACCCTCTATATCAAAACATAGATGAGGAGACAGCATGAAAAATACAAGAGCAGCTGTCTGAGAGGTGGAGAAAAACTAACAGATGTTGTTCTACAAGCAGGGTACTGGTGCCATGAACCTTGTGCTTTTGGGAGCTCCCCCTGTTGAATACAAAAAACCCAAAAGCATGAGCCCCTCATGCAAAAATATCTGATTCCACCTTCAGGAAAATCGGCAACAGCCACCTGCCTTGTAGACGACATGGTATTTAGGGAATTCTGCAGTAGGCGCTGCCCTTTCCACACCAAGCCTTTCCATTGATAAATGCTTCTATGTTAAAAGTCAGCCTCAGTTGCTGCTACAGTATTTTTAGGGAGCAAATATTTTCTGAAGTGTTAGCAAGCAAAGATCATTCTTCCTTCCACACTTACAATGTCTTGTTTCTTCACATCAGGTGGTATATTTCTCTGCTACTTATCCCTATGTTATGCTGCTTATCTTGTTCTTCCGTGGTGTAACACTGCCTGGAGCAAAAGAAGGCATTTTATTCTATATAACTCCCAACTTCAGTAAGCTTTCAGACTCTGAGGTAAATATTCAATCCTTGTAAACAAAAGTTTCACTACTAACTGTTCACCTTTCAGACATATGACCTGCTCCTCAAGTGCAGAAACAGATTTTTAAAAAAATTATTTCCTGCAATCAGGTTTGGCTGGATGCTGCCACACAGATTTTCTTCTCCTATGGTTTGGGTCTTGGTTCACTGATTGCCCTTGGAAGTTACAACCCTTTCCACAATAATGTTTACAGGTAAGGAGATGCCTGCACATATTACAATGGCATTTTCCTGTCTCAGCTGGAGCTGGATTCTGTCTTTCTGTGTACTATAGCATTGATAGAAAGTGCAGTCTCAGATCTGACTATGAAATGTTTATGTCTAACTAGGATTGAGATGTATAACTGCATTTACACTAATAGGAGAGAGTATGACTTGTCCAGCATGAAATGGAACCCAAACTGTGAAATCCTAAATCGTGAAATCTTTTCACAGGAAACAAGCTGATGAACAGTAGCACTGCTTTACCTACTGCTTAAAGCACCTTACTTTTATTTCAGGGACTCCATCATAGTGTGCTGCATAAACTCATGCACGAGCATGTTTGCTGGCTTTGTTATCTTCTCCATTGTTGGATTCATGGCTAATGTCACAAAGAGGCCTATTGCAGATGTTGCAGCATCAGGTATCCAATATATTTTTCTCTAAGTTGTTCAGTGGCATCAGTTATTTTTTTGTTTGCATGTTGTATCCAACTGCTTCATGTAATTGTTCAAAATCCCTCCCTCAAAACGTTCCTCAGCTCCCTGTCATTTCAGTCGCCCTTACTGGTTGCAGAAGGGAGAGCATTGTTTCAAACCTCTCAAGGCAGCGCCAGCAAAATCATTTCATGTCGAGCAGACTGTCTGCCTGCCTGCCTAGTGCTCTCAAACCTTTGGTGTGGAGAGTGGGCAGCCAGAGACTCATCTTGGGCTGACGCAGTGAATGCTAATGAATACTACTTGCAGGGGATGCATTTACAAGAGATGGCAGCAGTTATCTGCTTCAGTGCTTAGCTGTGACATCAGATTATGAGCCTCTTGCTACTGAAATTGTTGAAAGCAAACTGAAAGGAGGAATGATGGTCATTGTGGTTTTGGAGCCTATATTCTCAAATTCAGCTGGGTTTTTAAGTTCCTTTTACTGTTTCTTGAGGTTAAGCCCTTTGAGACAGCTCCATTTCTCACCTGTTCAGACCTACAGCCATCAGCCAGTTTTATGGGACCCTTTAATATGAAAGTCATTTTACTTAGGGGGCAGTAAGACGTCCGTGGAAAAATTCTGCTATTCTTTGCAGCTCCTTGTCTGTCTTCCAGATGAAAAAGCTTAAAGTAGCAGAGCAGATGGTTGCCCTAACGCAGCTGGTGTACCAGATACTCATTTAGCAGTTCTGGCCACAGGGGCGGATCTGATAACTGAAAGCTTGGTTGGAAGTCACTGGTGGACAAAGTATGTCTTGCTATACTAGCAAATATATCCCATTGATGAAATATTTCCTTAGTTAGAAAAGTAGAGAATTTAATCCCTAAAAATAATCTTTAATAAGCCACACATACAAAGAAATTAGGAAAATAATTATGACGGCATACACTGTTGTCAAAAAATGCTATGGAAAGTCAGTGGTGTGTGAAATAAGCTTCTTGGATTTATATATTTGATACAGATATAACTATATAGAGACTACACCTACAAACAGAACAATATTTTTATATCATACTAAGCTCCTAAATACATTTTAAGGTACCTAAGATAATAGACTTCTGAAAGATGCCCATGATGTCCTGTGGCCACTAATTGCAAAGGATATTTGGAAATTTGACCTTTTAATTAAGGTTTCTATTTCTCCTAGCAAGCTCAGAAACTGGCGCTTTATTTTAGCACCGTGAGACATGTTGTTTTGCAATCTTTTATACAGCTTTGCAAAACAAACAGTATTATTAAAAGCTGTAGCTGCGTGTTGGTGGAACAGAGTAAAATTAAGAACATATTTATCTTAAGTTATTTCGCTTTTACTACTGCCATTGGGAAGGCATTCCAATCATATCTGCTATTGCTAGCAAGTAATTGTTTTAAAATCTGCATTGCATTTACTTTGACAATTCAGGTGTCCAGTGCCACCCCTTGCTTCACTGGTTTGAAAGTTATCACTGTCCAACCAGTTGTCATGGACAGATTTACTTTTAATGAAAACTGAAATATCAGATACCCCCCTTTAGGTAAAGCACACTAATTTTATTTCTGTGATTATTTAGTTTGCTACAGGTTTCCCTCTTAACCCGACATCAGCTGGCTTCCAGCTATGCTATGACAACAAAAAGAGCTCCTTTTTTAATAAGAATTTATGTTCTCCTTCCAACACTATGCCCCCCATCAGCAGCTAGTAGGAACACAAATGAAAAGGTTTGCCTGTTCACAACTACATAATTTATTAAAACGTGTATTTTAAGATAATTAAGGGAATGGAATAGCAAATGGGAATGCAATAAATGCTGGAAAAATGTCTTCTCCATTTCTGAGCTGTCTTTGTTTCTCTTCTGAACTACCTGGTGCAAAGCAAAGGATTACAGCTATCAATAACTATTTGAGAGGGGGAGAAAGCTGATCAGTACCTGAAGATGTAATCCTAGCCATTAACATTCCCCGTCTTTGCTATACAAAGGTGTCTCTTAGGAGCAGCTTCTGAACTGCATCTAGTATTTTCTTTGTTTGCTTGCTTGGTTTTGGGGGTTTTAGGATTTTTTGTTTTCCTTTGGTTGGTTCATTTTAAAAGCAAGCCTTGTGCACTGACTTCTTGGTCAGTGAACACTGATTAAGCTGAAATCCCTGGTCAGATGCTGCCTCTGTGGGTCAGTCATTCAAATATATCTAAAGCCTGTGCATCAACAGGAGGAAATAATCACAACACCCAATCAATCACGTTGACCTTTTCTCTCCTGTTTCTCCTACCAGGCCCTGGACTGGCATTTCTAGCTTATCCAGAAGCAGTGACACAGTTACCAATTTCTCCTTTGTGGGCAATACTGTTCTTCTCCATGTTGCTTATGCTCGGAATTGACAGTCAGGTAAAACTGGTGTAATAATTAATAATGAAGATAGCTTTTATGCAACTGTATGGTGCAAGGTTGGCCTCTCTGTTCATTCTGCACTGCCAGCTGTTAGTGGTGCAGAATGGTTTCTGGAATAATCAGATAAATAATAGGAGGTACTAAGGAGAGGGAAGACTAAGAGGTTCAAGGAGCCTGGAATAGTAAAAAGCTGATACTAAGACACTTTCACTTTGTGATGAACTGGTGGAAGCATATACAGAATGTGCAGAAAATTTATTCTGCAGACAAAAGGAACTTTCTTTGAAATCTTAACCATTCAATCACAATATTAAAAATACCTTTGCGTGTTCATCAACATAGGAGACACTGGGATATGCTTTACAATATGTAGATGCCACAAGTATTTCTGAAAGGCAACTTCAGAACTTACCACGTGGAGCAAAAACATGCAGTGCACATTTCATTTCAAGCATACAAATGTCAGGAGCAAATTCAGGAGGCAGTAGGCTCATTATTGAGGACATCCTGGGTCTTAGTGTGTTCTAAAATCACTTCCCAGTTGTAAGGATCAAGACTTAATGGTTCAGGCCTTAGGTAAGAGTTATAGATGGTATCCAACAACAGGAAATGGATTGGGAGGCACACCCTAGAGGTTCTGCAAATCCAAATAAAACGTTCTCTCAGGTTACTGTCTAGATTGAATAATTAAATAATGAAATAATTAAGTCATGAAATCGTTTAAAAAAATGTTTATTGCAAAATGAACAAAAAAGCACACAGAACAAGAAAAAGCACTTTACATGCTAGAAGGGACTACGTCCAACAAAAGCATTCATTAATCAGTAATACTTTTAATGCAGGTAGAAACTATATTGTAAACACTAAAATCACCCTGTCTTATTTTGCAAAGCGTATGTTGAGGACTTTGTTAGGGAAGTCCCTTCTGCCTGCTGAAATGTTTGGTCATTTGTATGCGACTGGTCATAGGCAGATGTGTTAAATCTACTTGCAATCAGTTGCAGTTGTCAAACCAGCACCTTACAGTTATTAGCACAGTCTTCATAGCACATAAAGGAATATGAGAATTACTAGCTTAGTACTGTACTAGTCTTTCAGTAGAGAAAATCCATCATTTTCTGTAAATCCAAGTTGACTTCAGCCTGTGAACCAAAATACAAAAAGACCAAGAGGGCATTTTATCCTGCATCATGAAAGGAAGCTGACAATTTGTTTTCCATTTCTTCGTTTTTCAATAAGCTTCAGGCTTGACATTAAAACCTATTGCTCAATCGGGGAGGAAACTACTGTGAAATTAATTGGGTCAAAAATATTCTTGAAAGAACTTGTCTCTAGGCAACTAACAGCTGAGGAAGGTAGTCTAATATTATTAAAAAGAATATATATCTACAGGCTGTCACGCTTTCTTCATTTTCTGTCTATCAGAAACATTTCATACACTATAATTTATAGGAGCTGTAACTATTGGTTAAATTCTGATTGCACTGCTGGAAATTAATAAAACTTTACATACATTCCATTTTTCACTATTTCAGCCATCATTCTAATAACATTAATTTTCAATATATACATACCAAAAAGAAATCTGATGTATGGCTATGCTTTCAATTTGGAGGACCACATCCTCATCAACAATCTTTCCTGGGGATAGAAAAAGTATCTGGTTTATTATAGATGAGAATCAATCTTGTGTCTTTAACCTTCACCACGAAGCACTAATCTGATTAGACTTTTTGTGTCTGTTGGCTTTCGTGTATGTGAGTAAATCACACGAAGGAGCAGTGTAAGTTTTTGAAGGATTTAGGGGTCAAAGCCTTCAACTGTAGGTGTATCCTCTTTTATAACAAGAATGAGCACTATGTTCATAAAGCACATGCTGTAGTTCAGGGTTTGGAATTTTGAGTGTTTTTCTAGCTGGAAATCTTTTTGCACAGATCTTTTTAGACAGAAACAAGGATATTCAGAAGCATTGCTTCCACTGAAGTCAAGTGAATTTTCATTTATCATTTAATGGATGCAGCCTCAAGCCAGTGATGGGCACAATTGAAAACTCCTCCCCTAAATCTAATCCTGCTGTTGTACTGCATTGCACTGTATTTTATTTCTAACTTTACTTGCAGTTCTGCACTGTGGAAGGATTCATAACAGCTTTGGTGGATGAATTTCCGAAGTTACTGCGCAATCGAAGAGAAATCTTCATTGCTGTTGTATGCATTGTTTCCTATCTGATAGGGCTGTCCAATATTACTCAGGTATGTTCTGTATAAGAATGTGATCTTACGTCTACTGTACAGCATCTGCTTTATTTCTCCCTTCCCCTGCTCCAACCAGAAATCGTTGCAGACCATTGAAGTGGCAGCATCTATTATCAATGCTATCTAAAGACTTCAGGCAGCAGACATTAACTTATAAGTGTAAAATGCCTGTAGTCTGTGGATGCAGTTTGTCCTACTTCATGGTTCAGCTGACAAGAAAATACACATCTCTGCAGTCTGTCTTACAGCCCAAGAAGTGGTAGCTAGGGATACTCTCCATTGCTTCCCGTGATCTACTAGATTGCAAACTATTTGAGGGAAATGATGGAATTATTGAACAAAAAGGAGTAAAGTGAAATTAAACCAGTTAATTGAATTCTAGCAGTAATCTAATTTTGTCAGTATTGACCTCAAGCGTTAGAAAACTTTAACCTCTTAATTTTAATTAATTTACATTAATATGTCCCTAACCTATTTGCCACTGTTAGTTTGTAGCTTGCATTTTAATCTGTCTTGATATTGGAGTCCTTACTATGTATTTTAACACTTCCTTCTTATATGTTTTAGGGTGGAATCTATGTGTTTAAGCTTTTTGACTACTACTCTGCCAGTGGAATGAGTCTCTTGTTTCTTGTATTCTTTGAGTGCATCTCGATATCCTGGTGCTATGGTAAACAATATGTTTTTATTTTTTCCATAAGCCGTACGCATCATAAGGATACTTCATCTACTGATTTGTTCTCTTGTGTGTGCACATGCTGAGGTGGAACTGAAATTGGCCTTGTTTTATATGCATATAATTTCACTGAGGTCTCAAAGTTAGCTTGTTGGCTCTTTAAAACACCCTGTGTCTAAGCCTGGAAGTCATTAGATGCTAAGTGTTTCAGGAATACTAAAGAGATGACATCTCCCTCTTTCTTTTTTTTTTTTGGGGGGGGTTTTTTTTGGTTTTTTTTTTGGTTTTGGTTTTTCCCCCCCGTCCCCCTTCCTTGGAAAGCCTGGATCTTCAGAGGTGTTAGGTACTGCTGTTCTCAACATAATGACTTAGGTCTTTTGGACTTTGTAATGTTTCCTTTCCAGAAATGACTCTCTCACTCTAGGATCTTGTAGTGAGAGCCAGGCTCCTTGGTCAGTTGTATCTTGCATAATTGCCCTAAAATATCCAGAAAACTGGACTGGCAAACTCTGGGTTTAAAGATTAATGAATATGTTTCATATTCTTGCCAGAGTATTTGTGCATTTGACCTTAGTTCTGTGTTAGCTAGTTCAAGGACCTACTCCCATCATTACTAAGGCACTTCAGCTTATATTACAAAACTGATTCAGAGCTAGATAACGGGAGTCTTTCTGCTGTCTTAATGGGCTTAAGTGGATGGAACAGCATTTTATAGGGGAGAGATACTGCATAAGAATCCAAAAAATGTGAATGGAAAAATACACCAGCTAAATAATGAAGAAATCAAACTTACAAAGAATATGGTCAACGTACCTTTTAGAAGATGATGGAGTGCTGGTAGGTAACAGCAGCAGCAGAAGGGCTACTCTTTGGTATCATTTGCAGTTCTCCATGTATATGGTATGCATATATCCACACAGAGTGAAGCTGGATAATGCTAGGATGGGTTTATTTTAAAAAAGAAAAAAAAAAAGTTTATAAAATATAATTCAAAATCTCTTGTTCTACCAAGAATTAGGGTTGAAATTAACCAAGAGCATTCGTTGCATCTGACCTTCAGATGTACAGACTTCCTCAGCCTTTGCATGGGAATAGGTTTGCTCGTTGCTAATTAATTATGATGCAGAAGAATGAGAACAAATGATTCTTGGTGCATCTGAGTTTGCACATTTCTCATTCAGATAGGTGAAAGGTTATGCTGGGGTCTGTATAGAGCTTCCAAATATACCTCATTGTTTATGACATCGTCTCTCAAAACCACTGAGCTTTCAATTGAATTAATTATCTGATATATTTCTATGCTGTTTCTTATTTCTGTATTTAGGTGTTAATAGATTTTATGACAACATCCAAGAGATGGTGGGATACAGACCCTGCATCTGGTGGAAACTCTGCTGGTCATTTTTCACTCCTATCATTGTGGCAGTAAGGAACAAACTTTTATTATATGATTCAAAGGATGTAAATGAGGTGGCCTATGTACTACAGTGTTGTCATTGCCACCCCCGCAGGTTCATATTAACTCTGACCTCATTCCTTTTTTAAGGATTTGAACAATTCCATTGAGGCAATAAGCAAAACCCAGTGTCATTAGAGGAAGCCTGTGCCCTAAGAAAAGAAGCCTTGCTCAATTTCAAGACTTGTATTAGTCCTCTGGAAATGATAACTAGTCAAGAGTTTGATTGGCAGAGATAGAAAACTGTAAGAAATAAATTTTGACCATTTCTTGTATTCTTAGATAAAATTTAACAATCTCTCTAAAGTCTAAGTTTTCCATATACACAAAAATGCCCATAGTTTATAAGCTGAATTCCTTCACAGGCACTATTCTGGTAATAGACTAGGACTGTAAAATGGTGTTCTCTCATGGGATTCTGTAGCAGATATTACCCAGTTTATATTACATTGCTACCATTTTTTCTGGCAAACTTGCAAGGATTTTGTGCACTGGAAACCATAATATAGTCTTTTCCTGATTCTAAACTTTATCCAGTTAAGCCCATACAGTACTTTTTGAAATAATAAGCAAAGAAATGTAAATTTACTACACATAATGTAGTCAACCCAGATGCAATATAAAAAGCTGTTATCAAGTAGACACTATTACACATGACACAATACTTCTCACTCACTGATATTTCTCTGATAGTCCCATATAGATAGTCATACAAAAGCAAACAAAGAGCACTAAAGAGGGGCACAGAAATGTGTTTGTATTGAGGGTTCCGTGATTAATCTCTACCCAGATGAAGGCAGCTTTCATTTTTCTGAAAATAAGTGTTCAGGAAGGCGCAAAAATGCATTTTTGTTTATTTTACTGGTGTAGAAGGAAGATGACCAACATTGCATGTAAAACTTACCAGACTTCTCCTATCCTGTAAAGTCTTCAACAGAACTTGTTGTCCAGTGCAAGTTCAGAGGTGGTGATGACACGCTAATAAAATCTGCCTCTCTGCATTCTCCCCTCTGGGAATATGTTCTGCACAAGGCCTGAACCTGGGATCAGAATGAGCTTCCTTTTTGCTGGTTCAGTTTAGCAAGTTTCCCTGATGCAGGCTGTTTTAGACATTTGAAACAGGCCAGGGTAGGACTCTTCTTTGGGAACTTAAAGGAAAAAATACCGTGTTGGCAGGTCATCTGTTTGAAAACACAACAAAAGCAACCCACAATGCTGCTGATCGATGGTACAGTATATATGTGTATGCAGGTATTATTCCCCAGGACCCCCATCTTTCCCAATAGCCCCCTTCCCTCTGATTTTGTGCAGGTTATCTGAGGACTCTACTAGTACCAGTGGATTCCCCGTACCAGCATACCTGGATAATCTGAGATGCAGGTTATGTATGTGAAAATATAGTGTTGACTTGAAACATTAAGATTAATTTTGGTAAGAAGCTTCTTGGGGAAACTATCTCCTCATCTCTTGTTATTGAAAAATTCAAAGTGGTTTTTGAATTTCATAGGATAAGATCTGTTATACAGACAAATCAGTAGCCACTTACTGAACTGCAGGTTCCACTCTGACTGCCCTCATTTTTCATTACAAGTTTGTTCCGAGGATCTGAACAATATCAAAGCCTCTGGGCCAAGCACTCTTAGGTGGTGATATTAGAGAGGTCAGTGCAGAGCCAGGCTTTAAAGAATGTTTCTTATTCAGAGCCTCTAGGATTCTGCTGCTGACCAGTACAGGAGAGCTGTACTGAAACTATTATTCAAATAAGAAAGTTAGTGGAAACAAACAAACAACTTCACAATTTCAGATTTACAGTTTCATTATTTACACGTTCCCACACTAGAGATTAAGCTAGCAGGGAGTCAGTCAGTGCAGTGGGCTGATATCTGCCTGTTTCCTGCAACCTCCATCTGGAAGACTGACCTGCAGGCCCCATCTACAAGCCAGTGCCCAGCAGCCATCACCGGGGACCAAAGGAACCCTTTTCTCCCTACCTGGATGTAAAAGCAGGCTTGAGGTCCAAGTCAATCCAGAAAAGCTCTTGAACACAGAACACTCTGGAAATCTCATCCAAACCTTCTTTTTTGCTGTATTTTGCAGGGAGTATTTATCTTCAGTGCTGTCCAAATGACTCCACTCACAATGGGAAGTTACGTTTTCCCAAAATGGGGCCAAGGGGTTGGCTGGTTCATGGCTTTGTCTTCTATGGTGCTGATACCAGGCTATATGGCATATATGTTTCTAACCCTGAAAGGCTCCTTAAAACAGGTAAGTCTCTCTTTTTTTTTTTCCCTGACCACATGACTTCATCTTGAGAAACCTGTGCACACTGATAAAAGATTGCTGGGCAGTTATTTTCTACTATATATTTCCTGTGGCCTCACTTGCTTAGCCCTGTTATTTTCTATCAAGCTGGAAAAACATAAAACCAAGTACTAAACAGACAAAAGACAAGACAGTGTCTGTGCCATCTGTTGTTAAACATAATTCACTGCATTAAATGTGGTCCTTATCTCTGGGTTTTGATAGTTTCTGGTACATTGCATCCCAGCTCCTTACACCTTGAAAACAAAATAGCAGTTTACAAAATATGTAAATTTGTCCTATTAACAGAAGACATACCATCATGTATCAAGGCGGGTGATGCTCTAAGGAATTGGAATGAAACTCTTGGGCCTAAACCCACATAACTCTTGGTTTCCATGAGTCTGCTCACAGTGACCCTATTTAGCATCTCCCTGCAATGTGATGAAAGATTTGAGCTCCTGTTCTGCGTTACACCCATTCTAAGTTACAACAGCTGCCTTGTTCTGCTGCAGCTGAGAGAAAGTACATGTAAAATCTTGGGATCACATTTTATGATTGTGCTGCACTTCCCTTTAGTCTTTTTTTAAAGGATTTCTGTAAACAGTTATTTCATGAAGAATATTAGAGGCCTTTTTCTCATTGCACTGTGCTCTTAGCCTCTCCCTGATTCCTGATTCCTTATTCCAATAGTTAAAAGGAAATCACACTTCCCATGTGAGAGAGGTGTTGTATGGCTTAAATCCGTTTTAAGGTCCTCAGAGAAATGCTGCTAAAGGAGTGTGAAATGTTAATAAGGCTATTGACCAGTACACTGGTTTAGTAATCACGTGCAATTGCCATACTTAACTTTTTTAATCTGGGTGCACCCTCAGTTTTCCCTCTCCTGCTGATAATCTCATTCTGTGCATAAGAGACTTCTTCAGCCACAAGTATTGGAACATGCATCTGTATCCTCTATGACTGTGGGAACCAAAGATTGTCAAAATTAATCTGTCAGAATTTCTGGAATATTCCTAAATCAGCTGAATCTTTGCAAAGGGACAAATGATCTTAAGCAGAATTGACAAGGAATGTCTCATGAATTGCTCAGATCTTGATCGAAATATTTGTCTTCAGCAAATTTTAAAAGACTCTGTGATGCTTCAAAGAAGTCTACAAAAAAAATGCTGGTTTCCCCCCCCTCTGCTTCTTCTTAGCTCCTACATTTTGAATATCTTTCCAATGGTCTTATGAAAACATTTATGTTCAAATGGAGAATTGTTGCTCTAAAATATAGCTGCTTCTTGGGCAGAGTATATAAGTATCTTCTAAGTATAAAACCACAGTAAAAGTTCCCCATCTCAGTCTTGCTGTGGATTAAGGTCTCATTTTTGAAAGCATTGACAAATGATCATTAGATAATAGAAGGAGCCTACAGCCCTCACAGGCTTTGACGATCAAAACTGAGCTCTCGATAGGAATGTGAGCTAGGCAGATAAGCTTCATGAATGGAGAACACAAAAGGACTAGGAAAGACAGAGCAGAAATAAAACAATCTTAAATACAAGTCTACTGTAGCTGTTGTATCCTTGGAGGTAGTGACTCGCAGAAGCTGCAGCCAATACTCTGCAGTCTCTTCTGCTCCCTGGGGAGGTCACCATCGTGTCTGAGGTCCAGCCTTGAGTCCCTGCTGCCCACTGCAACCTTGCAGCCTCTCTGCTTGACCTGTGGGCTTGCAGCAGTCGCTCCTCACCTGCCCCACGCTGCAGTCTCTTCTCATTTCTTTTCCCTAGGCATGCTCCATTGTCAGTGCCTGGTGGCATCCACCATTTTGTATGTGGTCTTTTAACTCCTACTGTCCTGTCAGAACTCAGCTAAAACTGGTTTTAGTATATGTGACTTGCTGTCTTTTTGATAGACAGAATTCTTAATTTTAGCTCTAATGCCTTGACAGAAGTGTTTAGGATTGCTTTTTTTAAAAAAAAAAGTAAGCTTAGAAACAGGTTTTTGACTGCCTCACATTTATTGTTCTTTAAACAGCGCATCCAAGTAATGATTCAGCCAAGTGAAGACATCACTCATCCTGAAAACGGGCCAGACCAGGCCCAACAGAGCAACTCTGCAAACAAAGAAGCCTACATCTAAACTTCTGTATTGTGAAAGTACCAATACTACTCCAGAAAAACAAAAAATATGGTTGAATATGACCACAAATTTATGTCTGAGAATATAATTACCTACCTCTAGTGGCAAAAAAAAAAAAAAGAAAAAAAAGAAAAAAAGAAAAAGGTCATCTCCACTATAAGGGAATCGCCATGGGTATGATCCAACCGTTGTGCAAGCTCAGATGTTGACAGTGTTTTGTGTTCTCTGGCAATCCACAGACTGTTAATGTTTTTATCCTTTCACAATAATAGTTGCATATCTTGGAATTTGTAAATTGATGTGCCAAGACCTTTTTAATCTACCTTTTAGCACGACTATTTGAAGTTTTGTGCTGCTGATTTTTAGTAGTTTATCAATATTTCTTACCACTGAATCCCAAGACTGTTATTTCTGACTTTGCAGGAGTAAAATTAAGTTTGGAATTGTTTTGTACAAAAGAATGAAGTATTTTGTAAACAAGTGAAAAAATTCTGCCCTTTAAATTTGTTCTAGTCGCGGCCATTTGAGGGGGAAGAGATTTCTTTCAAATAACAGTAGACACAGCCTTTATAAACATTCCTAGTGCAAATGAAGTTATATGGCTATTTGTGGCAATACAGCATAAAATGGCTGTAAATGCTATCTGTACTTAGCCTTTCAGGATAACTTTCAAATAAGAGCGTAAATTTCTTTGAAAATGCATATACTATTTCTTACAAAAAGAACATATCTCTGAATCAATACGGCATGAATCACAGATGTTAGAGGCAAAAATATGACTTCTAACTTTTTTAGCAAAATGAGAAGTAACATCCAAGAGCTCTTAAAGATTCCCAGGAGTAAAAGAAATGCAAAGTATTTGCAGTTCAAGCTCAGAGTATTTGAGCTTTTATTATGCTGTTATTATTCTACTATTACTGCATTGCCACCAAAATAGAAACCAAAACAATGGCTTAAAGATTGAAGCTTATCCTTGTAGTTCTAATGTAGGGTTTAATTCACAACTGTTCTTTTTAATCTGTTAAAGGACTTACCAGTTTCTAATAAGCAAATTACAAAATATGGATCGTTAGCACTTTGAAAACAGTTTTACTTTTATTTACATATTATTTGTGGTGATGAAGGCTTGAGGGAAAGCTATTCCAATAATGTAAGAATCTCTACTCTGGGCTCAGTCTGCATTTGCCGTGTAGCTAGAAAGCCCATTCAGCTCATGGAAGATTTTCCCTGTGTGGAAAATGCAGTGGTTAGCCCTGTATGGTATTTCTCGTTTGGCAGCTATATGACAGACACAAAGGATTATGGAAAATGCAGCAGTTGATGTTCGATTGTAAATGACTGTGACAGAACTGTGCAATGAAACATGCTTTTCAGCAAATTTTTGTGCAACGTACAATGTTAGATAGCACAATTTATGTAGAACTACTACGTGAAAAACATGTTAACTGTGAATGTTGGGTTTTTCGTTGTTTTTGTCTGAAGGTGACAAACATGTTCTTGCAATAAGGTATTATTCTCAGAATGTCAAGCACATTATTGTAGAAATAATATATATATAATACACATGTATTTCAAACTACATCATAAAATCTCAGAGTATGTTTGGTAGATTCTAAACTGTTTCATACATAGATCAACTGTAAAATATTATGAGATCTAAGCTACATCCTAAACAGCTATAGCTGAAATGCAAAAGTCCTGTAAGTCTTTGGGATTTAGAGGAAACCCCTACATCCTACACAAACATTATACATGATACATACACATTATAATTGTGAATTTCATTAGACTAAGGAAAAAATTCCAACTTTCTCTTTATTGTTTAATGTAATCAAGTCCCATGTTGTTCTAAGAAAAATGCAGTATTTAATGTTTGATTGTAAACAATTATGACAGATGTTTGACAGACCTGCTCTTTAGCAAAAAGCTGTACAAACGTATCATATAGCACAAAATAGTGTTGTAGAACTACTGTGTGTAAACTGTGAATAGCTGTATCTTTTTTGTAGTACTTGCCCTGAAAAAAAGATTATTGTATGATCATATATGCTTTTTGCAATAAGGAAATATCTGAACACCAAGCAAATCTATCTCTATATAAAAATATATATGTAATATATACATATTCAAAAATATATACAGAGCCTGTTTAAAAGAGTACAGTATTATTTAGTAAATTGCAACCTGTTCTATGGACCAAATGTAAAATATTTATAAATTAAGATGCATTTTAAATGTCTATAAATGGTGTCATAATTAAAGCACGATTGTTATGTAAGTTTCCAAGAGTTTAGAGGAAAAAGAATAAAGGTTATATTATACATTAAATTCAGAATTTTTCAGTCTTTCATTGGACAAAACCAACATGTGTTATTTCCTGTGAAACAAGTTCTAAATGTTTCATGTAATTATATATTAAAAAATACAGTATTTTGATATTTAAAGTTTATATCACACTTGTGATGTGTATAATTAATCCATACTGCCGTTTCGATAATTTAGTAAGTATGTGCATACATTATGCAGAACACTTAAAAGGTGACAGTTTATAGCCCTACCTGGCATCCTGCTGCTTTAGTACACCTGTAGGAAGATGGCAGACCAGGGCCTCCGAGCAGCCCTAGCAAAAAGCCTGGATTTTAAAAAAAACGTTCCTCAGGTACATTTCTGCTGCTACTTTGGGGTATGAACTGCAGCACCTGAAGTCACGGCTTTCTAAGCTGTCACTGAGGAGGGCACCATCCCAGGCTGAAGCCCATGGGCTGGTGAAACAGCGGCCTCATACTAAACAGACAGATGTTACATTTCTACCAGAAAATTGTTGTTCTCTGTATCAGCTGCCATGAAAGAGGGAGAAGCTGTCAAGCAAGTTGCACGGCAGTGTGTGCTACATCTGCATCTATGCAATACTGCCGAGGAGCTGAATGCTCCTGTGCTCTGAATTTAATTATCTAACTATAAAATTGGAACAGGACATCATGCTGGGAAAGAGTCTAAGCAATTTGGAGAACATGATTAGAATTGAAAATGCTCCTGATAGAAGCGTCTGAAATCATAGACTTCAAAATGCTGACCTTAGAAAGGAGCACTCAAATATGCAAGTACAAGGCGAGGGCAGATCCTTCTTCTGCTTTTAGAAAAGCTGGGGAGGAAGGGCAGAAGCATGTAGATTGTTCTGGAAATTGTTCACAGATTGTTCTGGAAATTTTTCGCAGATTGTTCTGGAAATGGGGGAAGGAGCAACTTTGATGCTTTTGAAATACAGAGGAAAATCTAAATGATCTTTAATGTTTAGTTCATGGGCATTATGTAGTGTATTATGGCCTGCTGCTTTCACAGTATATTGTAAGAAAAAGGATGAGAGTTGCAGCTGAGAGAAGCAGACGTGTTCTTTAGTGCTGGGTGTCTGCGCAAGGGGCAAAGGATGGCTGAGGAAAAGGAACCTAGTTGAAGGATATTGCGTTAGTGCTGTGATATTTCCATGTTCTCCTGGAGGAATTTTCTCTTGCTGTGCTGCAGAAATCCCAACAGCAATTCAACAAGAAAAATGCAAATAAGGTCACTTCTTCCCTACAGGACTGCAGGATGCCCTGCGAGAAACCCATGTCCTTGCTCGTCAGGAATATTAGTTCAGCTGCGTGTGCTGTTATTCTAAAATAACACTATGTCGCTTTTGGGGGTTTTTTGTTTGTTTTAAGCCTGATTATTTCTGTTTTGTTCTGCTCAGACCACAATAGCATTGCAATTAACTATTAAAATTGCTCAGCTCTCACTGTTGGCTGGTTCTCGGGGGGCTGGGTTACAACCCAAAGGCATGGTTATGCATTCAGGTGCAGATGATCTCATGTTACCGTAGCCTGGAAGTAAGCGCAGGGTGACATCTCCTGCCTGCCAACACCCCTTCATCATCAGAACCACATTTGGCAGCCGCCATTGAACCCAGCTGGGGGCAGCAAAATGGGCTGCACTAAAGCATTCAGTCCCTTCCACTTCAGGATGGACTCCCAGTGATGAGGAGTCTGAGATCTGTTGTATGGCTACCTACAAGCACACACAGACGGACACGAAGGAAAGTGATGGCACGAAAGCCTTATTTCCCAGGAATCTGAACCGATTAACTCGGAGCTAAGTGTGAGCTGCAGCAGCTGCCAGCCAGCTATAGCTGTTACCCTTACCTTAGTGTCTGTGAGTCTGCCAAACTACCTCAAATTAACCAGTTTCACTGCTCACTCTTCAGAGCAAGATGGAAGGCACCAGGCTTTATATTCAAAAGCTTCTTTTCATGTCCTCCCCCTGCCACTCCCCCCCATTGCTTTCCCAGCTTCCACACTCCTCAGGATTATAAATTGGAGAGGGGGAAACACCAAAACCAAAAATCCACCCCCCAAAAAAACCCAAGAGAAAAACCCCCTACGTGCTATATATATAAATATATGGCCAGTTATTCCTAGTGTCCAGAGATGGCCCCGAAGGTACGGTGGTAACTTCTGCCCTCCCTTCTGATCATTGCCCGTATCTTCACTGCTTCTTCCTCTCCTCTCCTGGTAGCCACAGTGCCAGTGGTGTGGCTGTGGGGGGGCAGCTGAAAGTCACTTCTCCTCCAGGCAGACTAAGCATCCCTTCAGCCCATGCATGGACAGAAAGTGATGACAAGGAAGAAGAACAGCAGTCATGACTATCTTCATGACAAGTGGCACTGACTGAGTAGAAAAATGTTTAAAATAAAACAGGTGAGAATGAGATGGGAAAGAGGGGTTTGCCCACATACAATTTTTTCTGTTTGTTTTTTTTTTTTTCCCCAGTCGAAATCTGCCTTACTTCCTCTCTTCTTCCTATTAAAAAAAAAAAAAAAAAGGATCAGAGCACAAAGGGGAATTAAATGAATTAAATGGGGTAAAGTGAAACATAGTAGTAGTCCCACCACAGAGCTTAGTCTTCTGATGAAGGTGATGTAAGTATTGCCACTTCTCATTCCTGCCTCTATAAGCTGAGCCTGGTCAATAATCCTGCCACTCTTTCCCGCTGACAGTGAGCAATGTTCCTCTATTTTCACAGAAATTCAATTAATTTTCAGGGCTACAGAGCTGTATTGTTGCCGTTGTTCTATTCTTCTGACCAAACAGATCAGTGACTGACTCAAGCAGCCCCGCCGCTCACCGTGCCAGCACCCTTCGGCAGGCAGTAGGGCAGAGGCACCCACTAACCCCCCGCTGCCAACCCCTGGGCACACGGGTGGACACGGCTGCATGCGTGCACCTGTGCACACACACACGCCAGCACACACACACACTACCAGTGCATGCGTTCAAGACTTGCCCCTATTTTAAAATTTATGAATTGCTAGGGGAGAACTTACACTATTCTGCAATTTAACATCTGATTATCTTTTTCCCCAGGTTTGTAAACGGTCCCACGTTAAAATCAGTGGCAAATATTCAGTTATTATTTTTGAATATCAAACAGGCTGAAGTAATCCTGTGAGTTATTTGTGAGTCATAAGTACATGATGGTGCTAAATGTGTCCAACACTGCCTAAGAGAAGGACAGGATGGCTCAGGAATTGTCACAAGGACAAAATGTAATGCATTTTGCCAGCAATGGTTCTTTAGACATATTGGAATAGCTGCTTTACATGTCTTGAGATACAAGTAGCTGAAAGGTGGTTATAAACATTTTAAAGTAACAGTGGGTAGAAAATGGCCAAAAAGTACATGTTAAATTTGTGTCTGGAGTCTCCTCCGCACTTTACCAAACTGGATACCCACTTAGAGCTGGAAGGGGATTAAAACTGAGTGGAACAAGTCACCATTACGTTACATCAATGTGATTTCTGTTCATTATAATTATTCTAAAGCAACCTGGGAACATCTAAATGAGTTTAACTTAAAAAAGCCTAAGAGGCTAGTTTTAGTCTACAAAAAGCTTTTCCAGAAATCACTGGCACCATCTTTTACTGGCAATACCATACGCAAAAATACATCTGCTTTCACATCCCAGTCCTCCCTGCAGATGAATAGTTATCCCCACACACAAGCGATCAAAATTAACTACAGCCAATACAGTCAGGACTTTGACCCCTGCTCAGCCACCTGGCCTGGCAGGGGGGCAGGAGCAGTACCGCCAGCTAAAAGCAGCAGCTTCTAACCAGCCAGCCATTCCCACGCAGAACCCCCCGAGCAGCACCCAGGCTGTGCAGAGCCTGCCTGTGCCCGAGGGGCTGGTGCTGCTGGGGCTGAGTCCCAAAAACCAGCTGCGATTCCTGCTGCCGGGGCCGTACCTCTGGGCAGCATCCCACGGGTCTCCTCTGGAGCACCACAAGCAAAATTTCTGTCCCAACACACTCAACTTTAGCAGCAGGAAGCCAATAAATTACCTTGTATATATAAAGCTATTTGGTATCACAAGAATGGCAACAGCTACCCTGGAATGACTGAGGAGCATGTTGATGAAGACCTTCTGTGAGTAAAACAATAAATCTCTTGCTGAATATAAGCCAGAGCATCAGGTTGTGTTAGGGAATTATTTCTAGGTCATTTTAGTTCACTGCACTACTCTGCAAATACTTCACCGGATGAATGACCAAAATAATTAATCACAACACTGTAGAGAAACACCACCTCACACTGTAGGTGACTAACGTTGCCCTAAAAGTGATAGAGCCCAGCAGGTTTTAACCTGCTCTTTACCAGCTGTCATACAGCAGCAACACACGACCTTTACTGTTGATCTTTCCCCAGATTTATTCTTAGTCTAGGGGGGTAAGGGTGACCTTTCCCAGCCTGGTTGCTCCTGCTGTTAGCAAGCTGTACCATGACAGAACTGTCCTGTCAGCATCTGCTTCAAAATTACAAATTCAGATTTTGGTTGAAAACTGCTGCACCTCAAATCTCCCACACTACTTAGAGTTAATTAATCCCTCCGTCTATTCCACTTGCAACTGAAGACACTGAGCTTCCAACAATTTACCCCAATGATCGATCAGGTCCGATGTTCCATCTGAAATAAGAAAGTGCAAGCTGGGAACGAGACAGAGAAGAAAGATTTGTTCTCTTCATTGTTACAGCTTACTTGTGGGTGTGGGCTGCAGGGGGGTCACTGAAGAGTCATCAGTGTGCACAGAGAAACAGCAGAATTTGTGCTCACCAGGGAACTACTCTATCATCTATGTTGAATTGTTTCACTTCTATCATTAACCTACAGACTAACTGCCCGAGGTATGGCTTTAGCAGTAAATATTATCTTACACAACGGGCACACTAAGGTAAGAAAGATTGCCAGTAATTAAGATGTGCCAACAACACACACAAGATTTTATTTCTTCCAGTGTCTCCAGTCAGCCATGCCCACACTTGCCAGGTGGCTCTCAGGCCAGCAACCAGCTCAGAAGGCTTCTTCAGCAAATGTAAATACATGGACACACCAAAACCAACTCGAAACACATTGATGCTCTAACACTTCATGGTGTTAACTTGATGATTTATCAGATTCAATCAGCTCTCTTCAGCCCTGTACAATAATTTTCCATTTCAAGAATGATGTATTAGAAAAGGTAGTTTGAGTGAACAAGATACTGGTAATCTCAAGCAATAAATGAAATGCCAGCAAACGGTCCTTTTAAAATGAGAAAATAAAGGGAGGAAGGTCTCGGTCAGCTAACAAATGAGTTAGCAAAGATTTATTACAAATCTGCAGTACCTATATTAATACTAGCCTTTTTTTTCTTCTTTTTTTTTAGTTTTTTTGGACAAGTCAAGATAAGGCAAAGAAAACTGGAGTGCACGGTGACAGGGATTTTGGCCCTAAAGCACTATTTTATGGGACTATTGGTTGGGGTTTTGAGGGGAAAAAAAGACACAGATTTGAATGTCCACAATTAAATAATAAAATTCAAGCTTATAAGCAAACGGTATAATAAAACAAGTCTAGAGAACATAAAGGTACCAATCTACCGGCTTCTGCTGTTGAAGAATGGTAATTGTACTCAGTTCCATGATTCAAAGTTATTCAACAGTCAGCATGAAACATTGTGCGTGTGTTTCTTTTAAGCTTCTCACTTTCACAAAAATCTTCCCCAAATATGCTCAGAAAGTGGCTTTTTTCTTAGTTCTTTACATACTATGTGTTACTAACATTCAATGTTTTATGATATGTTATGGTTTTGGCTCATCCTTTTGTAAGTCACAAGCTTCTCCAGGGGTTTCTGGCATGCTTATTTTTCATTTCCACATTCTGCTTTGATTTTCTTTATCTTATGAAACTAAATTCTCCAGGATTATGAAACTAGGACTAGTGGATGGGGGTTTATTTTTATTTATTGCTAGCTTTTCAGGAAACATTTAATTTAAAATTTTCCCAGTTAAATTATTGCTATAGGAATAGCCTCATTAGCAGCTTACATTAATATAAAACTGCAAATCAAAAGAATGCTACCGCACCATCATACTGCTGTCAAAATGTTATCCCTTTCAAAAGACCCTTTTTGCACCAAGAGTCCACATCCATGTGGCCCGCCCCATCCAGCTTTTTAATGTCTCTTTTTTAGCATGGTTGCTAGCATAATTTCTGTAAAAGCCACTTTTTCTTTTATAACGCTGTGTGCTGCCACATGCAGGTTTCCTCTGGCGAAGAGGCCTCAGAAATACACAGCTCCTTCCCGTGCTGTTCTGCCAGAGGCGTGGTGGATGGGGTGCTGGGGGGCTCCCCACTGCGAGGAGGGGCCCACGGGCACGTGTGCCAGCAGCCAGTGGTTCTGGGGGCCGTGGCGTCAGCACAACGAGTCGAGAGGAGGAGGGAGCAGACCGCAGCCCATGGTACATTAACCAGGGAAGTTTGGAAATGTAAAACTCAATGGGCTGTCAGAACAATGTTCCTCCAAAGCTTGGCACAGGCCAGCGTTTTGTCAGTGTAAGTACAAATGCCAAAACTGGCTAAGTCTTCAAACAAGCCATGTACATTTTTTTAGTGACTGATGTAAGTAAGAGGAGGAAAATTCGTTTTCCTTAGAATCACTAATAAATACATATGCTGGAAAGCTGGGTGGCCTGCAGCCTGTAGCTCATATCCGAGGGCCGGCTTGTCTCTTCAGTGAAGTGAGATTAACAGTCTCAGCTCAGACCTAGAGGACAATGTTCACTATGTAAACTGACCTCAGTCAGACCTTTTTGGCAGATGCTGCCCTGATGGGCCCTGGCAACACTGTCATCAGTTTTAAAGGGAAAAAAAAAATGTAACTTGTGTGATTTTATCACAGCTCAATTAGTGGTACATATTTTAACTTTGCAACCACTTCTTGTTACTAAGGCAGTTGAGCAGATGCAGCTCAGTGCAGTTAATCATTATTTCTCACTCTTACTGGAGCACCCCCGAGGGTCTTGGCTGGGCCAAAATCTCATTATTTTGAACATTGCACAAACACAAAGCCAAGAGCAGTACTTTTTGTATTACTTTAGCTTTCAAGATAGGGCAAAAGGTTCATTCACTATTCAATCTCTATTTATCTATTTGTTGCTGCTATGAATAACAAATCCAAGTCCAAAGTACAGCAGTGACCAGGGGACTCCTATGGCAGTGCGACATCCCTGTCTGTGGGAGGGGAGGTTAAGGTGACATTTTAATTGCTCAAGCCTGTGCTGCAACTTGCTCTTTACAAGCTCCCAGTAATTCCTCACATGCCTCTATGAGGTGTGTTAACCTCCAGCACCTCAAACCAGGCTCAGGGCTGGAAGACCCTCCTGTTACACTGGTGTAACTCAGTGGAGATGGCCCAAAGCTATAATGCAAACCAGATGAGAATCTGCCCCTCCATCTACAGCTCTTTTACAGCGCCATGGAGAATCTGGCAATCTGCTCATAACAGCCAAGACAACCACCTCTGACTGGGTGCAGCCACCCTTTCACAGCTTGGGATATGCTGGTGGACTGCCCAAGCAGTTTGTTAATAAATCTGATCTAAACTTTTTAAAACATACTGTTTTATTTTGATTAAGGGAGCACCCAGCTCAGCTGGCAAATAAGAGGGACTGAAAAGCTCCAATTGTGTGACACGCAGCTGCAGACAAGATCCTGGGTAATAACTCTTGCCCCAGGTCAGTTATTTGATGAATGCTTGTCTGTCTGCAAACTCAGATGCTGACTTGGTTTCCATTTCAGGCCCATCAGACAGAGCAGTTACTGAGCATGAAGGATGCACCATCTTCCCCAAGAGAACTTGTCTTGAAAACCAACCCTCACTTGAAATAAACATTCAGTGTAGGCCAGGAATTAAACCCACTATCCACTATTGCCTACTTCTTCAGATTTGACTCCAGGACAATTGCAGACATGGCAAGGAAAGCAGAGGTGGGAATCAACCCACCGACTATGCCTCCTGGATGGCTGCATCCTAACTGAAGGAAAATAAGAAATCCAGCCTGGGCATTCTGTGTGCACCCCGAGAGTGGCTGGGAGCTCCAGTCATTAACCAGTGCGCTGCTGGTCTGTGCTCTGGAGATACATGAGGCAGACAGGCAGTTTGAACTGTTTCTGTCCATAGCCCCCAGGCTGATGAGACAACCACCTACTGAGTTACACTGAAACCATCACAACTGCAGTGCAGAAGGTACATGAGGATTTTTTCCTTGTGAGAATCTCCTGGCAGCAAGTTGCATGGGTGCTTCCCCATGGACACCCTGGCCCTGCTGATTTGCGATGCGCCCATGGGAACAGAAGCGCATGTAGCCACAAGTGATGCCACCATGCACAAGCAGTTGCCCGCTTGATACACTTCTGTTTCAAGCCAAGGCTGCTTCAGGGCCGTGAGACAGACCAGAACCAAGCAGCATAAAGCAAAAGCTCAGCTTTGCAAGACCAGTAAATGTTTGTCTACAGAATACCAGCGGTGTTCTCCCTTTAACAGAGATGTGAACAGTACATCATTTCTCACTAGTTGAGTCTTCCCTGGAGAGTTGCTCTTCATTCCTGTCATGCAATATGTGGTTTGGGAATTAGAGTGCCTCCATTGCTTTTCTCTGTCTGTCAATGCCAGATTTGCTGTTACACTTTTTTTTTTTTTTTTTTAATTATTTCAAATAAATGCTTGACTATGATTTTAGTCAACAAGTGTGGGAAACAAAATTCAGCTGGTATAAACTTCTACATGAAGCTAACAGTAAAGCCACATGAAACATGAGCTTTTAGATTTCTGTTAGCTGACACGTATGTACAAGAAATTCTTGAAAGAACAGGCAGTGAAGAAAGGCAGACATCACACAATATATTTCCAAACACCAGTTATACTTCCTAAAATTTGTGAACCTCTAGAGAGGTGTAAGATTCAAATGTAAAATGCCTAAATGAAAAGAAAACTTAGAAGGCTTATTAAGTCACAATAAAATACATATTCTTGATTTTGCTGGCTGAGGCTTCCACTTCTGTCTCCTACCACCTTGACCTCAATATTTCTCTGTATCACCACAACTGGTCATAACTGGATGAACAATTTCAAAAGGACACAGAACCCTTGCAAACACTGAAGCAAAGTACTCAACAGCCTTTAAAAAGAACATGGGGCTGATAAAAGGACATAATTTTTAAACAGAAGCTACCTATAGATAAAGTTTGGAGCAGATATGGAACGGAGTTTTTATGGAAATACTTTCTGTGCGCTTCAGAACCTGAAAAGGTTAAAAATCATAAGGTAAAGGTTTCTTATTTATCTGCCACTTAGAGGCACCAAGCTCACTTCAGATAAGTAATTTGGTCCTGAAAACAATAAATCTGGAAAAAAATGAAACTTCTCACAAGGACTAATTCATCCTGCCAAATAGTAGATCTGATAGTTCTGATGTGCAGAACTATCACTTCTCACAGGATGTAATAGCATGTTAAAATTCAAAGAAAAAAGAAACTGTATTAAAAGCCTGGCCACCTTTTCCAGAAAAAGTGTATGCCATGTTAACATGATGGTTTTCATTTAGAGCTAAAAATAATTAAGCTAAATTTTGAACGCTTGTTTCCTTCATATCTTCCTTTTTGACTCAGTGCCTTCACTAAGTGCTCACAAACAAAACAGGGTGGAATGGTTTTGGGTCTCATGGATAAGAAACTCAGCTACCAAATATCACAAGCAGATAAAATTATTCTGGCGGACACATTTTCTCTAGTGTCTTGTCATTAGCGGATGGGTGTTGTCAGCAATAGCTGCAGATCAGCTGTGGTGATTTTTAACTTGTAGGCACCTGCTGAACTTATGATAATATAATGAGCTCTTGAGTCTTTAAGAGTAATAAGCATTTACTACTTGTGTTGCTAATGATACAGACTTACAGCACATGTTCCTATTTCTAAGGACTAATGTTGATCTGAATAACTGAACACACCAGGAACTTTTTCAGGACTTTAAAGTATGTGGCTTTTCATATACATAAAACATTAAATATCTTTTTTTCATACTTATCTCTTAGTTCTAAAATCTAGTGTCACTAAAACTGACAACAATTTGATGATCAAGATTAACTTCCAAGTATATACTGGCACTACTTCCTCGCCATACTGAACTGAATAGCAGTGTTTAACTATACTGCTACTTCGCATGCCTTGAAACCCTTACAATGTGAACACTGACAAAGTAATTGCATGTGTTTCTGACTCTTGCACCAAATGTTGTGGTCCATCTTGTTTGACTTCTTTATTTGCCTGTATGCCAGAGGTCTGGCAAGGAGGCTGAGAAAGCCTGTTCACTTCTATTAACAAGCACCCCATAATAGTTGTCAATAGCCTTCCTTTGGCACAGAAAGGTGCCAAGTACCAATGCCAAAGGCACAGGGAGAAGTGCTGCTGCGTTTTTGTGATGAGGTTCTCAACACCTTTCCTGCTACGGGTGCAAAAGGTTTGGTCTGGCTTTTGAAAGGAGAACAAAGAAGTGATCCGTTTTTCTTCTTCCAAGGATGAGTACATCCCCTAGGCAGTTTGATGTAAATTGTAATGATTCAAGAGCAGCATTTATGGTTAAAAATGAAAGCTGGTTCGATACAGAAGAATGGGTATTAGATAATTTTGTACTTCTTAAAATTATTACATCATGAATGGGTGATTTTATTTTTAAAGAAGTCAAAACTGTGAAGATATTCTGATGCAAATATTTCCTCTCTATCACTTTCATTATTTAATTAGTTAGAATGAAAATATTGTGAATACATTATTGCAGATGACATACATTTTTTTTAGATCTATTCATGGTTAAGAAAACATTTTCTTTTCGCTTCAAGAACCAGAGTAAAACATGCTCTTGATCAACATGAAAAGTTAAAAATTACTTCAGGTACAAAGGAACCCTCTGATAGCTGAACGCACTAGCGTGAAATAGCCCGTGAAAAAGCTTTGCTATCTTCTTTGAGAGGTATGTGTGTGGGGAGAAAAGATCGTGCTCTGAGGAGTCTGCAGGTGCTAATGCTAAGCCACTGTTCCTTCAGTAAGATCCAACTGTTAGGGCCTTTTTTATTTTTCGAGAATCTGCTATGCTTTGCAACGATCTCTGCTACGCACAGTATGAACCACTCAGACGTCAGATCTAATGATAGATAGCTTTTAAAAAAATTAAACCCCATCATCAACAAAACATCGTCTGTTCTTGTCACAACCTCTGTGGCTCTAATGGGCACAGCATTGCCCTGGCAGGTGAGCAGAGACACAGCCCATGGGACCAGCAGCCCCGAGGAGCCACCGCCACGCTCACCTCCAAGGATGTGACAGGGCGCCGTCCTCCAACACTCCAGTCCTCAGCTATGCCGAAGTGCTTGGCTCTTCCTCGTCAGCCAGCCTCAGTCAGCGGCACTCGGAGAGTGCTCAAGACACATACAGGGAGCTTGATAATGTTCATTGCAAGAGTATTTTTTATGTCTATTAGACTATGAATGTGTGTTGGGGACAAAAACATGGTCTGGTACTCTCCAGAGGTGATGGAGTGGTGGTGGGATTTTCCTCTCCACTTAGAAATGAGCAGCATTATGAATTTGTTAATTAAAAAGTGTATCCTCAATTTCAAGCATTATCTAATAGAGCACAGTGTCCCTCTGGGGATACAAAATATCTTACTGGTATTCAAAGAAAAGCAGCTAAAGGAAAAATGCAGTTACAGAGTGGAGAGGAAGAAGCGGGACTTAGTTTAGAAATTTGTGGCAACTTTTCTCTTGACAAAGCTGAAACCCGAAAACTTTCACCTGTGATAAACAGAGCTTCTGGGAGTAGAGCGAGGAGCAGTAATTGGGCCTTCAACCAAAAATCACCCCACTCAGGGTAAGAGTTTTTTCTCTGTTGAATGAAAAAGATCCGTTGTGTGGGCAGGTGATGACAGTTAAATACAAACACAGGGGAGCATCATCTCTTAAAAAGCCACTTGAAAAACAAGAAAGAAATGGAGTAGGAGGAAAATCTGTTCAAGGATTCTCCTGTCTAGTGATAACACTGAGGAAACATTACTCATTCATATAAACAATCTTGTACCCAGAGACCATATGCAAGCAACTGTGTTATGTGCTTCCTTAGATTGAATTGTGTCTAATTAAAGAAGATTGCTCATAATTTTTTCCTTGATCAGTCTTTCCTCTAAATTTTGAAAGGAAATTTTTGTTTCCTTTGGTCTCAGTTCACACCGAACGTAGTGTTGATTGGCTGCATCCTTGAAGTCCCTTCTTCCTCTGGGCAGGATAATGCTTGCTCAAATATACAGACAGCAGCCAAAAGTTTGCTTGAAGTCTCCGGGCCGTCTCCTTATTGGAATCAACATGTGCATATTCCAGTTTTGATCATTAACAGTGAGACTACACATGATAATATTCAGCCTGGTGGCAGAGCTCTGGTTGAATTGAGACCTGAAAGGGCACTGCTGGCAAGGACTCATCTGGTCAAGAATCTTTTGTTATTTGAAAAAGTGGAATAGAGTGTGGCAAGGTACCAGTGTGCACTGCCTGTCGCCTCAGGGCGAGGGACTGCAGCTTTTTTATAGGGCTTGACTAGGATGTTTCTAATGGTTTCAAGTTGGGCATCTTTAGGCGTTAGGAATTTCTTGTTAGAAAACTATACTGTTTGATGCATGTTGTTCAAGCGTGTAACAACCCTAAAACATATGTACAAATACAATCTGTGTATGAGGAATATGAGGAATGTGTGCATGCAAACTGTGCGTGTACAAAAAGTCTCTTCTAGACCTGATTTAAAGGAATCTAGTGAAAATGAACTGGCAGTTTTGCCTGTGTAAATTGTGGTCATCTTTACCAGCAGGAAGGGGGCTGAGGAACTGGTTTTTTGGGTAGTTAGCTGGGCTAGTAACAGGCCATAAGTTTTGTATACGGTTTACAAGACCTCAGAGCTGCAGTCTGGCAGGGCTGCTCTGTCTGAACTTCTCTTGACCTGCCCGCAGCTCTGTTTTATTTGGTTTAGCTGTGACAGCAACTTCTCTAAATGACCAGTTATCTATGGATGATCTGTTTTATTTTTGTTATCTTTGTGTGCTATAACCATAGTTTTATAGGGACAGCAGTAACAAGCAGTAATTCTATGTAAAATGGGATTTTTAATGACTGGAACACAATGATATAATGTAGAGAAATATAGGTCTGGTACAACAACAGAGACCTTGAGAATTGGAGACATAGGATGAGGCGTGCAGGAATATAGATATGGGATGGTAAGATTTGGGGCAGAAGAGACCCCTAAGGCTATAAACCACTCATCAATGGTGAGTTAAAGAAATGCAGACCTAGAGATGGACAAAACTGGTTTTAAGGGAAATGGAGAACAAAGAAATACTATTTAAAATGTGTGAAAGACACCATATATAGTAAATCCAGATATCACATGGAGCTGCAGAGAAGGAAAGAAAGGAAGAAGGAAGAAAGGAAGAAAGGAAGGAAGGAAGAAAGGAAGGAAGGAAGGAAGGAAGGAAGAAAGGAAGGAAGGAAGGAAGGAAGGAAGGAAGAAAGGAAGGAAGGAAGGAAGGAAGAAAGAAAGAAAGAAAGACAGAAAGAAAGAAAGAAAGAAAGAAAGAAAGAAAGAAAGAAAGAAAGAAATGTAAAAGCCTGTCAGCAAACATAAAAATGACCACAAACGAATCCTAGAATGAAGAAGAAATCATCAAGATCAACTCCATCTAGACTACTAATGAATCTTGAATTAGCTCATTAAGATTTCAATTATACTAACAGTACATTCTTGGCTTTATATACAAGGTATGTGTCCTGTTTGCCCATAAACAAGATTTACAGCACAACAGTTCCACCAATTCCCTCTCACCACCACAAAACTGCAAACCAAGGCCAGTACTTCACAGGCATTGACTTCCTTGAGGATCACGTTATGCTTTGTGACTCCCTTCTCAGTTCACACTGGAGCATGCTCACCACAACATGTCACCACCTGAAGGACACAGGTGAAAAACTCCTTTCCTCAAACTGCAGTGAGCAGGCAAACGACCAAGGTATTCCTCTCCATGCTCACCCTTCCTAATGAAAAATGAAGGGTGCCTGGATTTTATTATTTCAAAATGTATTGTGAGTCCCAATAGGATTAAAGTTCAGAATGAGTGTTGCGGGTTGAGGGGTAGGAATTTAGCGTAGATCTTTTCACATCACAGTCCTGTCCAGATGCTGAGCGAATCCATTTCCCACAAAGTATGCTAAACTAGCCCCTGCAACATCGTAATTTATTTCATTAATTTGTCTTAGAGTCATCTTGTTTTGCCTACCAATCAAGCTAATAACCATGTCATATGAGCTTTACAGCTGGGACAGATTTAAGGTCTTGGGAACCAGCTGGAGTTGAAAACCAAACACTACAAAAGGTTCCTCAGAGTATACGCTTCCATCAATTTAGTCCTGGAGTTTAAAAAAAGTCCAAAGGGTGAAGAATTTCCATTTCCTCATAATTTTTCTGAGCCTGCTACAGATGGTTACTATATGCAGTTGCATTCATCCCATGTGCTTGAGGGGAACAGAGAATTGTGCTTTGACCATCAGGTATTTTCTGGAATCCCAGTCAGTCATGTAATAGTTCCCCCAGTCCTTTCTGCCTTGGATCAAAGACGAGAGGCAGGAGTTAAGATACTTGCTGAGTAAGGTATTATAATTGGTTCCACCAGTACATCTGGACTTCAGCATTTGAGAAATATGAAGGTATTTTCCACAATAACGTTTTGCTGCAATATTTCTCAGATGCACAAGATGAAAGTCATAATCCATTTAGAGAACAGAGTGGGAGTCCTGTTGTAGACAACACTAAGCATTTTTTTCTATGCATCTATTCACCAGTATTTTTGTAGTAGCAACAGATTCACGTAAACCAATGAAATTGCTCGACCGATTTCTACAACAGAAGCTTGCCCATTGTTCAAACAGGATGCTGTAGTAGCTCTAATACATCAATGAGCAGCCACTCATTGATTATCTTGGCTCTATCTTCCTCTCTGTCAAAAGCTGTCACATGTTTTTCATCTAAATTAGGTACTCTTTTTTCCTCGTGCAGCTGCAGTTATTCAGATAGACAACAGTGCTTTGCTGTGTTGCATTGCATTTCATATTTATAAAGCTGAGCAATGTGCATTACAAATATGAAACATAAAAACAATTTTCTGAGAAAGGTCAAAACTACCAAGGTGCTTAAGGATCAACTTTTAAATCGAGAGATATAAGCAAGATTTCTATCTCTATGAATGGGTGTTTTGTGTGAGTTTCTGAGAGCAAATATGAAATGAGGCCATCAATAAAGCCAAGCAGTGGCAATTAGTTTTGCTTACGTAAGTATTTTCTTTACTGCTTCTTTAAAGCACCTCCCTCTTCTCATAAAAGTGTGGTCACAAGGACTTGGGATCCCACTTCTCTTCAGAAATTCTTTTTGCTTCTCCTCAGAGATTTTTACTTCCTGGGCTTGACAATAAAAAGGTAGAAACAATCACTTGGCATTATGTTTTATGCTGAATCCATAAAACTCCATTAATTTCACTCCATCTGAAATAAAACTCAGGGTTGAAATTAACATTCATATACAGGAAAGCATAGATTACTTTGAAAAGTTCATGAACCCTATTAAAATCTGAAAACCTTAAATTCCTACCATAACAGAAAGCAAGCAAATCTAGCAGGGAAATCTAAGACTTCCCTGGTTTATTCATGCTATTTTATTTAGCATGTACTAATCTTTTACGTAAAATACTCAGCTTACAGTGACCTGATGCAAGGGTACTTAAAGGAAGCCACTGCAGCTACATGACTCTTCAGATATTGTTCAAATTTCACTAATGTTTTTATACTTGTTAACATTCATTTATTTCAATAATATTTCCCTATGTTTTTGAAATATCAACTCAATACTTTCAGAACATAAGACTGAGATCACAATAATTACTCATTGTGTTATCCTATACAGAAATTCTTGCAGTGCACCAATACAGGACTAAAGTGAATGGACACATAATTCAGAGTACAGAAGACCCATCTCCTTTCCAAGATCCACTGTGGATAATGGCACAACACTCAGAAGTGCATAATCGGAAACCTGTCATAGCATCACAGAAAAAAATTCAGCCAGACAGGACCTCTAAAGGACAGTTTGTCCAACCTTCTCAAGGCAGGGCTGACTGCAAAGTTAGATCGTTGCCTGGGGTCTTATCCAGTTTCAAAAATCTCCAAGGATGGAGATACCACATCACTGGATGACCGGTTCCAGTGTGACCCACTCTCATTGTGATGACTGATGGGTTCTCAAGTGTGCCTCAGGACAGGTTTTACCTTATATTTCACAATTTATTTAAAGCTTTCAGACTTTGGGCTGGTGTTCCTAACTACACAGTACTCACCAAAGCTATTTTGGAGCAAGTGGGTAGGTCTAGCTACCCAGCTACACAGACCGAGGCATTATCCTACCAGAACACAGTCCATTTATATAATACATTTAAAACCAGTTTTCCCCGTTACAAAGTGCATTACCATTGCAGTCAGTGGAAACTAGACTGTAGAATGAATTTCATGGAAAATAACCTTACAAATCATCACCTGGTACCTGCAGCTCAGGTCCCAGGGCCTCCGTGTGAAAGGAACTGTCCCTTCCTCCCCCCAGTGCATGGGTTTCTGCTTCAGCTGTAAATCTTATGCCAGACACACTGAATTGCCTGTATCTGCATCACATCATTGCTCTGCACGTGAGCAGCATGTCCAAGCAATATGCAATAAAGATGACTTTAAATCGTATGTGCCCCGAGTTTCTCTGTAAATATGCACGCTGTGCCCAGGCAATAGCCCTGGAATTACACCAAGTAAACAGGCTGTGTTTGCTTATGCTGGTATCCAGGGCAGCAAAAGTACGTGTTGTAAAAAAACTTGTTTTCTGTTCAGTTTGCTGCTCTTGCCAACTCTGCAAAATTCAGACACAAGAACTCTTTCTCACTGTCATTTGCAGTCTTGCTCATGAAGAGGTAACTCCACACAGTTCATCATCAACAAACTGAGGTTTTCACATTATCAGAATTTGTCTGGGTTGAAAGTAATTTGCTTATTTAGTACACCCTCAGCAGAACAGATACCATGGAGTCAAGCATTAATAAAGCACAGCCTTCATCTAAACTACAATGAAATTTCCTAAAAATTTCCTAGAAAGCTTAAGGACAAGAAGGATACTGCCCATATAACTGATCTCTAAGGGATGATAAATTCCACTTGATCATAGACCACAGGCAGCCTTCATGTGGAATTTATAAAATCTACTGACTTACGGCTTATGTTCATGACTTTGATTTTAAACCAAATTATTCTATTTTTCCTGACAACCCTTTTGTTTTAGATAGAAACCTTAATATGACAATGTGACATGTATTTAAATAAATGACAGATTTAATTAATCCAAAATAGGTTTATGAACAGAGCAGATCACATTTTTTAGCTCTCATTATTTGATCAGTCAACTTAATCTCAAAAAATAACCCTGGCAGCTTCTTACTGCATCTCTTTTCATCTTTTTTTATTTTTAATCACAAGCCTTTTGTGGTTTATACCCTCTTCTGCTAAGCAAATCATAAATACATTGGAGAGTAATTTTAAATCCTTCTTTACCAATCTCTTCTCTCACTGTTCCCATTTTGCCACTGATTTCCTTCTTCCTCTCTAAAAAAACCTTGACAAAATCCAAAACCCAGCAACAGAAATTTTTGTCATTACAAATGAACATTTTTCAGAAACTCTTTCAGAGCAAAATACAGTAAGTGTTCTTCACCTTACAAGCCTTCTGGCTTGGAGCTGACATTGTACATACATGGGGTTCTTTGCTGAGACTAGCCTCCAAGCAATTCAACAACACTGCCAGCAAAGCTTAAGGACCCACCAAGGTCAGAAGAAAGAAAGAAAGAAAAAGCAAACAAAAGAGTACCAGTGAGATTCTCTCTGCTAAAAGATTTAACTGTAGAGAAACAATTCTAAAACCTGGACAAAAAAAAAATATATATATGGATATTACCAGATGCAGTATGCCCTCTGAGAAAAATTTTCAGTGCTTAATTATTTAAAATTAAAAAGGCAGTTTAGATAAAGAAGAGCATGCCATCACTCATCTAAATCTTTTAATAACATCAGCTTCAACTTTAAATGGAACATACCGGGGATTAAGCTGATATACTGAAATTATTTCTGAAAAATACACTGGTTGAATTTAAATCTAAATTTTTTTGCACCTCCAGCAATTGTCTTCTCAGGATGTGAAGCTTTGTACAAAATCATATTCTCTGAAATATTTTGGTCTGGATTTTGCCTCATTTTGGGGTCATCCACCCAAACGCTGGCGCTAGCCTCTCTGTTTAGAAGTCCTTTTAAGCTTCTCACAAAAGCTAGCACTGAGCTTTCCACACATGAAGAAGACTTCAAAATAACATGCAGTCCATCTTCATAATTACAGGACTATTTGTTTAAAATAAATAAATAGTAGTCAGTATTTCTCAGCTCATTGTCATTCAGCTGTTGCTATGCTGCCACACTAGTGACCAGCTTCCTGAGAGAAGAAGAGAATTGGAAACTCAGTGGCATTCGCTCAGGAGTTGTAGGTTCTGGCCATTTCCATATGAGTCAGCAACCAAAGATGCTGATTACACTATACATTTTAATGATGTGGGGTGAAAGGTGCTCTCAACTCTTCCTGAATGGCTGAGTCCATCTAACCGCAGTCATCGGCCGCCATACAATACACATAATGAATATATGGCTTTGAAGAAACTGTAAGAATATCTACTGGGTATTTAAAATACCAAAAGTCACAAAATTCCCCCAGTGACCAATAACGAAGGTAAGGTTTCCATGTGCCCTTTGCAGAGCTGCTAGCAGAAGATTCTTTGGCTCAGATCACCACAATTATGTAAGTTCCTGATCTCTACTGGAATCAAGGAGAATTAGGAAGCTACATGTTTTGGTGGATTTAAATTTTAGGAATCCAGTGGGAGAAAAACTCATCTGGCTGCTTACTTCACAGTGATTCCCGTATGAAATACCTGACACTAGCAAGTTACAATTTTGCTCTATATTCAATATAATGATTTGGTGTCAGTTCATTTCAGTTTTGATTTACAAAGCTACAATGCAAATCTACTTTAGGAACCATCCTTTCCCCAGTTCCCACTTGAACAGTGGAGTTCAGCAAGGACTTTGGGAAGCCAAGGCTGGAGTTCCTCAGCCCAGGAGCATGCACCCCTGACATCTCATATTGCTCAAATTTGTTATGTTTTCCAGACTCACTAGAAAAAGAAAAGTATTCATTCTGACATTTTCTAGCAGGCAAGAAAGCAATGGGGTTAATGCTGTGGGCTGGTTAAGTATTTTGATCCCAGCATTAGGTCATCTTGCTTTACATCCACTATATGCACAGCCAGAGCTAATTGTCAATCTGCTCGGCGCTCCATCACAAGCTCTGCTGGCACGAAGTGTTTTGCATACAAATGCTATTTGCAGCCTCTTCTTCCATCTCCCCTTTCTATGTATGGAGGTAGAGGACCTGTATTTCAGCATATGTATTTAAAAATCGACATGAATTTCAACAGCACTGTATGGGCTGTTCATGGACTGCACTGCCCACACAGCCCATTGACAAGAATCCATTTTACAGCTATTCCGTCAGAGTTTTTCATACAGTTGGTGGCATTCTGTGAAATCAGAGGCCAACTTAAATCTGGTGTTTCTGCTTGCACCTCTAGAAGAAGGTTGTAAGTAGGTGGGATTTGTTGCATCAATTCTGTTTTGCATGGCCTTAGATGTGATTCTACAGTTAAAGTTACCTGATGATAAAAAGCCTGGAACAGATACCTTCCTTGGCTTTTCTCCTAAAATTTGTAAGAGGTGAGCCAGATTTTTTCCTCTGCCCAGAGAATCTGGCAGAGTGACACACCATCCCCCTTCTTGGTTCTTAACACAAAACAGAATAGATTGATGACGGTAATTTCATAAAGCCAGATCCTGAGACCAGACTCTTAATATGGGACTTTATTAACAAACTCCCTCTCCTCTAATATCTGCAGCCATTAAAATGACTTGTTCCAAAGTACATCATCCCACTTTTTGATGGGAGGGATCTCCTTCTCTTATCACCTCAATTCATTCCAGACTTTGCAGAGTTCTGCCCAAGCAACCTAACCTTTTGCATTCCAGCAACCAAAATGTCTTCCAGTGCATTTTTACATTTTATTCACTCTGAGGAGCCTAGATTTTTATGACTTCTAGGTGACCAAACTCCTTTACGACAGTAACACATCAGCTGGGTGCATCCTGCTCAGTGAGAAAGGCAGAGAAGGCACTTGTTTGGGGAAAGAAATGCGAAGAAAAGAGCCTAAGCAAAAGATTTCCTGTCTCATTTCTAAAATGAGCAACTGAAATAAGGGCCATATATATTCATGCTCCCTCCTCTTCCCCTGCTGTTATTTCTCTGCACAGGTTGTTCACCTCCAGTTGCTAAGCAACATGCTTGTCTCACATGCTCTACATCCTAGTGCACAGAAAAAAAAGGGAAAAAAGATCCTGCAGGGGCAAAATTATGCTGACAAGTAGAGACCATAAACTTTTTCCTCTCCTCCCTCCCTTTTCTCCCATGCTCAATGTCTTTCACACTACATTAAATCTCATCTCACCATTCTCCACTAAAGCAAGCAGCACAATCCTTGGTTAACCGGAGCATACTCCCAGGTTGACTATAAAAAAAAAAAAAAACGGAGAAAGGAGATCAGTTCATGAACCGTATTTTCTGCTGAAAAGTATTGAGATTTCCTCTGAACAAATAGCAAGACTCCCAAAGGACTGTTGCTGTTGCAAATATTTAAATCCTGCACATGCACAGTAATCTAGGACAGGTTATAGACACAGAACATTATGTATTCTGCAGCACTGTAAAATCCATTTTCTTTACTTTTCCTATTATCAAAGGCTTTAAAATTTGACCATAAAGCATACTCCTCCAGGCTGCAATTTATTTCTAATGCAAGGTCTCAGTGCTGCCTGAACTCTTTTTTTCTTCTGTTATCCACCCACACAGACTATGAACATTTTAAAGAAATAATAAAAATAAAATTCACTTAAGCTATTCAGTAAATTTGAAGTAAACATTTTTATATGCTACACTATTCCTATGCAATCCAATTATTTGAAAGGAATCTCACAGGACTACACTTTGAAAAAACAGAAGTTTACAACCTTATATGTAGAGATATGTTTGTTTACAGCAAAACCCATACCTCTAGTAAATCAACTGCAATGTTCTGTTTTCCTTTATCAATACTGATTCCCACCCTTTTTGGTCTACAGCATACTCTCAACCCTCAACATTTCCCACGAACCACCATAGTGTCAAGCTTTCATTAAACATACCATAAAATACAATACAGTACTCTAGTTCATACCTTAGTTTACTGTACTGAACCATTCAGCAGTCATAGACAGACAGTGGTAAACTGATCCCAGTTTGGAAATAGATTGGAACGTGGGTCTGATTCTGAGGCTCAGTTTACCATCAGTAAAACAGATGGAGTTCTTTGCTTCCCTACTTTACAGTTTTCAGCAGAGAGGATGACTTTTGCTACTACAACAGCTACATTTCTGACAGATAATACATATTTGCCATCCAAACTATAAAAGAGTTTGGCAAGTTTCTGCCAAGTTTCTGCCAAATCAAAAACAAGATTCAGAAGACTCAAACATCTCATTTCAGAATGAAACCAACTGAACATACCTCTGAAACAAAGCATCAAAGACTAATTTATCTAATTCAAACTGTAATTTTCTAATTCAACTAAAAGAAATCTGAAAATTCAAGGCTGAAGTATTCACAGTTCAATAAGACATTCTGTTTGGCTCTAAATTACTTTCTGAAGAAAGAAGAGAAGAGGGTACAGCACAGCGATGGCAGTCAATATACCAATACCCCAGTGGTTTCACAATCTGGATTTGTGCGATACTACAACAATTAGACACAATTACTATTGGAGAATTCAAAAAAAAAAAGACATGTCCCACACTCTGAGCCCTTCCCTATGATCTAGCATGACCATGGTACACTTTCTATCACCCTTGTCTCTTCCTACAACTAACTGTAAGGTCTCTCCATTCCTGAAGTAAGGAAAAAACCTCAAAAAATTATGAAGAGATAGGATGTCTCTCCTGTGGTCATCAGTACATACTTTCTCCTCTATAAAATGTGAAAAAACAACAGGGACCTGTAAGTCCCTGCACCTGTGTAGGGATCCTACAGCCCTTGGGGACTGAAGATGTCAGGAGTTCACCTCTCCCAACTTTACTTTGTCTCACAGAGTCTTCTTCAGTCCAAAATTCCTCAAAAACAACCCCCAAGCCCAGGTATTTAATCCCACTCTGTGCATGCACTATCTGCCATACAAATCTTAAATGGAATTACAGTTCAGGAGACCTTTAGCTATCACTGTGCTCCAAGAGACTTCAGTCAGTCTATTCATAAGCATTCCTCTATGACAAGACAGGTTTATATCTTGTAACATGGTGGCATCGTCACATCAAAACAGAGTCAATACAACCTTGTATTGATTCACAGTATTTTTTTAAAAAATGTCTTAGTAACAGGAAATAATGTTGTGCAGAAAATACGTGACTGTGACTGAATCATAGCAGACACTTGATTTTCTGTGTAACATGAACAATGGGGAAAACAGAAACAGAAAAAGATTTAGGGTGTTTTGCCCACAGTCATAAAAGTAATGTATTTTGTTTTCAGTTCTAGATAGTGGTCTCAGCCTGCAGGCCCAGAGAAACATTTAGCTATATAGTAGTCATCGTTCTTCAATAAAACTCTGTTCTGTTTCACCTGCTCATTCAGTGTTGGAGTAACATAAATCTTGCCTAAGAGGACAGAAATTGTCATTCACCTCTGACAGGCTAGTGGTTAAAATTGATGTTTGCAGGAAAAAAATGTGTTTTCACAGCCAGTCATTCAAAACAGGAGTGCAATTCATTGTGCACTCTTAGAATGCTCTTTAAAAGCATCAGAAGAACTCGGTGGAGAAACAAGACCTTCAGAGCTAATTTAAGGCGATTAGAGGATTAGTGGGTTTAGGTTGAGAACTGTGAAATACAAAAAGCAGATTTTGAGGGGGCGAAAGTATAACTTAAAACTATCACCCATATGAGCATAACAAAAAATGAAACTCTTTCTGAACTATTCTATAAATTCTTCAAGAGACCTGTTCCTTGCACAGACCTCTCACTAGCAATGAAAAAACTTCGGAGGCAGAACAACTGCTCACTGCTGAATTCCTTAGGTAACGCCACTCCTATAACATCTGATGCCTACAAGACTTTTCTATAAGGGTACATCTTCTGTAAGAACCACATCAGAAATAAATTATCCAAAATGAGACAAGCAGGTCTACTGACATCATCCATATCACAAGACGGTCATTTTACATACCAAAGAAGTCAAGCCAAAAGGTGTCTTCTATCTTGTATTCCATATCAAAAAACATTGAAGAAATTGCCTTTTGTTGTCTTAATTCTATGGCACAGTCCATTTTAACCATATCTTGCTTAGCAAAGCATCTACTATGTTCAAAATCTGCAATATTTGATTGAAGCCAAGAGTCCTTGCACCCAACAATCAATAGCTGTTGGGTACAAGCCAGTAAGCCAAAACCCAGAAGAAAACTAGTAGCAACCAAGCCTTCCAAACCCCACGTCTGCATTTTTGGTTCTGTAAACCACAGCAGAGAACACAGCAGAAAGTCTTCAGGGGTGCAGCAGGAAAGCCCCAAATGCGGGGGTGCAAGGAGGTGTGCTTGCAGCAGCAGCAACTGACCTGCTCATTAGCAAGTGTTTCTGTTCTACAGCACTTTCAGGTAGCACCAGAAGACTGAAGACAAGAGGGGTGAAGGTATCTAAAACTCCCATTCTCTTAGCAGGGAAAGAAAGCAGCATCAGGTCAAAGTCTACTGTGCAGTAGTAGTGCACAGTAGACTTTGACCTGCTGTAATGCTATAACTGTGCTATTCGGTTGTCAGCCTCCCAGCCCATTTTGGCTGAAATCAATTCTGCTTCCAAAACCAAACTCCCTGATGCGCCAAACACCGTTATTGTGAAACAGCATGTCTCGAAAAACATATGTAATATGCAGAGTCAAGCAATGCTCATTACTTAGTACTCAGTCCATTAGGGGTTAAGACCAGAATTGTCAGGACCTGCAAGTTTAAGCCTTTAATGAGCTAAGATTATTATTCTCAGAAAATTTTAGTGCGGCTCTAGTAGGGATATATTTGAATTAGTTTCATGGCACTGAGAAACTAGAGGCTAACTCTCTCTAAACATGTGTCTATAACCTTACTTACTTCACGTAATCAAGAAAATCATGTACCAGTATCTGCATTCCATACTCCCGTGCAATTATTCCATTGACTTGAGAAAAAACCATGTGGACTTTACATTTAGGGAGGGTTCTCCTCAGGTTCCTTCAAACCTTTTAGCTTTGTCTTACTCTATTACACTGTTGTAGCTATTAATGGATTTACTGCGTTACACAGGGACAGAGTGAATGAATGACTCTGTGTGTGTGTATAAAAAGGCATGTATCGTCTCCTAAGGTCTGTCAAGCAATGAATGTAGACAAAGCAAAAATCTCACAAGAAATGTTGCTAACAGATGAATGCCCAGATATAACAGGCAGGGTGAAAATGCTTTAAAAATAATTAAGGCTTGGAAGGCTGGCCAAGACAGTTAGCAGCCAAAACACTCACTGGCCTTTGACATGCTGGCCTGTGGTTTTTAAGACTCTCTTTTAGCTCTCACCTTCTTACCTTCCCTGTACTCACATTCCAGTGTAAGGAAAAAAAAATGTATGGGAGGCTGCTCAGCACCTTTTCAGGATGTGCATGTCTCCCTTGGCCTATAACTAGGCAGTACTGATTGAGGGACAAAAACAATGAAAAAGAAAAACCTTTGGAACAGAACCTGGTAACAATCAACACAAGCTCCAAGCATTAATATGTTTTTCTCTCAAGACAGCATTTTAAATTAGAGCTTTCACTGTCCCAGTGAGAGATGTCACAGCCCAGTCAAGGCTGGGCAATGGTGGTGTAGTATCTAATGGGTAAGGGTTGCCCTTTCATTCACTGATGACACTATTTAATACCAGCTATTAATACATGATGGCATTTTCTATCAAGGGTGTCATAAAAAGGTCAGATTCCATTACTGCAACTTGTACATACGAGGACAGGCTCAACCCTTAAGCAACACTAATAACCTGCTACTTCCAGCCAACTTACTCCAAGTACAGCTTCATTCTGCCAAGTGCAACATACAGGCAGAGGGACCGAGCCTCGCAGGTCTGAAATCAACAGCAAGATGGAGGCATCAGAAGCACCTAGCCACCAGGAGTCAGTCACGGATGAGATTATTTTGACAGCATTTTCTTCTTTCTTTAATCATTTTTTCTGTAAATAAACATTTGCAGCTACAGTACATCTCGTATTTCCAGAGTAGGTCCAGATGATCTATGTGTCAAGGTCAGGCAAACTGCTACTTAGGACTGCTAGTTATAATAGTCCCTTCTTAAATAAACTATCACTGAATGGATCCTGATTTTGTTTGTTATATTGATCTGAAAATTGTTTAGACGACTAATTCCCAGCCTAAAGGTTGTGCACTCTGTGTTTTTTACACCTCCTCCTTTAATATGAGTTGTTCAGCTGGTCATTTAAAATCCCGCTGTATTAGTCTTGTTCTCTTGGTGTAATGCTGCTTTTCAGATAGGAACTTGAAATACTCAAAAATAGTTGAAATTAGTAACTTTTAGGACTATTATTCAAACTACGTTTAACAAAACATAACCAATCATGAGTTCCAAGTACGTCTCAATATGCAAATCAGAGAACTGTAGAACAGAAATTCAACTCAACCCTTTCACGTACATAAATATCCATCAAGTTTTTTATTTTTAATTAAATTATTTCATTTGTCAATAAATGTCACAAATACCTCTTGACACTTTCCATATTCTGCTTTGAGCTCCACAGTAGTTTTTTCTCAGCTCATCCCCATTCACTGATTAACTCATTTCAGTTTCTCACTTTGATTGTCTCTGATGAGGTCCCACTGAGAAAAGGCGATTTTGTACATACAATGAATTAAATAATAAATCCGAGAAGCTGTAGGTTTCTTTAAAATTTGGAGAGCAACTGGAAAACCAAGAGCTCACTAAAGCAAAATAAAGCACTGAAATGTTAGTATGCACTAATTTGCAATATACTTCATACATTTCTGTTGGTGAATGTATTGGTACTGTAGGGCTGCTGACACTCATCATAATTTATGGCAAAGTTCTTCAGTTAGCACAGCTAGCCATATGTATTTCCCAAAGGCATTACTGCAAAGCCCTCAGAGTAGGCATCCAAAAATGACACATAGGAAGCAGCAGTGAGTGTAATTGTGGTAGCTTTCCCTCTTCAGGGGCAGTAATGAATTGGGGTAGGCTTGCACCACCTCTGATATTTCCGTGCAAAAACCAGGATCCAGGCACCACTGTTCCCACTGTGCTTGACAGTGACACCCAGGAATACTATCCTCTCCATCCTGCAGGAGAGAAAGGGCAGTCCTCACTCATCCCTGCCTGAAGCAGCTTCATTTTTATCACTGCTGAACCCCTTGCAGAAATAGTTGAGGACCACTACCTTTCAGTAAACTAAAACAAATGGATAACAAACAAGCATTAAGCATACTAATTACTTAGAAATATTGGCTAACAAGACTGTTCCATATATGGTCAAGTTCATCAAGTAGTTAACATATTTAGAGTTGAAAAAGCAACCCACTATAAAAGATTGTTTCTCATGACACAGTGGCACTATGGAACTGAAGCAATGTGCTGTGGCTAGGCATTCTCTAGGAAACTAAAATTCATAGGCAGAATTCTTTTCAGTCTAAATATGCCCTGGTTTGAACCCTTCAAGACAGCAAGAGAAGGGCTCTGCAGTTCCACACCAGCTCAACTAAACATAACAAAAGTGGCTTGTGCCACTTTGAAGGGAGGCTCTGGAAGAAGGGCTGGGAATTCAGCAAACAGCAAGAAGCAGCGTGGCAGCTTCACGGAAGGGGGACTTGACAGCACTTCCTTTCTTCTGACCAGTTTGTTCTGCCCTCCTCTGTCATCGACACTTATCCAGGCACCAAAAGGGAAGAAACTACAAGGAAACAAACTGCCTATTTCACTTTAGAAAGACATTACATTGGTAAGATGGCAGCTGCACCAACAGGTGAAAATGAGCTCTATTTGCTACATTAAAGCTCTAATTTGATTTGGCAGAAAATCACTTGCAAATCAAGCAAATGTGACACAAGCATTTTCCCTTGTGTATGGCCACATCCAGAAACTACAGCCACATCTGTTTTGTTTGCTATACACTACTCTAATGCAGCACCAGTGAAAAATAAAACACATTTTTCCATTGCTACACCAGCTTCCCCTTAAGACTTATTTGAATTTTTCTTCCATTCAGGATCAGTCTTCCCTGGAAATAACAATAATTGTGTCTTCACTACAAAATCCGAAATTGCTGCATGACCTTCCTGCACAACACAAACTCTATGTTCTTTACAATCAGTTATTTCATTTTAAGCAGTGTTCATTTGCAAAGACTTCAATTTGCATCACCAATGAGTTTAGTACATTGTGAAAGGCTGCCACTACCACTGTCCTAAGCTCATGTTTAAGAAATTATTTTTGAAGTGAGGGCTCACAAAGGATTCTCACAGCTTCTCAGGTTTCAGGAAAATCTTTGACACCTGATGAAGTTTGATGCTGATATGTACACATGACATTCAAACTGACTGATGTCCCCAAAATGACATGCCAGATGCAAGGTGTAGTGAGATAATTTTAAAAGCTAGGACAGATTTACTCATAAATATTGATTTTGTATGTATTTATCTTTAAAATAAATGTCTTTTAAATATCAACCCTCATCTGGATTCTTCCAGTTTGCGTGTTACATTGTCTTTGAAGTCTCTTCTGTACTGCTCTTGCTCAGCTCAGTGCTGAAGGTTGACCTTTTATTACAATGAGAAACAAGGCCTTGGGCAAGGGAAGTACAAAATAAATGGACCAAAGTAAAATCTGATGGATTGCTTGAGTTATAACAACAAACTGCTAATGCAAACGTTATTCCTCATAAATCATGTTGCTTCCCTAAACTTACTCCATGTAAAACTAGCCTTTACATGTCCTAGCATTATATTCACTGGCAATTTACATATTCTAAAACACAATTGCAACCTGATTCCTCTAGGGGATGGTTTAATTCTTCCAGAGAAACTGTGAAAGTGTTAAATTATTTTCTTCAAATAGATTCTATGTCCTCCTTCTATGACCCTAGAAAAACAACCTGGAGCTACATGCGACTGACGTGCGTGCATGAGGATTGAGCTACAAAGCAGCTTCAAAGTGGGTATTGAATGATGTTAACTGGGCAGTTCCTCTCTCTCTCAAAAAAAAAAGATCGACTGATTTTACCAGTGGATTTGTTTCTGAACCAGTGAATAAAAGACATCCTGGTCATAAATTACTATCACACTACCTCCCAGGGATTACAATAGTAGTGTGCCAGACAACATTGATCAGATGGTTTAGGCATTAATTACTTCATTCTTCTGAGATGTTTCACAAATCCAGTGGAACAGGTTCAATCTGTCAGGAGTGCATGTAGAGAACACTGCATGGCAGTACCCAAATAGGACATCCAATTCTTTCATATGCTGATCCCAATGCTATGGGGAGCCGGAACAAGTCCTGCTGATACATGTTCTATCAGCCAACTCATTCTCCACTTCAGCAAGTCCACAAGATGTGCTGAACAAAGCAGTAACACAGTCTTCATTAATTATGCAGAAGCAATAAGTTAGGCAGCATCTTTTATACTTTGCTAAATTGTGGGAAGGGAGGGCAGGAAGTATATCACTATTATGCAGAGAGTACTAATTCCCTGCAGGCAATTCTGCAAACTTTAAGAAGGTTTCAAGGGGAGCATCCCCTAGGTCAGATCCTGAAATAGAAATTTTAATCATGCTAAAAAAAAAAAGCATCAAAGAAGTTCTATCAACAGAAACCTCCAGAAAGTTAAGTTCTCCAGAGGACTCTCTGTTCAATTCCCTTTGCAAAATTTAACAGAAATGAATTTTGAGTCTCCTTACAGGATCATGACAGCTCCCTTTGTAGATAGCAGAATTTCTAAGCTGGGAACCTTTGAGTTCACAAAGCAGCTCTGTAATAGATACAGCATTGCAAGACTGGATCTTCTTGATCTGAGGAGAGACACTCAATTAGATCCATTCCATGTGTGTAAAAGAATTCAATCATTAGCACCACTAATTACGCAGTGCTATGCACAGTGATCAGGCTCCTGCCTTGAAGACTTTTGCTATCTAAATGCGAAACAGCAGTTTTCCTCTAATGCCACGTGGACTTTTGCTCTCACAGGCCAGACTCTTGCTCCCATGATATAAAAAAGTTTGGGAGCTGGTATAAACACCTACTCATAACGGGGTTTTTCCTGGCATTATGACTATGGGAAAACAGGCAGTTTTAGGGGCATTGGAGTTAGTTTCAATTTGTAGAGTGCCAACCCATCCCACAGCCATTGCTCTCTCATCCTTCTGGAGTGGCCATTTCAGCCATCACTGGGTGACATCAATTTCTGTGCTGGAGTAATACCAGCTTTCTAACAGCTCTCAGCCTTATTATAAAACAAGCTTCTACACCCCAATAGCTGTGATAATCATCATTTATACTCAGGAGCAGTGGAATGGTTTATGAACTGTGGAAGGTAACTGCAGCATCATAATTGTTCTTCCTCTAAATTTATTCTGAACAATGAAGACACTAATGGTTTCATTAACCTAATCTTTCCTTAATGCCTATGTTATGTTTTTGGCAGACCAAGCTTACTTTACTTACTCAATTGACCTCTCTTTCTATCACACACAGACAGCTTCTTGCTTGCCACCATGTTACCAGCTCTTGGTGTGAATACTGAGAAGAGAAGGGAAACCACGGTTGAACCATAAGGAAGAGAAGCTCTAACAAAGTGGTCAAAAACCCTAGTAAGCTGGAGAGTCAGAATAAGACAGAAATTGAACCCAGTTTTTTCTGAGTTACTAGTCAAACAGAGTTCCCTAATTATATTTTAATTAGTCTCTCTCCATACAAAGAGGCAAATGTATAAAACTAAAGTATGCTCACAGGTGTGCATAGATTAAAATAGTCATTCCCAAATTTTAAGGGATTGAACTGACACAGCAAACAAGCAAAAGACAGAAAATGGCCTGGAAATCAAGTTTGGGAAAGAACTAGAGAACTGACTGCTCACTTACAGGTACAGATCAATAAAGTGTGAAATAACTAATTTACAGAAGCTTTGAATTACTGGCTCATGACAGAATTGGTAGTTTAGGTAAAAAGCTTTAAGAACTCAGACTCATTCTCAGACGATGCACAGACAGTAAGGTTTTTTTGATGCTGGAAAACCAAAGGGCAAAGGTGACCAGTAGTTAAATAAATGTGTTTGTTTTATACACAGCAACTACTCAAAATTAGACTGATAACAGGTGCTTTCCTTGTGTTTAAAGGTCATAATGTTGATATAATAAAGCTGTTTAACCCATGATGATTTAAAGATTTAAGGAAAGCAAGGATTTTAGGGAGAGGTACTACATATACTTTTTTGTTTGTTTTTAGACCAACAGAGTCGGGATAAAGAAAAATGATTCTTTTGTACATCTAAAGAATTCTTTAAAACTTGAGCAAAGAAGAAGTCTTCAAAGTTAAATGCAAATTGGGAATGCTTGCTGAACTTCATAAGAGCTGAAACAATTAACTCTTTTCTTATAAAACAAACCCATTATTTTCCTACTAAAAAGAAGAAGGTAAGGCACATGTGATGCAGCTACTAAATGAGGGTTGGGGTTATTCGTTGGTCTCTGTTAAGGCTTCAAACAAAAGATAATCAATTTCCCCAGGAGCCACCAAAGAAAGTTTCTCCTCTACTACGCTTATAAAACTAGGAAAAAAAAAATCTTATTTATGTTCATTCTTTTGGGATCACTGCAGGAAGCCTAAAGGGCTGAAGTGTTCTGCAACATTTCACTCTTTCTGCTGTTCAGTCCTAAGTGTGCTGTATGAGTTCAATGTGTTTCTCTTCTCTTAGTGCTATTTAATGGACAGATTCTTTGAATCAACTACTTTTACATGCTCTTCCAATTTCCACATCATTCTAAACATGTCTCAGACTATTTCCATCTTTTTTCTGGATAGTTTTGGACTCAAGTCCTGGCATATATAATAAATTTATTTCCTGTAATATTGGAAATCTTCCTGAAGCGATTACTTCCAAAGGCATTCAGATGTCTGCCTGTATGTTTGGTGAATTCTTAGCTTATTAAGGTAGAAATATATGTGAGCTGCTGCCAAGGAACAGCAAAGTTGAGCTAGCCCTTAAACTGCAGATTTTCAATGACCTGAGTCTATTTAGCTGCTGAATTGTTTTGCCAATTGCATACATTACTTTTGAGTTTCTGCTTCTGTCAAGCAGAACTCTGTTAATTGATTGTCCTCCTGTGTTGCTTCGCCTTATAAAGTATTGCTACTGTTGAGGCTTTAGAACTCTGAATAGTGTTTTTTTCCCCCACAGGTTATTATAATTATCATTTTTCAAGTGCTAAATAATATTGCTGCTTGCTGTATGTCGTTTAAGCTATGACACTAAGAGCTATGTTGTCCTATAAATGCATCTCCTATCAATCCTCAGCTGAGTCGTGAAAAGTATGGACTGGATATACCTATACTTTTCCTCATACGAAGTCAACATCAATGCCAAAACAGGAGAGATGAGAGAATGCATCTAGTGTTTCACAGCAATGTCTATGCTAACATAAATACAGGCCGAATATGTGCTTTAACTGTGAGAGCTTCCCCTTTATCTACAACCCTGATGAAAACCAATTTCAATGTCATTCCCTAACTTATCAAAATGTCCCAGAATTAATGGCAGCTGATATTGTCAAAACTTCTTAATGTCTGAAAAGGTCCTGACAAGACTCCTTTTGCCATTACCATGGTTTAACCCCAGCCAGAGACTAAGCATCACACAGCCACTCGCTCACTCACCCCACAGCACTATGGCGGGAAGAGAAGTGGAAGGGTAAAAGTGAGAAAACTCATGGGTTGAGATAGAAACAGCTTAACAATTGAAATAAAATAAAATATAATAATAATAATACTAACAACAACAACAACAACAACAACAACAACAATAATAATAATAAATTGCAATGAAAACAACAAAGAGAGAAATAAAACCCAGGAAGGACAAGTGATGCAAATCAAAACAATTGCTCACCAGGAACCGACTGATGCTCAGCCAGTCCCCAAGCAGCAGCCCCCCACCAACCTTCCCCCAGCTTTTATTGTTGAGCATGATGCCACATGGGATGGGATATCCCTTGGGCAGTTGAGGTCAACTGTCCCAGCTGTGTCCCCTCCCAACTTCTTGTGCACCCCCAGCCCGCTCGCTGACGGGTGGTGTGAGAGGCAGAAAAGGCCTTGGCTTTGTGTGAGCACTGCTCAGCAATAACTAAAACATCCCTGTGTTACCAACACTGTTTTCAGTAGAAATCCAAAACGTTGCACCATACCAGCTACTATGAAGAAAATTCACTCTATCCCAGGCAAAACCAGCACAGCCATTCAAAAAGGTTTTCATTATGTCCTCAATGAAAAAAAAAGAGCTCTACAAACATTCTGGACTGAACCCCAGCATGTTTTGTTCCCTGACTTCACCTGACTGACTCTTTTCTTCCCCCCCTTACCCTGCTCTCCCAAGCAAAGGCTTCCATATCATCTGATACCAGCTACCATATTTTGCCATATATCATGCCATACAAAATTCCTGGTTTTGACAAATGAAAATTACAAGAGGCCAGAAAACACCACCTAGTCATAATTACCCAATTAAACAGAAAAGCAATGGATTTGTCATATTACTTTCAATCACCCAAAGAATTAAATGGTACATAACAACTTGTGAGACTAAATGATTACTATACAATGAATACTTTACAGCATATACCTCACCGCATAAAATTCCCCCCTCCCAAACCACATTAATTTATCATTTGTCTTCACCTGGAAATGTATCACCTTAACTTCTTATATGGATACTTATTCCAGAAGCAGGCTTGCTTATAACCCATTTTACATATACTATTTCCAAAGTAACATAAACTTAAATCAGGAATAACTCTTTAATTACAGATAACAAACAAATAAACAAACAAACAAAACAAACACAAGCTTTCCTTCCAGAGATTATGCAGGTGGTCATCATTTCTGACCAACAAATTCCTTGGAAAATACTAAGAAAGGCAGTGAGACATGATTTCTTGATTAAGGTACAAAATCAGAGTACAGGAAACCTGACGTCTATTCTTACTCCTGCCGTAGACCTCCTGTTATAGGATCTACAGCTAATAGCTCTCTGTTCCGTAAACTTCTACATACTCATGGCTGTACACACAGTTATCACAGTTACAATAGCAAAGGTGCACCTATATATACCTACAGCAATGAGAAATCCAATCCAGTCTTACTATAAAACAAAAACATAGTATAATTTATGTAAAAAACAGTCATTACTGGAAATTTTCAGTAAAACCAAATCCAAACTAAAACACACTGCAAGAGAAGAATTCATTTGACAACCGTGCAAAGGGCAAAACACATTCAACTTCAAATGGGCAAAATGATCTGGATAAAGTTTTACTGTTATTTCTAATTATACGCTTCTACTATTTGCTAGTTTTGTAACTGCATTACAACCTCCCCAACAATCATCTCAAGCAGTTTCCAGTAACTACACAGAAGGAGGATGTTTTAAGTGAAAAATTGAAAGTGCTTGTAAATTGAAATGGTACATGAGAGCTTGTGATATGCATTCTTACCATTCCTGTTACCTTTTCTTGGCTAAGAAAAGCAAGAGTGCTCCTTCTCCAGTTTTCTTTGCCCTCTGATTTTTGCATTATGTCTAGGTTATGTTTGATTTTATTATTTTTTAATTTCCTATTTATAACAATAACTCTTAATTACATTTCTGATGTGCTAGAGTAAGTCTGTTCGTCCTCAAAAGGTTCTAAAGGAGAAAATCCCAGGAAACTCTGACAAACACATTCCATGATAAAAAGCGGGATATGTAGACAAATCCTTCAGGTTATTGCACTCCAAGGGAATCTCAGGAGTGGGGATAAACCTCCTCTACTAAGACACAAGAATCAGTTTAAGGATCAGTATCACCAAGCACTAGGTCTTGCCCTGTTAGACTTTAATAACCAAAATGTTTCAAAGAGTAATAGAAAAGATTGATGACTGACAACATGGTAAAATTACATTTATATATCTTCTTCCCCCAGAAATCTATGTCCACATGTTACAGTGGTTTTCAGATCTCCAGTAAGATGACGTTCAAATGTTTTGCATGGGCAAATAAACACCACACACAATTTTAGCCTTCCTGAACTATTGTGTTCCTTGATTTTTTCTTTTCTCTGATCCTCATTTCCACTGAAGACCGCATGTTCGGTGCTCCAACATTCGAAGAAAATAACTTTTTTTCTTCACCGTTTCACCTCTTTCTTGGAAGATGGGGGAAAAAAATAAAACTTAGATTTTATTAATTCTCTGAAAATTGGATTTTCCTTTTAGCCCCTTTACTGCCTTTTTTTGTCAGGAAAAACAGCTAAGTATGTCTTTCAGGACAAGGATTGTGAACAACTGTCCAGTTAACAGCATGGGGTTAGTCTGTTCCTCATCTAGGATTTCTGTAAACCATGCTTGAGCTCTGAGATTATCTCATTGTCTCTGGACAGCTCCTTTTAGTCCTGTATTATTTTCAGATCCTGTTTAGAGAACATTTCCTGTAGCCTGGCCCCAGTCTCTCTTCCAGTCAGATGTAGACTTTCTTCTTCTGCGGTGTTCCACCTTGATCTTGCCCCCTTCACGGCAGCCCTTTAAGACATATGTAGCTTTTAAGATGTGTTTAATTGAAGCCTGTAGGTCTGTTCTCAGCATCCTAATTCAGGTCTTTTTTCTGCTTTGGAGGCAGATTGAACTTTATGGCCTTCATTTTCAAAAGCCTCTGAGCTCCTAATTAGGCATACAATGTAAGCAGCCAGAATTTCAAAAAAGCCATGCACATTTGAGTCCTGAGCTTTGTAAAATCTACCCATCAGACTCGTGCTAGCAGCTACTAAATCCTTAGGAACTTTTTTCAAAATGTAGTCCATATTTTAGTAGAAAAATACCAATACCATCGGACAAGAGATCTACTGTGATCTTTCAAGTATTTGTGCAAACACATGCATTAACTTTATGAAATGTAGGTACAGATTTTTTTCTACCTACGTCCTCTTTTATATCATTGGTTTTAAAGACTGAACTTAACACTCTCTGATGAAGCAACAGAATATAAAGCTGCGTGCAATAATTACTCCTGGGATAATATGAATGTATGCTTATCAACAGACAAAGTATGAAGGCACTTGGAGAGAGAAAGACCAATAATTAGACTTTAAATAAGAATGCAGAATATGTGAAAAGAGTAAGACATCTGCTTGAAGCAAAGATGGAACATAATGAGAAATCTTCTATGAGAGAGGGATAATCAGGAGGCTAAAAAAGAGGATTATATTGCCCTACTAGATATTACAGAATCACAGAATTGTCTAGGTTGGAAAAGACCTTGAAGATCATCCAGTCCAACCATTGACCTAACACTGACAGTTCCCAACTACATCATATCCCTAAGTGCTAAGTCAACCTTACTCTTGAACACCTCCAGGGATGAGGACTCCACCACCTCCCTGGGCAGCCCATTCCAACACCTAACCACCTGTTCTGTAAAGAAATGCTTCCTAATATCCAGTCTAAACCTTCCCTGGTGCAATTTGAGGCCATTCCCTCTTGTCCTATCACTTGTTACTTGGTTAAAGAGACTCATCCCCAGCTCTCTGCACCCTCCTTTCAGGTAGCTGTAGAGGGCAATGAGGTCTCCCCTCAGCCTCCTCTTCTCCAGACTAAACAACCCCAGTTCCCTCAGCTGTTCCTCGTACGACATGTGCTCCAGACCCTTCACCAGCTTCGTTGCCCTTCTCTGGACATGCTCGAGTCATTCAATGGCCTTTTTGTAGTGAGGAGCCCAAAACTGAACAGAGTAATCGAGGTGTGGCCTCACCAGTGCCGAGTACAGGGGTAAGATCCCTTCCCTGTCCCTGCTGGCCACGCTATTTCTGATACAAGCCAGGATGCCACTGGCCTTCTTGGCCACCTGGGCACACTGCTGGCTCATGTTCAGCCAGCTGTCAGTCAACACCCTCAATATTAATATTACCTCAGAAGAATTTATTGTAACCTAAGAACCAAATACTATATGTTAGCTGACTGATAAATCCTGGTTTGCTTTGAGAAGAAAGACGTGTAACTACAGCATCTGTTTCTTGAAAAAAATTGCTAAATTAATGAAGTTACCAAAAGGCACGGTATTATTATTAGCTACCTAATGAGCTATGGAATGATGCAGTGGCACGGATTCAGTGCCCAATTTTGGGTAGCAGAGAAGGAAATCACTTTGAGTATGCTCACACTGCATAAATACATACAAGCTTGGCTCCAAACAGGAACAAAAAGCAAATTCACATCTAAAAGGTTTGTTTGTTGTGCACTATATTGCTACCAAAAACACATGCAGAGTGTTCCCTTGGAAAATAAGAAGGTTCACCTACCTTACTGGTGAACCATCTACTGTATGGCAGGTCTACAGTGTAAGAAAAAATCCAAATCAGTAGTATTTCAAGATGGATAGTTCTCCCAAACAACTGCATTTTGCAGTATTTATACATGAAAAAATCAACTGCTGTTGCTCCTGTGGGGTGTAACAAGAGGATGCTTGAGGCTTGAATGGCTTAGCTGAAGAAGCTAGATGAGATTTGGTCAGTGATGACTTCATGCTGATCCTGAGGTCTTGTGGAGACATAACAAATAGCCTGACCGACAGCTGATAACACTGATACATCTTGTCACAGTACACCCCTACAGAGCTAATAGTACACTATTTCTTTATTAGATTGGATATCTGTGGAGAAGAAATTGTTGCCTGTCATGTTTACCAGTGACAACCACCACTGTATGTGCTGAAATTAACAGATCAATGCAGGGCAGATTAATTAGTAATTTTGGGCTTCAGTTGGAAAAGGGAGGTTGACCTCGCTGGAGTCAGAACTGCTGTTCTGCAGAGAGGTTAACGTTATATGATTCTGATCAAGGAGACCTCAGACACTATGGGAAGCAGATCTCTGACTCGTTCTTGGACTTGCCAGTGGTAATTCAAAACCAAAAAATATCAGGAGAACTGTATTCTGTTTATCAGTCTCCCACAGGTTATACTAGTCCATTTCCACTTTATGTTCCCTGTCCATCAAACAAGAATAAATCCCACACACTGGTGAATAGTCAAGTTTAATTAACATTTATAAACTACTGCCTAACATTCATGTGGAATTAAACAGAGAAAGAACTAATATTGAAGAGAACATACAATTCAAAACAAAGTTAAATGTAAAATGTAGGGCATAGAGACATGAATCTCATTTTCTGCTTATGCATGGTACAAATTAAAGCACATTTTTAGCCTGTCATTTTTGTAGAGGAGGACAAATACCATGCAGCTTTAAATAAATATGAGTTTTTTAAAAAGGTATCTGTGAGACCAGCTGTTATCCAAGAGAGAATACAGTGGCCCTCTCTACTCTTTCGTATCGCTTTATTTCTCCATCGTTTCCATACCACTACATTTTCTGTTTATTTTTCCTATAGTCTGTATTGGTGTATCTGCTTGACCAGCTCAGAAAGCTTTGCTGAAGTCCACCATGTTCCAGAGGGCTGGGCCAAATGGGTTTGACTATTTCTAGTGACCTCATGTGAGAAACATGCACAATGACTAACCAGCGTTCCCAGGTTTTGAATATGAACATGTCAGGATAGATACGAAATACAAAATCAAAGGAACTAAATGTGGGATGTAAGTTGCTAACTGTTGCTTAGCAACACTACACTGATGTCACACAAATCATGACCTTAGCATCAGAGTCAACACCATTCATGCAGATATCTGCAAACAGATCATCTGATATGGCAGAAAACAAACAAAAAAAACCCATAACCATTTTATGCCGGCTTGAACATGCACTGCAGATGCTCTAATGCCACTTACGGGCAAAGAACAAGTTTGCCTCCTGATAAGCTCTAAGAATGCATATGGTAATTAAAGGAATAATCTTCGTAAATTAATAAATTCTGACCTCAAAGAAAGAAACAGCGGCTGGAGTGAAATAATTAGGCTCAATCAGACTCAATCAGATTTGCATGGTAGATATTAGAATCCTATTGAGAAGGAAATTGGAAAAGGTAGACAATAAACTGTTTACCTCCTTATGCATCAAGCATACTTTTTACTATTTCTCATGCAACATTTATTTCTCATATGCTATAATTTTACTCTTTAATTATATTTATGAACATATTAAGATACAGATAAGATACATTTTTTTCTTTTCTTTCAAGAGAATTTCACAGCCTGTTTCCTTCATTAAATAGCAATACTCAAAAACCTTTGAGGTACAAAATCCAAACTAAATTTCTTAGTAAGACAAAAAAAGCTTAAATATTTCATATCATATGTTCTACATATATATAAGTTCTAGGTTTTTTTTTTTAAAAAAAACATTAAATCACATTAAATTTTGTCTTTTCTCCCTTTAACTGAAAAGACCTTATTTCATTCAAGGTCAACTTCTTATTTGGTGTGAAAAGAAAACAGAAGGCCAAATTTTATCCTTTACTGCAGACCTGTGAGCATGGAAAACACTTGATAAAGTTGTAAAAAAATTCTGCTCAAGGCACCCATCCAGCAAGAGTGTTCTTGTCATTAGGTTAAAGCAATTCCAGGATGCTGCTGAATAGAACTTAACACAACAAGCTATGGAAGATTCATGAATATAAAATGCTCTTCCCATCTGGGTTTTCTAAATCAAAACCCTAACTTTCTCCTCCATAGCCTTCAGAGTTATACCAAAAACTGAAAATCTGTCCTCTTCCCACCAAACTGCTCCCACACATAATTAAAAAAAAAAAATAATTTTCTGGTTTCCTGAACACTAAAAAACTAAGCCAAAGCCATTGGTCCACACTAATCATAAGCTTCAGTCCAACCATCTGCAGCCATAAACTTATAGCAAAAAAAACGGTCTTCCATCCTTCTTTTTATAACTCCTAATGCTTACATTAGCATACCTGACTGCAGAGTATATACATGGAACCTAGAGGACCCCTTCTAGTCTTGGAATTTTTCCTAGTTTTCCAGCCTACATAGAATCCAACAATAAAGCCATCTGATAAATGCTTCCTTAGATATTTATTTTTCAAATTTTAACACTGACCCAGCAGGAGTCTTCCATTATACTTCAGCTATGCAAAAGCAGTAAAGTATAAATACATAAAAATATATAAAGTATATAAAAAGAAAAATTGGAGCAGCTGCTCCCTAGCTGGAACACAGGCTTCAGCAGATATTAATGACCAAACAGCAACTTTGAGTAGTGGTAGCTTGAGTCTGCCAAACTGAAAAGGTTAACGTTGGGATGGCAGCTTAAGAAAAAGGAGCTCTCCATGACAGTCTTGCAATAGGAACAATATTATAAACTTGTCAGCTATTTCTAGTAGGATAATTATTTGAACAAAATGGTTTTATGGGATTTTCATAGAGCCTACTCCCAAAAAGATATATTAAGGTTTGTCAGTATATCCTCAAAATATCACAGGCCACTAAGTTACACCAAAATAACTCATGTTAAATGCCATAACTGTGGCTAGATCAAAGTATGCTAGTCCTCAAGAAAATCAGCACTTATGTACCACAGCAGAGAGTGACAGAGACCAAAACTCCACCAGTGCCCAAGGCCCTGCAATGGTAAGAAACTGATTTGAGGAGACACATTCAAGTGGCCTCAGAGGCATATCACACCCTGTATTGTAGAGAAAGCACATTCCTAAGTGTCTACCAAACTGATCTGAGAATAAAACCCAAATAAATAAATGAAATAAAAACACGTCTTTCCCTGCCCTCCAATGCAGAGGTCATTAGTGATCTGAGGGTATGATGCAAGGTCCTGTAGCCAGACATGCAGAGAGAGGATCCGTACCAATGCTTCACTCCTTCCTTTTCTTCCTCTACACATGAAACAAGAGCAAAACCTTCATCCATTTCTCCAGGGTACACCTTCCCAAAATAAACCGGGGAAATGTTAATTTCCTGAATCCTAAAGTCTAACCATCTAAAGTCCTGATGCACAAAAAGTGATGATACACACTGGTTTACTGCAAGTGGTATGAGCATGCTGAAAGCAATGTGTTTAATTTATAACAATAAAACATTTTGTAGAAGTTGTGTCCCTACAAAATAATAAAATGAATAATCAGAAAATATTTGGAAGAGAATAATGGAACAATGAGCAACAAACACAGTATAAGACTTTAAAAAAAACTCAAACCAAACCAAAGAAAACCTGTTGATGAACAGGACAATTATCACAGCCCAGTTGGTTTTCATACATATATAGAACTTATTAATGAATCCTAGATTTTTAATTGAAAAAGTATTTCACAGTGGCTTGAATAAAACTAGTTCTGTGCACTGCACCGATTCACCATCAACAGGAAACACTATTCACAGCAGCCTGCCCCTTCAGTCCTTGGAGGGATCAAACAGGAACCCAGAGGTCTCTACAACAGGAACATTTGCTTGTTTTCTATTTCATAGTGTTCTATTTCCCTTTTAAATTAAGTTTATTAGATGTAAGTCACTCCCTGGAACTCTGTCACTCACCACACTTTTAAAAAAAATTATACTGCATGAAATAAGAAACACGAAACATGAGAAAAACAAACGTAGCAATTCTGAATTTATTTACAGTAAACTGCAATGAATTCATGCTTTGTTTTGCAATAGCGTATCCACTCAGGACTAAAGAATCCCATATGCCTCTTACCCTTCAGAAGAGCCAAGCAAGGACAATCAGAAAGTCCACTGCTTTATCTTGGTACTGTTCAAAAAGTCAGTAAAAGCCACTGCTGTGTTCCAAGGAGAATTTGAGAAAATTGGGAGTTTCTAACAAGAACAATAGTTCTGGCCTCTGCACTCAAACTGGCATTGTTTCAAGTATTTAGTGGTTCCTCTGATGCTTGTGCTGATTTGAACCCAAGTCCTCTATGACCAAGGTTCTTATTACCTGTGGGCATAGAGCCCTGAGGATATCTTTAGGAGGAATTAGGATGTTAATGCAAATTCCAGTCCAGCTCATTTCATTTAAAGGCTACTTCTTGCATCTTTTGGCTTCACATCTGAAAAAAAAATACTACACTATTTCTTCCTGTCAGATGTACCTGAACGTCATTCTTGAATGATGTAACCTGTCTGAGGACAAGGTGTTAATTTAATTTGCAAAAGTGAAACCTCCAGTTTCTTATGCCACTTTAAGTCATCATGATAATATATATCCATCTTCAGCAATTTGACTAACTGCTGTCACGGAAGTACCTTTAGTATGAAAGTGCTATGCAAGCAGAAGACATGTAACTATCATAATATGTCTCTGAACGTTTCATTTAATCTATTGTAAAAGTCTCTGTTGAATGGTTTATTCTGAAGCTTTCAGAAAAAAAATCTGATCTAATACAGAAGGGTGTCCACCAAAAATCTGAATCATGTTTCCCCAAAAAAAGCCCACAATAGGTAATGTGACTGTACATGGCCTAGTCACAAAGGAAAACAAGGTGTTGCCAATGCCAACAGTTCTACAGTGGCTAACGCAGTACCTGGTAGTCTTCAGAAAGTTCAGGCTTCTGAAATCAGGACTCTGATAAAAACAAATCTAACGTGAAACAAGGTTTGGCTTCAGGCCAGTGATGTGGAGTGAGCTTTAATTTAATCCAAGCATATCTTGATGTTTCAAACACAGGATAGCTTAAACACAGGAATAAGTAATACAATATTATCATATCTCAGGTTTGATTCTCGAGTCATATTATTAACAGTTGGAGTTGGAAACTGTTAAGCTATTTTTTATATACTATTCATATGAATATAAAGATATATATATATCACTGCTGTCTTGCTCAAAACATTCAGAAAGGAAACCTAAATGTGCCCTGAAAAACACCTTTCAAAGACCTAATACTGTCACAGTTAACTACCGTACGTCCAGACAATTAGCTCATACAAACAGTTCTGGCTCTTCATAAATCTCAGGAAAATGAAGTCTGCTGACAGCATAATTCTTGGGCCTGGCTTCGCACTGATGACATCTCCTCCTTTCCGACTCCATTGCCTATCTGAGCTGCCTGCTTAATTGCTGATTTACTGCTCTCTGTTCTGTGGCTCTGTCATATTAATTCATCTCTGTTACCTTCTATGTCACAGAGATCTGATCCTACCACTGGAGGTCTGGCATACCTTCTTATAATTTCATGAGTTCTCTGACATTCTGATTGTTTTTCCTTCCCTACCTTTCCCTATTAATTACATCTTCTTGCAGCCTTAGATTCTGGATGTAGTCAAAGCAGCCTTATTGCTTTTGCTGTCACATCACTGGAAGGTTTTCCGCTCTCACAAGTATCCATTGCATATTGAAACAGGTAGAAGCCAGTATCAGTGAGGAATCTATCCAGAAGTACTATTGGCATTGCACACACTGCTGCTGCAAGACTGAAAATGTGGGCAGCCTCTTGCCTCACCAGTCAACTTCTAAATAACATAAGAACAAACTCTGGAGGATTGTACAGTCTCTGATCAAATTTAAAATAGATTGCTGTGATAAATGCTGGAAGCAGTGATGGGACTTTAAATCATCAAAACATCAAAGCAATCTAAAAATAACCAACTGCAGCTTGCAGCAGCTTGATTTCAATTTATAGTTTAAATAATTGAGGGTTCTAATTATTTCCAGGTTGCATGTTTGATTTCCTGCTTTTTACACTATTGTAGCTCTTGTGACATTTTATACCAGAAGAAAGGAACATTACCCATTTCTCTTTAAAGGACCAGTAAAAGGAGTGCTTCAGATGTTTAAAACTACAAAAGTCATGGCTTGTTCTGCTGTAGCAGTCAGAGATTTTGTGAAAGGGGGCAGGGAAGAGGGATTCTTACATTTTCTGTTAGCTGCTTTTTTTCCTACAATAGTTCAATGGCTTAACTTTGCAGTGCGAAGTGCTAGGTTTTGAAAACATGACATTACAGATTTCTGTGTTCTGCTTAAACAGCTCCAGCAGTTTAAAGGGAAGATAAGCAGTGGTCAAAATGCTTGCCCACGACTCAGAACACATAGACTGCTGTCCCATACAGCTCTTCTGAGTCCTAAGACACATCTACATTAACAAACCATAGAAGTCAACTGGGTCAGCAATGAATAATGCATAAGCATGCACATGAATAAAACTAATATTATCATTTCATAGCCAAAGTCCCTAGTACGCTACACCACCATCAACTAATCCTATTGAGAAAAAAAATCTTACCTCATATACAGAAGTTCCAGACTTTGTAAATTTGTTTGTCCACTACTTCCTTTTTAAGAGAGAAAGAATATCTTAAAACAGCCTCTCTTTGCAGGTCCAGCAAGGTGCTTTTTTCATTTTCCCCAGAACTACAGTGTTGTAAGAAAGAAGATGCCACACAGACATCGCAGAATGCCAGCAAAGTGTTTGGATGCAACAGATGGAACATGGTGCATTCCAAAACCTCTGCATGTTCTATATTGCAAATAATGCATTCTATAAGTACTGCTTTTTATTCTTTTTAGCAATGGGATCTGTTTTCCTCCACCACTTTGCTGATTCGCTATAGGGATGTTTTCCATGCTAGCATGTCTCTAGTCTGTCATAATCACAGAGTAGAACTTGCTCATCTCGGCTGCCTGCCCTTGAACAGGAATGGCAGCCACAGTCTCATCAGGAATTCAACTGAAGAAATTAACATCTTTCTTATCAGTACTCTTGACAGCTACTGATAAGCTGTCTTGTTCCCCTTGTTGTCTACAGCACAGCTCTTAATTTTGGATTATTTTTTCCTTGTACTATCAAGTACAAAAAAGAACTTTCTGAGCTTTCATTTGTGCCTTTTGGCACCATGCTGGCAGACTTGCATTTTGTCTCTCCAAATATTAGGTGGATACAGCAGAAATTGGAGTTGAAACTTCATACAAAGGAAAACATCTTCCGCCTTCTTTAGACTGGCTTCTCATGCCAATATTTAGATCATTAGGGACCTCCTTCTGTCCTACTCAGGAATGTCAAGGCAATTAAAATCTGCCTTAAATGGCAACAAAAGAATTATATGCAGTGGAATATATAGGTAGGAGAAACATCACTAGATGGCCTCTCTCCCATGAAGGAAACCAGTTCAAGAGCACAGCACTATTTCATATGGCTCACATGGAGAGGTCCCAGTCAACTGGAAGCTGGGAAATGTCCAAGTTTTCAAGAAGGGTAAGAAGAAAGACTGACAAGTCTGTCGGTCTCACTTCCATGCCTGGTAAAATTATGAAGAAGGTTATTCTGGGAGTTATTGAAAAACACTTGAGAGACTAGGCAGTCATTGGTCACAGCCAGAATGGGTTCATGAGATGAAAGTCCTGCTTTATTTTTAATAACTATTTTAATTTTAACTTAATTTAATTTTATTATAACATCACCCACCTAGTTGACCAAGGGACGCCAGTAGATGTGGGGTTTTTTGGGTTTTAAAAAGCTTTTGAAACTGTCTCTCACAGTATCCTGGAAAAAATGCCCAGCATACATCTAGAAAAGTTGATAATACGTTGGGTGAAAAATTGGCTGGTGGATGAGGCTTAGAGAGTTGTAGTAAATGAGGTTACGTCAGACTGGTGGCCAGTCACTAGTGGGGTTCCCCAGTGCTCGATTTCAGGGCCAATGCTCTCTAATGGTTTTATAAATGATCTGGAAGCAGGAATTTAACGTTCATGAAGTAAGTTTGCCAATGGTACTAAAACAGGAGGAGCTGTGGACTCCCTTGGGAGTCAAGAGACCTTACAGAGAAATTAGAGACTAGAGTGCTGGGTGATCACCAACTGCATGAAGTTTAACAAGAGCAAGTGCCAGATTCTCCACCTGGGATGAGGTGATCTTAGTTATACATAGAAATTGGGGGATGAGAGGCTGGAGAGCAGCCCTACGGAAAGAGATCTGGGGGGTTTGGGCCAATGTCAAGTTGAACAGAAGTCAGCAGTGTGTCCTGGCAGCCCAAAGGGCCGACGACACCCTGGGGTGCATCAAGCACAGCATCGCTACCTGGTCAAGGGAGGTGAGTGTCCCACTCTACACTGCACTGGTGCAGCCCCTCCTCGAGTACTGGGTGCAGTTTTGGGCACCTAAATATAAGAAGGACATCAGACTGTTAGCGTGTGTTCAGAGGAGCATGACCAAGATGGGGAAAAGGCTCAAGTGCAAGAGTTATGGGTTGAGATCACTCGGTTTGTTGGAGAAGAGAAGGCTGAGTGGTGACCTCAAGGGGGGCAGCGGAGGGGGAGGTGCTGATCTCTTCTCTCTGGTGACCAGTGACAGGACACGGGGAAATGGAATGAATCTGCATCACGGGAAAGTTCAGATCGGACATTAGGAAAAGGTTCTTCACTGAGAGGGTGGTCGGTCCTGGATCATGGCACCAAGCCTGTTGGAATTCACAGAGTGTCTGACAAAGCTCTCAGTCATATGGTTTAGTCCCTGGCTTGCATCAGAAATCGCGTGGCCAGCAGGGACAGGGAAGTGATCCTGCCCCTGTACTCGGCACTGGTGAGGCCACACCTCGATTACTCTGTTCAGTTTTGGGCCCCTCACTCCAAAAAGGCCATTGAATGACTCGAGCATGTCCAGAGAAGGGCAACGAAGCTGGTGAAGGGTCTGGAGCACATGTCGTACGAGGAGCAGCTGAGGGAACTGGGGTTGTTTAGTCTGGAGAAGAGGAGGCTGAGGGGAGACCTCATTGTCCTCTACAACTACCTGAAAGGAGGGTGCAGAGAGCTGGGGATGAGTCTCTTTAACCAAGTAACAAGTGATAGGACAAGAGGGAATGGCCTCAAATTGCACCAGGGAAGGTTTAGACTGGATATTAGGAAGTATTTCTTTACAGAACGGGTAGTCAGGCGTTGGAATGGGCTGCCCAGGGAGGTGGTGGAGTCCCCATCCCTGGAGGTGTTTAAGAGTAAAGTTGACTTAGCGCTGAGGGATATGGTGTAGTTGGGAACTGTCAGTGCTAGGTCAATGGTTGGACTGGATGATCTTCAAGGTCTTTTCCAACCTAGACGATTCTGTGATTCTGTGATTCTGTTTTAGGTAGTCCTGTGAGGAGCAGGGGGTTTGTCTCAATGATGCTTAGGAGTTCCTTCCAACCTGAGATATTCTATGATTCTTTCCTTGCAAAAAGGCAAACACTTGGGTAGATCACAGTTAACTGTGATTCTGCTGTGCGCGGCATTATGAATGCACCTACCCAAGAAGTTCTCAGGTTTGAGATTTGCCACAATGGTTAAACAGACTGCCTGTGTCAATGGCTGTCAAGCAGTCAACTCAGTTATGTTTCCAGTATTTTCTGAATTTGCCATTTATGAAAGACTATCCTATTTAATGCTTCTTGGTGGGATATGGAGCCTTCCTGTCACCCTAAGATTTTCACACTCGGAAAGAAAGAGCAAGTGGCTGAAGAGGTTACCTAGAATCTTAACGTCTTTGGACTGATCACTGCTGTGCTGGTAACATTCCTCCTTGCTCTTGCAGGTTTCCAAAGTAGCTAGATTAAGACAGTCACTTGCTCATTCTATATTCAGCAAAGAAGATGATTTAAATCCCCAGCTAAAATGCTGCAACCCTTTTTACAGACCTTTAAGTCAACCCTTTAGTAGAGATGCTTTTCAATACTTCAGCAATTCTGCAACAACTTCTACCTCTTCCAATTAAGGCAGTACGAAAGCCAACAATTCTCTATTTTTTTTCTGAAATACAGCACAGCATATCTGTTGCAACATTTAAATCAGAACGCTTCCCTGGAGTGGTATACCCATCATTATCCTATACCTTCCCAATTTGTTATCATCATTTCACCAACTCTGCTCTTCCCTTTGTGTGCATAACTCACACTGATGTAAGATGTCACATTGCACAGATGTGTTTTTGTACACTTAGTATCTGCACAAATAAGAAATGTACCAAAAAGGCACTGAATCAGGACACAGCTGCAGGGCCCACATGGTTGTGTTTCAAATTCACCATTCTGTCAGAAATTGAAGGAACATCAAGGAGATGTCTCACATTAACAACAATGGACAGGCCATTTTCTAGCAGCACCTTAAGCCATCCATCACTGGGCTGTTGCATCATAACTAAATCAAAACTGATCCTATCAAGATTTTGAGCCCTCTGAATTATTATAATCTCTAACATGTGCAAATTGCACATAGGATAGCAAGTGCTGGGGCTGGGAATTTTTTTTTTTTAAAGATGAGGGTAAATGAACACAACCCCAGAGCATATTTGTAATAGGAGACCTCTAAGTACAGGCAAATGTGACTTTCCCTTCAGCTGCACCTGCCTTTACATATTCCAAAAATACTTTGATTTGATGAGTCATTCCCAAAAGCTTTGCCCCAAGGAGAAACAGTCTTCCAAGAACTTTGAATTCGGACATGAACTCCTAGAAATTGCATCTTTGGGAACTCTTCTGGGAGTACTGGTGAGGGGATGGCATTTGCATTAGCTCTGGCCCATAAGCAATAACAAGACAAGAATAATGAAGAATTTATTTCTTTCTCTAGACTAGCAAGCATGTTGCTCCAGCAAGCAAAAAGGCTGAAATATTTGTCATTTTCTTCTTGGTTTTCTTTCTCACTCCACCTTTTAGTCTTTAAACATTCAAATCATTTAGAATCATAGAATGGTTTGGAGGGGACCTTAAAGCCCTGTCCCATGGGCAGGGACACCTTCCACCAGCCCAGGTTGCCCAAAGCCCTGTCCAACCTGGCCTTGAACCCTTCCAGGGAGGGGGCAGCCACAGCTGCTCTGGGCAACCTGTGCCAGTGTCTCACCACCCTCACAGGAAAGAATCTCTTCCTTATATTTAATCTAAATCTATCCTCTTTCAGTTTAAAGCCATTACTGCTTGTCCTACCCCTACACTCTCTGATAAAGAGTCCCTCCCCACCCTTTCTGTAACCCCTTTCAGTACTGGGAGGCTGCTCTAAGGTCTCCCCAGAGCCTTCTCTTCTCCAGGCTGAACACCCCCAACTCTCTCAGCCTGTCCTCACAGGGGAGGTGCTCCAGCTCCCTGATCACCTTTGTGGCCCCCTCTGGACCCGCTCGAGCAGGTCCATGTCCTTCTTATGCTGGATGCCCCAGAGCTGGACACAGCACTGCAGGGGGGGTCTCACAAGAGCAGAGTAGAGGGGGAGAATCCCCTCCCTCGACCTGCTGGCCACACTGCTCTTGATGCAGCCCAGGACATGGTTGGCTTCTGGGCTGCAAGCACACATTGCTAGCTCACAGTCAGTTTTCCATCCACCAGTAGCCCCAAGTCCTTCTCCTTGGAGCTGCTCTCAATCCACTCCCTGCCCTGCCTGTATTTGTGCTTGGGATTGCCCCGACCCATGTGCAGGACCTTGCACTTGGCCTTGTTGAACTTCATGAGGTTTGCAAAGAACTACCTTTCCAGCCTGTGCAGGTCCCTCTGGATGGCACATGCCTTCCCTCCAGCGTGTCGCCCACACCACACAGCTTGGTGTCATTGGTGAACTTGGTGCGGGTACGCTCAATCCCACTGGCCATGTCACCAACAAAGATGTTAAACAGCGCCGGTCCCCACACCACCCCCTGAGGAACGGCGCTCGTCACCGCTCTCCACTTAGACATGGGGCCGTTGACCGCAACACTTTGAGCGTGACCATTGAGCCAATTCCTTATCCACTGAGTGGTCCATCCATTAAATCCATGTCTCTCCAATTTAGAGACACAAGGACATCATGCAGGACAGTGTCAAATGCTTTGCACAAGTCCAGGTAGATGACATCAGCTGCTCGTCCCTTAGTCACCAATGCTGTAACCCTGGAACATGCAGCTGTGCAATGCTTATTTCTGTGTAAACATCTTTGCTAATTACTTAAGTTATTAGTGTCTAAACAGAGCCCATTAGCTCTACAAAGGGTAGGAGCTTGTCAGTGCTGTGTCAGACACTGAGATAATGTGCTTCAGAAGAGTCTGATTAACAGAGGAGATATACTTGGGTTTTGAGCCTGGTAAATCACAGAGTGGTTGTTTAGCTTATTGCCTCATTCAAGATGTCACAAGACATTCAAACAATTAGAATTTATGACATAGATGTGCTGAATGAGGTCTACATTTGTAGTGTCTGACAATTATAATACTCCACCAACAAATGCAACAATGATTTCTGTATGATAGTGTGAGCCTAGTGCAGAGTCTGCTGGAACAGATTCACTTCAGAATCAAATATTCACTGCCCAGATGGATTGAAACAGGTATGTGCTGTCCAAAGGAAATTTCAGACTCTGCAAATATAAAAGATATAAAATGCACATGTGCAGTATAGCAAGATTCTTCCAAGCAACGGAAGCATGGATCTCCATCAGGAAAAAAAGAAAAATAAGCAAGCAAAAAATATATTATCCAAATGAAGGTTTAATATACTATGCAAGAATGAGAACTCTGTCTTTATTCATAACTATTAATTGGAGATGAAAATGAAGAAAAATGTATCTGAAGGACAAAATTTGTTGCAAGACTAATCCTTCCTTAAAGTTTTCTTCCTGGTCATTTTCTGGGTCATATTTCCCCCTTCTCTACAGCAACTCTTGCCCAAAAACACTATTTTGTGAGGATATGAGATTTTTAAAAACCTGTATTTGATTTACAGAACAGTAGTTATGCATCCTTGAAAGTGTGACAGTCATTTGAATACAGGGGGTTTGCTTTCAGGTCTGCGTTCACAACAGCAGCATAAGTGCCCTGTGATCAAAACCAGTCTCTATCTCAACGCTGAGAGGCCCAAGTGCTTACCTGGAAAAAGGCCAAGAAGTTATTTTTTTGCCTACCTTTGTGAAAAAGATTGTGGTTTCAACCCATTTTAAAATGTGCCCTGTTAAAAACAGTCTCCAGAAACAGTATGTACAGTTGTTCCCAGTGGAAAGCTAAACAGATATGTGTCAGAGAAAATTACTCTATGGGGGGAACCATTTCCTGCTCAAGGAAGTCACCCTGGCAGGTAAGGACTCAGCCATACTGGCAGAGCTGCCTAATACCAGTTGTGCGTTTACTTGCAGTGACTGATGTAACCCGCTGTGGTGCAGTTAAAGGGAAATGAACGGGCTGGAGAAATATTACACTTGAAAAAAAACAGGTTTTATGGATGGAAGCTATGCAGTGATTTACCGTCAAGTCTTCACAAATGAAAACTAAAGAGCAAAGTGAAAACCACAGAAAAGTTGTCCCAGTACTTCAGTGCAAATAACAGGGTGTTGATTTTCAAAGGTGCTTGGCTGCTCTTTTGCTTTTGAGGGAGGAGTCACTCTAGCAAGGGCAGTGAAAGAAAGCATAGGTGCGTTGAGGAACCTGCTCAAGCCCAGATGCTGCTGCTGTCACTTATTATGAGGCATTTTGGATCTGCAGCTGGAAGCAGCAGTGAATGGTGGAGACTGGAGAGAAGGTCAGAGCAGGGGCTCCAAGACAGAACTGTGTTCTGGGTACCAAAACAAATTGGCAAGACACCGTTGGGTACCAAGCACTTTAGGAATCTCCACCCCTTCAGCAGGTGTTCAAGTGGGAGCTGAGGCCTCTGGAAGATAAGGCCCTTTTTAACTTGGGGTCCAACTTCCATGGAGCAGGGACTTCTTGTTCTGCTCTTGTACACGAGCTGGCGGCTACTTCAGAGCAAATACAAAATATCCATGAATTTCAGGTACTACAGACAAATCAGTCCGCAAATACTTACATGCTGCCCTACAGGGACTTGGAACACACTTCAAAATCATTATTGGACTAACATTCACCCTTTTGCCTGTTTTTATGTTCACATGCCCCCAGTTCTATTTACATCAACAGTCCCCAAAGCATCACGCTGTACACAGTGAACACACCCAGAGGAACCGTATTCTTCTGGAAGCAAGTCAGGCAGACATAATCCAAAAAGGTGGTGTTTCATAATTATTATTTAATTGTTACTTTCAGTTCTAGTGCCCTTCAGACTGTAAAAGCAATGCTTATCCAGCCAGGCATGATGCAACTTCTCTAGCCAATTACTGTTCACCAGTAGACTTGATTATCAAGTAGACATCATCAGATGCTCTTTGTGAAGCATTCATCCCCACAGAAAAAAAAGGAAGCTCATCACAGCTGAAACCAGAGGGAAACTTCAACCAAGTTATTTGCTGCTGATGGGTTCTACAATAATCTGGTCAGATCCAGTACCTGTCTTTGCCTTTGAAGTAAGGGCTCCAGTAACATTTACTGACATAGATTTATGCAGTCAAGCATGATGAAGGAAAAGGAAAATGAAATGCCAATACCTTCCCCCCACACCCCTGAAAAGGCACTTTCCAACACAAAGATGATCAAAATCAAATCCCTAATGAAGTCATAGTGTGCCAAAAGAATATCCTAGCCCAAAGGCTCTCTGTGATTAATAGTTATATAGTTTATACAAAGTGGAATAGTGTTAATAAGAGAGAATAGTCTGTCAGCTAAGGCACTGCCTTGAAGGGTAAGAGATACTGGTTGACATGCTCTCAGACAGAAGTAGGAGCTGAATCGAGGTCTTCCGCATTATGGAAAAAATGAGCCAAGAGTTAGATTAGTCGAAAAATAAGGGAGAAACAATTAGAGATGGACAATTAGTACTCAGTTTTGTAAGTTATATTGAAATCTTTTTCATTTCCTTTCTATGTTCCTCCTGATTTAAATGGAAATGTTCATTTAGTATTTAATTTTGGGGGGGATCGATTCCCCTCCCCCCCAATATTTTCAATTCAGCCCTTAACTGAAAAAAAAAAAATTTAAAAAATCAACAATTATTCACACCCTATGCTTATAGCTGAAGGACAACACTGCTGGTGAGTTGGAATTGTGCTCAGCCCAGAGGATGCAACACCAAAGCATTCCTGGATGACACATTAACTCATAAAAGCATTAATTTTAAAGGCAGGAATCATCCCACAGGGATGGAATATATCAACATTCCTTTGGCTTTCAGAAAGCTATATAAAGTGTCTTTCATTAACAAAACAAGGGTGCATTAAACTGCCACTGAGCCTGCCTGCTAATGGAGGGGAGCAGCGATGGCAATGCTCTTGGGGGCCAGGTCTGCCCTCTGCTCTGTCCCCCCGTCCTGCTCCCGGCCGCCGAGAGGCCATGGCTGTGGACAGGGACAGCCCATTGCAGCATGGAACGCGGCTGGCATAGTACTGCTGTTAGCTGTGTGCTTCACAGCAGCTGAAAACCACTGTCATTCACCCTGGGTCATTATGCAACGTAATTCTGTTCTGTTACCACATCTGTTGTCTGAGACTATAAGCTACAGGCAAGTCACAGCAGCAGTATTTGATACCCCTCTGCAGGAAATTTTGTATTTAAAAAAGAGTCAAAATATTTGCTCCACTTTGAAACGGGAGACACAATGGCAGAACAGAGGTTTCTCTAGAAGAGCCCTGGGAGGAAAGTGGGATTTTCTGTTTGGAACAGCATTAAGTGTATCACTTCCCACCTTCTGCAGTACTGCCCACAGGACACTTCATGCAGCTTCAAAGCAACCCAGGAAAGACAAGGTCTTCTCAGCTCTTCTTCCACAGAATGAGAGAATTAAGTACTTTTCAGAACATTAGACATGTTTTACTGCAACGTTGAGTAGCAATTGTATTAACCCTAAGGTTAACACTCCTCTATTGATGAGGATGTGGGGAGGGGAAAGGGGCTAAAAGGCTGAGGACTAAAATACACTTCACCCTCACAGTCATAGATACACATAAAACAGCAGCCAAGAAGAGTAACCTGCAGATACATTAGTGTCAGGTCTTCAGAGACACTCACTAATTTGCAAGGAAAATAGATTTATTAAAACATTTTAAGTTCTGGTATATTTATATATGAAATAAAGCAAGCTAACATTCACTTCTTTGCCAGATACTAACATCAGGTTATCAGGGAGGCCTCACATGCACACACAGTGTAACAAATGATGACCCTGCTGAGAATGCTGTTAACTAAAACAACAGCATTTACACCAGTATTCACACACAGAACTGTGTGAAACAGCACAGTCAGACCATCGGGATTACTTACATATGCTAGGTCATACTAATATATTATTCATATTACTAACCTTTTGCTATTGAACAAATGTAAAGTATCCGGATTAGGCCTTATTTTCCAACCACGAACTTTCTTAAAACTATTTTTAAATCATTCTTATTTCTTTATTTCTTTAAAAATACGCACTTACTTATTCTTAGACATCAGTATCATTCCCTAGCAATATCACACCATGTCACCCACTAGACAGGACTGCATCAAACTGATGTCGTCTTATACGAGTTTATTAAATAAACCCAGTGTCATGGTTTGAGCCCAGAGGGCAACTGAGCACCATGCAGCCGTTCACTCAACCCTTCTCCCCCAGCACTGGGAAGGAGAAAAATTAATCAAAAGGCTCAGGAATTGAGATAAGGACAAGGAGGGGTGTCTCACCCATTGACAGTCACAGGCAAAAAAGACAGACTCATTAGGGGAAGGAAAAGGACAGCACTTTAATTCAAAACACTAACAACGACACTTAATAGAATGGGACAGTGAGAAGTGTTATCATATCTTAAAAACAACTCCCCCCACCCCTCCCGTCTTCCCAGGGTCAGTTTTATTCCTCATATCTCTACCTCCTTCCCAGCAGTGGAGGTGCAGGGGATGGGGGGTGCAGTCAGTCTGCTGCTTCTTCCTCCAAGGAGGTGGGGGAGCACTCTTCTGCATTCTTCCCCCTGCTCCACGTGATGTCCCTCTCATGAGAGACAGTCCTCCACAAACTCTCTCTGCCGTGAGTGCTCCCCATGGGATGCATTCTTCTGGAGATGCTCCGGTGCGGGTCACCTCCACATGTTGCAGTCCTCCCAGCACCAAACTACAACTGTAGGGTCTTCTCCTTCCCACAGAGCCCCGGGAGTCCTCCACAGGCCACAGATGAATCTCTGCTCCTCCGGTGACCCCCATGGCAGCCCTGCTGTCTCACCACGGGATACAGGGGGTCTCTCTGCTCCAGCGCACTTTCCCCCCTTCCTCCTCCTTCCTTCCACTGACCTCGGTGTTCGCAGAGGTAGTGTTCTCCTAACTCCTCCTCAAAGTCCCTCAGCCCTCTCTCAGGTTTCCCTTAAATACGTTATCACAGAGGTGCAGCCACCATCGCTAATTGGCCCAGCCTTGGTGCAAAGGCAGGTCTGACTTGGAGCCAGCGGAGCTTTTGAGAAGCTTCTCACAGGGAGCCACCACTGTAGCCCCCTCCCCTGCTACCAAAAAAACCCCACCACACCAACCCAGTAATTTGGAAGATATATTTCACACATCTCTTCATGTATGTTTCCAATCTTTAGAGGTATTTCTGTACCTGCTAAGAGGTATCTCAGATTGACTGACAAAGGGGTAACTTTGTGAATAAATTAGTGACAAGTTCCAAAACCAGATCAAATAACCCCATCACAGCCAAATTTAACTGCTGAAAATTTCCATTGAACATTCTTTCAGTTCTTGGATACGGAAGGTCACATTTTGTTCTGTCACCAGTATTAACTTGCAGAAGAGGCATCTGAGGTAATATAACTCAAGATCACATTATATATAACAATGATGTAGGTGTAAGAAATTCCTGTTTCTTCCTCCTTTTCATACCTTCCCTTCATGTACTGTGCAGCCAAACAAAGCTTCAGCAATCTGGAAGAAAAGATAAGAGACTTACCTCTCCAGACTGAGACACCCAGATATGATTCAATCACAGTTCAGATTTTACCTTGGGGAAATGATTAGCCAGGCGACTTAACCAATCTTTAAAAACAAAGAAAACAAAAAAAGCCCCCACCCCACAAAACAAAACCAAAGAACCCAAAATAAAAAACCTAGTGGGATAACTCAGTTTTTTGCTTTTTAACGGCAAATATATCCTCCGTAACACAACCTTACAAACAGCTGTGTCAGCAGCACTGTGACCAGCATAGAGGGACAGCAACCAAAGTAGCAGCCTCCTAATATAGGCTTTGCTGCCAAGCACTGCATTGCGTGGAACAATAGCTTGGAGCAGTCAGACACAACACAATTAGTTAAGTAGCACTGACACCTCTCTCTGCCACCAAAATGGATACCCAAGAAGTTCATTCAATGTTGCACAGAACATGTATCATCACCCAAAGGCAACCTTCAGCATACACCCTTTTGCAACACCTCATTACTGGTCCTATCAGCCAGCCATCAGAGATTGTAATCAAGGGTTGCAGAATTCCCAAGATATTATCCGCTTCCTTTCCAAGTGGGCCTACAAATACGACTACACTGCCAGCTGAAAGATAGGAAAGTCTCCATTCAGCATGAGACAAAGGAAGGAAATGAACTCACTACTACTCTTGGCATTGATGGTGACATTGTTTGAAATCCAAAGCCATTATTAGCCACACCACTCTGCCCAGTCATAACTTGCAGCCCAAGTTTTCCTCCCATGTGAGGTGGAATTTTACTGGTTTCACTGCAAGTGACAATAAAAGCAGAGTGAAGCAAACTTTTCTTAAGATAGGCAAGAGACTTGCTGTTCAGACAAACATATTTAAACATCACTATCATGTTTAAATACAAAGGTGCAGATTCTCAGGTAATATATTCTATCAGAGCTCCACTAACTCCATGAAGTTATGTCCCTTTACCCAAAATAACAACCTGCCCCCAACACTTTCAAGATCAATGCCTCCTAAAAAAGATCAGGAGGAGGCAGAAAATGCTGATGGAATCCAGTTTTGATTCAACATTAGTCTAATCTAAAGCAAAACAGAGCAGTTTCAGAAACAGGATCAGTTCATTAAGTTTTAATGCAAAACTGTCAGAAGCCACTTATTAGAATATCATTTCCTGCTGCTTTATTCATCTAGTAAAGTTCAATAATTGGAAATGTTGTAATCTAATTTGTCTTAATAATATTGTTGTGATATTGGCATAAATGACTGTCTTTAAAGAAATTAATCAACCAAGTAAAATTAAAAACCTTCCCCTAAACCAGGAAGATATGCCAGATATTTTAATATATTGGTTTGCAACATAGAGCATGATTGCCAAGACAAACATTCCCAAACATCTTGTGTTAAAATAGACATAATTTATTCATTTATTCTATGAAAGACACACACAGTTTAGGACTGGCCTGACCTCCAGTGTAGTAGAGACTATACAGCAACCAGCTACATCCATGTAGAACACAATAGTTTGCATACCTGATATCTAATTTATGTATATCTGGATTCAGTTTCTATCCATTGACTTATACCTTTCTTCAGTAGAGTCTTAATATTGTCTCCTTGACATCATTGTAAATTCCTTGCTGTACAGCATTTTATATCAGAGTAAGTTACCAGATTAGCACTGAAATCCAGAGGTTTGGGGTTTTTTATTCTACATGCATGCTTCAAGTTAATGTACTCCATGTGATCCTGGTTACTTCAACAAGCAAAGCTGAGTTTGTAAAATAAAGTACGCAGATTTTGGCAGGGTCAGAGCCACAGAATTCTTTAGTGGTAGAAGCAGAACGCACATCTTCCATGAAATGTAAGTATCTTTACTTTTTGCACCTTGCTGAATAATTGCTCTATTATTTTTTTTAAAAGTGAGTGAGAGAACACGTGCATAAGGAAAGATGTGGACATTTGGATATTATAATCAAGCTACCACAGAGAAAAAAAAATAAAATCTGAAGGAGCAGATCTCCTCCAGGCAATTTTGGAAGTTGAAAGACTTATTTGTGATGGCAGTTCTTGAACGGCCAAAGCCTTTCAGTTCAGCATTAATCAGGATCTATTTTAATCAAAAAGAAATAAGTGACCAAGAAATAAGTCTGAAAATTAAGCAACAGCAGTGGATTTAGAAGTAAAATCATTTCATGAAAGTAAATTAAGTGTGTTGGGTGTCTTGCAGCATGAGGTAAATAACCTTTAGAGGTTTTTTGGTAAATAAACCAAAGGCTTTATTCTAGGTAAAGCAGCTTGGTAAATATAGACTGTATATTTTTATGAGTCTACTTATGACCACTTAATTAAAAAGTAATAATGTATGTTACTTTCTATTAATGTGTATAATCTTCATTATTCTCAAGTTAGGGGTGAAATGAAACTGAAAGGTAGACGACAGAATCAACCTGACAATACACCTTTTCTAGATGACACCATGGACACACCATGATAACGCATGGGGATGGTTCAGCACCTTTGGATAGCAACAATCAGCTTCATTGAAAGAAAGTATGCATTTGACATTGTACTTTTGCTCACGCAAAGATAGTTTTGTACTGTATACTCAAACTCAGAGCAGAAGTCATAGTAAAAATGATGCAGAACAAGCCAATGTGAACAGTTCCTCTGTTCATTATGAACAGAGCAGCTGCCTACACTGCAGCCAGAAGATGACATTGTCCTTGGCCAGCCTGTTTTCAGGAAACTCACAAAAATTCCTTCATTTCAGGGTCAGGGCTCTAGTCTTTGAAAAATGCCAAAAGCTATTGTTCCAAAGTTGCAGTCAATACACGTGGCTATCTATAGGGACAGCTGACAAGTTTGTGCACAGACTCGCTGTGCTGCAAAGCTTAACTTCAGCTGCCTCCCAGCAGTGGCTTTTAATGGATAGTAGTTCTCTCAACACCAAGACATCATGACAATTACAGTCCTGCAGACTGAAGAGCTATTGCAATGGGTGAAATTAGAGCTTGCAATGGATTATTCAACAAGATTTGAACTGTGGCTTGACCACAGTATAGAGCAGCAGAGGAAAAAAAACAAGAAAAGAAATTAAAAGAGTGAGTCCATTTAAGTGCCTCTCAAAGTGTTGATTTTTAAAATATTGAATGTGAAGGAAAACAACTACCAAAAAATACAGTGAAATAGGAGAAGAGCAGCACCACTATATGCTGCTATACACTGCAGACCATTTGGAATTTGTTCAACGCTTCCATTGTAAGAAAGAAAGGGGCGTGAGGGGAATGGAAGCTTTTAGGGATGAGGAAGAAGGGGGATACAGAACTCCAAGTAGCAGAAGGAATATATAAAACAGAAAATAGGTGGGGGAAAAACACTTATCTTCTCTATTATATTCATCAGGTGTCCATGTTCAAGCAGTCCACAAGTCAGCCAAACATCCTTCCTTTTGCTTGTAAATGGGAAAACTGAGACAAGCATTACAACAGAGATAGAAATAGAAACCAGCTCTCCTACACCCCAATCATTTTCATTGTTACTTACAATATAAAACTCATGTAAACATTACATTGTTTCGTCAGTAGAATTAGCCGAACAGCCTGTGAGTATATACATTCTTATATATTTCCTTCCCTTCACAGGTGTCTGGTAACACTTACAGTTCCCTATTGCTTAAGACCTAACATGTCCAAACGTGAAAAATATGTACATATGTTGGAATTAGCTCCTCTTTATGTGTTTATGAGTTCCTTCAAGAATTTGGAGATTTGTTGGGACTCACAGATATCTTCACTTTAACTCTTTCAGTCCTGAAACAACTTTATAGCCTTTTATGCATTGACTCATTAATTCTCTTCCCCAAATTTATAATACTTATGATAATGGAAGTACCTTACATAATATCACACACTAACCCATTTACACTCCTGCTCAAATACTATCCAGTGATTGCATTATACATGTCAAGTGCTCCATATCCCATGCCTCAGAGGACTAACCATCCTCTAAAGTACTAAAACCAATCGTAGCTACCTTCATGTCATCTTTACAATTACCTTTGTCTAGACGAGCTGCTCAGCTAAACTGTATCATGTATATGCTACTTCTCTCTATTAGATATAATATACATATATATTTATTTTCAGATGTTATTAATCTTTATTAGAGTTACTTGGTTGCTGTCATGTGAAGTTAAATGTCTCCGTTTTGAAAGCTTGCCCCCTGAAAAATTAATTTGTCTGCTCAAAATGAAATACTAAATTTAGAAGACTAAGTACTAACCCATAACTCTGAATCCTATTTGTAATTATTTCATAGGCTAGAATCACTACAGAAGGCCAAAAATATTACGCTGCATTTTAATATTCATGACATTAGAGGACACATGACAAATGTTGTTTTGATATATGTGTAAAATACAACACAAACATTATGCAACAGAAGTAATCGTGTTAGTAGGAGGTGTGAAATCATTCAAATAACTTCATCTCATGAGTGAGCTTATGTCTTTCGGTAGATGCAAGTACTAAATAACCGTAATTCTCTTGCTTTGACTATATAAATCATTCAGATATGCCAGTCATCTCTGCTCAGTTTTCAGAAAGATTCTGTCAAAGAAAATGATGCAGCAGGAGATATCAACAAGTTAATGACAGGAAATCCCAAAGCATTGCTACTTTGTTTTTCTCTACCTCAGTTACAAACACCTCCTTGTTGAACTTCTTCAATGCTTACAACATTAGCAGAATTTTGCTCTCAGTCCAAACTGTATATTATTGTGTAACAGAGCATTTTGTTATCACAGAGAATAATGTGGTGGAACACATAAACATAAAAGGAGCTACATGCTAGTGAAGAGCCTTTGATATTTAGCAGGTTCTCTATTTTTATGAGCCAGAAATACTTAATAAAAAAAGGGAAATAAGTTTACAAAAAGCACTGTTAACCAATGCTCTCCACATTGTATAATTATCTGAAGCAAATAATAATTCTGTCATTGCTTGAATGAAAACAATGAAGATTGCATGCAGTTACAATACACAATGTGACAGCCACAGAAAGAGTTGGAGCGGTCTTTGACCAGAGGAACTGGTAATGGTGTGCTTCATCATATTTTTAAATATAGTACTCCACCACAGCTGTCATGTATCTTTGAGGTTCAGTGGCATGTATGAAACTAGTTAGAGGATTCCCTCCAGTTCCCTTGTAGAAATAGAAGCTGTGTTAGATTTTATTTTTTTTTAAACATCGCTACAAGTCTTGAGCTTGTCTCAGCTTTCAACAGGGCTCCATATGGCTCGACATTCCCACAACTGCCAAGCAAAATACATTCATCAAAACCGCTATAACTTTTCAGCCAAAATACTGCATCAAAATGACTAGAACTTTGGAAAAGGAATAGTGCTGGTGAAGTTTTATGTTCAATATGCAGCAGAAAAAACCCTAGAGAAGCTTTATCAGTTGCTTATATGTGAAAGAAGAGATGCTAAAATATATTGAATTTCTTCAATTCACTTAACCAAGAGCAAGGAGGCAAGCCAGGGCTAAGCCTCCTGAGACTATGAAGTTTATATTGGAACAGTTAGTAACCCAGGAGCTGAAATTTGTGATTCTTCCCCATGGACCTTCCTTTTCAAAAGTCTCCAACGTCTTTTTTTTTTTTTTTTCTTATATTAAATAAGAATCCTATATGCAACATAGCCACTAGTCTAGTTGGAAAAATCCAGCTGTTTTTCTGATGACTTCAAAATCTATAAGGTATAAAATTGTTAAAAAAATTAATAAAAAAATTCAACCAGGAAGAAGGTGGATCTCTAAATCCAGAAATGCTAGGAGTGCAAGGTTAACGCATACAACAGAGATCTTGCCCATCATATACGGCTGTTAGTGGAAGCAGGTAAGTAGACAGAAAACTATACACCTTCCTTATCTTGATGTGGAATGTACTGGTCCATCTGGATCTGTTCAGGGGCTGATCTCTATGCCAGGCAATATTCTATTTGCCTTACCCTCACATAAAGGCAAAGTCTTCCCTCAGGCATTTGGAAGAAATAAAGTACACGGAGTAGAAGGAGCAATTAGATACATCTGTTGAGTGTTTTCCTCTCTCTTTGTGCTAAATGGGAAAATGCTGCTTGCATTTGTAAAGCTGTAACACTTGTACCATTTCAAATGTCTTTTCTTTTGCCAAGTGAACTCTCAAAAATTAGATATTATTGTAGAAAGCACTGCCTAATGAGCCAGTGTCATTTAGAATATTCAGATTTATATTACTACCATCCAGTTTTCAAGCCCTAAAAATGCCATTAATAGGCTTCAGAAATACATGGGATGGTCACAAGGACAATAGACCTGGGTTACAGCTGTTCTTGCAGCTGCCATAAGCTTCACATGCTCCAGAGATGACAGTGATTGATAGTCAAATTACATTGCCAGTACTTTTCTGTGTCAGGCTCATTATTAGACACAATGCCTTGGTTGCTCTTGGGAATTTGCTTCATTTAGCTGTTCCCAAGATGAATTCTCCCATCTCCATAAAATAGGTTCACACAGTAGAGTAAGTTCACAAATATATATCAGAAATAAACACTTGATGTGGTATGAACAATACAACCAATAGTATTTGATAATGAAAGAACAAAATATGACGAGTTGCAACCATTTTTATAGCTAAAGAATCTAATTTTAGGGTGGCAAAACTTTTCACCAAATGCCTTTTAGCATTGCTATAGTTTTACCTTTTCAATAAGGCTTTTATTATGTTCATAGTACATTAAATAGTGGGCTTTTTTGTAATAGATTCTTACATTCACACCAATATTCCAAATATCCTTAGTCAATGTTTTTTATTTTCATATAAAGGAAATAAAATTCTGTTCCCACACCACCAATGAAGATCAGGAGCAAATACAGACTTCAGCCAAGCTGATGATCAACACGTAGCAGGGCAACTAAGAAGCTGGTCAAAGAAATATAAAATTTTTGCAGAATATCCCTTCAGATTTTTCCATGTGTACAGTCATAGAGGTTATATTTGGTATTTACAGATTACTAGTTTCAGATTATTTGTAACATTAGTAAATCCTCACTATGCAGCTGTGATATAAATACTATGGGAATAGCAAGCAGCGACACCTACAGAGATTTTCTAATTAAGTATTTCCATTCTAAGGGTTCAGTCAGCTGTTTAGTGACTTCTTCATTCTATTTTTCTTGACTGAAATCAAGCAAATTGAGCCTTTGCTTAGGAAGGCTTCTTTAAAAAAGTTTCAGATTTTTTTTTCTCTTTGGGAACAGAGTTCAAAACAAGTAAATTCTGTCCCTTATCAAGTTGAAAAAAAAAAAAAAAGAAGAGGGGAAAAAAAAACGGCAGCAGTTTTCCCTTAATCACCAAGTTTTTACAACTATTCAGAGATAGAAAGTGGAAGTTTGACAGAACACATGGCACACTTGCATGTTTTTAGTGGCTTTAATGATAAATGGCCCTAAATTGCTCAGCTTTGGAGATGGTACCTGCAATTGTTATATTGCTCTGGAGCAGAAAACCCAGCACTACTGTGCACACGATGAACTGATCAAAGCTTTCCTTTCTGGCTGATCATGAAGTCTGGTACCTTCCTTACCCATACCAACAATATTTCCCCAGGTTAGAAGCCTGTAATCTCAGACTAGGAAGGCAGATATTCCCTACTTCTCTCAAAAAAAAAGGTAGTGGGCAGAAAAATTTATAAAAAGACATAGCACTATCACAAGCACTACTTCAGTATGGGAAAAGTTATCTGATCCTGCTTCTTCCATTTCTCCATCTCATCTGGCACTACAAACAGTGCTCTGCTTCCCCTACCTCATGCTTCCCGTATCTGTAGCCAAAATTCAGTTATAGCTTCGAAACATGGCCAAAAGGAAAAGAAAAAAAAAATGTATCTGTGATACCTCTACATCAAGGAGGGGACCCATACAGGCTGCAGGTACTTGACCTTAAAAAGGACATTTCATTGCACTGCAAGCAGCATCTAAACAGAGTAATAAATACTGTAACACTTTGATCTGGACAGGCACAAAAAGAAACAGATTAAAATAAGTCCAAAAGAATAACATTTCTCTGATCTCCATTAGAGAAACTATAATTAGAATTTCAGCAGTAGTCTTCTCTTCCTTGCTTCATAATTGCAATAATCTTTGAACATCCTATTGAAATGTCTTCAGAAGTTTCTCTTTGCAGTGTGAATGCAATCAAACTTTATATTTCCATTTAAAGGGACCCAATTTCCCACCAAGTAAACAAAAAGACCCCCATAAAATGTATTTTATCAAGTACATGCGAGCTGCAAAGGATGTAGACGTATGTGGATTAATATGAGAAAGTTTCTAGGTACAGTATCTGTCAATCACTTAAAACACTTCTTTTAAAAAAAGACAAAACACAAATTCAGTGTTGTTTTCCTTCATGCTATACCTTTTCTTTTTCTATTCTTTTCCTGTTCCAAACACCTCCGATTTTAAACATAAATGTTGTCTTGGTGTTATACCAGGTAGCAAATAAAAATTGTAACAGTTGCCCTTGCTTTTCTTTCAGTTCTCTGCTCGATGTCTTGGTAACTGCAACATCTGGGAGAGGCAAATGAAAGGAGCCCCTGGCACATGTACATTGGATCATACTCAGCACAGATGGAGTTTTAAGATAATTCAGCTGTCCAAACCTCACTGTCTCTCCCTGAGACTCATAATTCAGCCATATTTGTGCAGATTATTTCACAGATGTGAAAAGGCCCTGGCATTAAGACAGCATTTTAAAGGAACTCCAAGTTCACCAAACACCATAACTTCTCTGTGTAAACAATTACTTTATGTAGACAAAATAATATATTTTCCTCAATGGAAGTCAGACTTGAAAATGGGTTGATTACTCTATTTTACTTGAGTCCATATTCTACAGGAAATTATAGCCTTAAAACATTATTTCCCTCCCAAATTCTAGACAACTAACTTGCAGTGAAAAATATTGAACCATCTAAAGTATACAGAACACTTTCTACTATGTATTACTCTTCACAGCCAGCTAACATATCAATCCATTTTATTTAGCACTTTTTTCATTCCTCTGTATTTCCACCACCAACTTCAATCAATTTTATACGGCTCTACCTCCCTTGCTGTTTTTGTACTTGTACTATCACTTGTACAGGAGTTCACTGCAGATGCCAGTTTAGGGATCACAACCACTCTTGGCAGCCTGCTCTCTTTCCATGTTTAGATTTAATGACAAAAAGTTTTTTCCTCTACTAAAGCAGCCTTCAACACTCTACTACGCTCAGGGGGAAAAAAAACCTGCTGTTTCTTTGAATGAAAGAGAAAAAAAGACTTCCGTTTTAGAGAGAGAAACAACATCTAAATCTGAACCAAACACTCCAGATACTGAATATGTTTCTGTCAAAGTGGCTGACATCTCTGCCAGATTACATCAGGTTACATATTACTAAACATTTATGTTACCCTCAGGACTGAGGAAAACAGAATGTCAGAAAAGCAATTTGCAGAAAGAAAAGAAAAACAATCAACAAAAGAGAAAATCTAGCTTGCTGGTGTTGGTGTGTGTTTACCAAAGCAGCTCTGGATACCTCTTCTTAAGCGAAACACAGCACAGAGAAACGCTAAGAAGTGCTGAAGAGACAGCATGCATGGGAAAGAAAAGATTGCACATGGTGGCTTTAGTGCCCTATTCTTATATCAATTCTTGCTGTGAGCCTGTAGCTGTTCTGGGTTCTACTGTACTGTAAACGGCACTAGAGGGTAGGAATAGCTTGGAATGAGGACATCAGTGTATCAATGCTCTACTGTATTACAGAACACTGAACACTGTTGGAATGCAATCTCAGAAGTCAGTCTGTAAGCTGTTACAAACACCTTACAGATCTGGCCCTTCTCAAAAGTATGAGCTAAGCGAGAATTTATTCAATGAAACATATTTTTTAGCGCATAAACATTAGACAGAAGTGTTTGGACGTTGGCCAATTGAAGTAGAGCAAGCCTGGTTTCTGAGAAACAGGATAGGAAGCACGGCATTATCAAGTATCAAATACACTCTGTGTAGTCAAGCTCTAGGTAGAGGATGTGCACTCTGCCAACTCCCAGGACTTGAAAGCTTTCAATGATAAAAACATCTGAAAATCGATGTTAAGTTTGCAGGCAAAAGTAGGAATAAAGTCCTATAAGATTCAAAGCATCAAGGAGGGAAGAAAGAAAGAGCCCAGTGTTTATTTCCTAAGTGTCTTTTGGCCTCCTGGAGAGCTAGACTGGATTTTTAAACATTTTTTTCAAACATCTGTAACTGGTGATTTTCCGCCTACAAAGACTTAGACAGTCATTCCAGACAGTTTTGGAAAACATGTCAAGTTTTACTGTCCGGAGATTTTTGAAAAAACAATAGCTGTAGAATCATCTTCATGGATCTTTTGCATCTCTTTTTCTCCATGGCAATCAAGTATATTACACCTTAAAGATTCATAAATTTCAGATTTCTCACATGTACTTATTGCTTCCTAGTCCCTTGGTTTATGACCTCTATGGCTTCTTTCGTTTTTTGGACTTAAATTATCTCCATTCTCACCAAGATATTTTCCATTCTTCAGCAACTACAGTCACAATCTGAAGTAATCTGTATGGGATAGTAAGAAAAAGAAGAAAAGAAAAAAAAAGAAAAGAAAAAAAACCCACATCTTTCTCCCCAGTATATTCTAGAGAATTTGAAAAAAGTTAATGCAGCCAGCAGAAAAAGAGAGGGCAAGCAAAATTCCTTGTTTGCAACCATCTTTGCAGTAGGTCAGCGTGGCTTAGAACCACAATTTAGGATTTCTGAAATACCATTTCCAAGCTCTCCATCACAGCCCCTCTCCCAACTCACACTTCTGCCACATCTCAAAGGTTTTAACTATACAGTTAGAGTTTATATATGATTAAATGTGGAGAAAGGAATCTTGAAAAAGTAAAGTTTTCAATGCTTTTACACTGCAGCATAAATCCAAAATCCCTTCAAGTGTTTACGTAAATGGAGAAAGGAATTCTGTCCTTGACTAAAGACATGATTAGCCTTAAATTAATTGGACAGTAATGATTTTAATGCAGAACAAGGCTCTTGGTGCTTTATCTGGAAGTTAAGCAACACCAGCCCCATGATCTGCATTCTGCCGGGCATACAACAATGCACTGTGACATCTGGGACTGGTACTTCCACAGCGTGTTTGTGTACAACCAGAGTGTGACTTCTGGAGGCAGGATACCTATCAGGTATTCCATCCCTCTGAGCCAGACGGGACGGTTTACATTTCATCTTTAGAAATAAACCAAATACTTCTAGTTACTGGTTTTAATTAGGTGTTTGCTTAGAGCACTGGCAAAGAAGTCCTCTCTTTAGAAAAATGGCCTGTTAAAGTAACTGTGAATCAGCCTCCAAATCTAGTCAGCCAGTTAGTTACATGCCCTCTTAACTCTTACCTCTTCCTTCATGTCCAGTCTCCTCAAGTTTATGATGCAAACGAGGACTGGTCCCAACAGAATAACGGACCTTTCCATTCTATCTCCACTGCAATCCACTTTTTCCTTCCACACAGACCATTTTCAAATAAATCAAACAGAATGGGTTCCCAAGCAACTATTGACCTGGCACCAAACCTAATAAAAATCCATATAAATTCTGGCTGATGGCAGAGCAGGACTACAAAGAATGAGAGTTCTGACATGCTTTTTCTACACTACAATAGGTCCAGAACCCAAATGAAATTAGCTGTTTACACAAAATGTAATAGAGCTGCAGAAATCCTCTGCAAGAGATTCACATTAAAAACAAAACAAAACAAAACAAAACAACCCCCAAAAAACCAAACCACAACAAATTTGTGGAAGCCTTTCAAAAGATATCTCTGTATCTTGTTACCTAATTCTTACATTCTTCCCTACTCATCTGCCCCTGGCCCCTGCTGAAGAGACAGTATTAAGTTAAATAGTCCCTTTATCTCACCCAATAAATATGTTCTAAGTTCTAGCCATAAATTATATATTCAAAATTTAAGCAAGAATAGATCTATTAATCTATATTTGTTTCACTCAATAAATTAATCTTTCCTGACAAACAACACTTGCAGCCTTGCATGACATAAAAGAGTGTTTTAGGATTTAATGTCCCTGTGTGATTTGAAGCATAAATAATCATTGTAGCAAAATTCATATACACTAATGACTGAATTATGTTATAGCAAGAGTCGGGTATGGTAAAGTGGGCATTGAGATGTGTGCTTTCCATATTGCTAAGCTCTCAGAGAACTGTCCACGACCAACACTTAAGTAAAGCAACTGAGGTCAAAGTGTGACAAGTATATTATTTTCACACACACACACAGGGTGTAATGTATAACTGCATTCAAGAAGACATTACTACTTTTCCTTGGTTTATTAGCTGAACAAAAAGCTGTGAAATATGCTCTGATTTAGTTATAATATTATTTCATTTCCAAGTCCCATAGTTGGCTGAAACACTACCTGGATTACAAAGTGCAATGTAAAGAGCTGCTTGCAGCTGAACAGAGCAGCTCAAGTTTCAAGTGTTTCAAGTGTCTCTTCACAGTTTTCCTTTTAATACTAAGAAAACGCCTCACCATCATCATCTTCACAATTACAATTAATGTGCTGGTATACAGTTATATCATAGTCGACATAATTTACAAACTTTTGCTTCTTTTTTACACCTTGGTACATTTAAAAATACACACTTCACTGTAAAAAAAGAAAATTGCTCAGATTTGTAGTCTAACCTTCATAATCTTAAAAGAAGGTGAATCTTAAATGAGCCTGCATACACTGGAAGTTATTGAATTCTTGTAGGCATGGAGTGATTCACATCCATTTTCTACAGCATCTAATATACAGAAGTTCAGAGACCAACAGGTTTCTAAACACTATTGGAATAATAATAAATAGTTAGAGCAAAGAAATTTGCTTCAGTTTCATACAATATATTTTCCTCCTCTTCAGATTCCAGAAAGCCATATACTCAACGGAAGATGTGTACTTCCTCTGCCAATAGAAGAGGGTATCAATCTCCTGTTTTATTATTTCCTCATATATGGTTAGGTTTTTTGTCGAACATTGCCATCCAGTGGCAGGAAGAACTGTGGTGTAAATGCCAACTAACAAATCCCATCCGTTTTTCAATACCATCTTGCCTCAAAATGACACGGGCAAATTAATACTTTAATTTTGTTTCCTGATACCACATACACTTCTAATTTTACATGAGACAGCAGAAAGATTATGCAGGCATAAAAGCTCCTAGCTAGAAGTACCTCATCAGAGCAAATGTTGAGAGTTGAAAGGCAATATTAAAATTTTTGATGTCGTACTTTCCTGGTACTAGTCTGACTAGTCTAAGGTAGCTTAGAGTCTGTCCCACCTTACACTCAGGAAATATGAAATGAACACTTGACCACTAGAAGCAGACTGAGAAATCCTCCTCAGCTATTTACAAGACTTCCCAGAAAAGATCAGTCTCAACCTGATGTCTTGGAAAGCACAGCCCTTGAAATTTCAGCTGCTCAGAAACATTTACAATTATGTTCAATTCTGAACTCTCTGCCAAGCACATTAGCCCTTTTCTTCCCCCGGGACTTGTCTTTTCCTACCGTTCACACCCCAAGAAAACAAGGGACTACAGGAACCAGCTTGTTCGGCTCTTGCTAAGGTCTTGATGATGCGCTATGGACAACTCTGGTCATAGAGTCCTTACAGTAGGTGCTTTTAGCACCATCACAGCCACAGGACACGCTGGACTTTACCACCTTCCCACCCCATAACCTGTAGCACTAGATTTCTTTCTTGTGGGTCAGGTTCTACAGTTCAACTACTGCTCAGCCCACCTTGCAGTTGATCCATTTTCCAACTGTGATTGTAATAACAAGTCTAGTTCAGCTTTTTCCCCTGCAGGAAACCTTCCTTTGGAACATCTAACTAGCCACTGATTGGAGAGTGACTCAAAACAGCTTCTTTTAAAAAAAAATGGGAAAAAAACCCCTATGCAAGCGTATACATCCTCCTGAACGCACAGAGTCAGGTGCAGGAGATGACATTGTTAATGTTAATTAGAAACTGGAAAAAAATTTCCACGAGCTTTAAATTTCCCAGAAGTTCTGCATGAGTTGCTATCCTTTTACCAGAATCCTCTAATTATTCTCATTATCATTGTTAAGAAAAGATCACAGGGACAGAAGAATTTGCATCTAATCTCTCAAAACAGGGCTCCCAATCAGAGCATCACACTCAGAAACATTCTCAGAAATAGTCAAGCTAGAAACTATCATAGACATCAAATCTCTCATTCTCTCATTGTCTTCTTACACATCTTTTGGAGTAGTGAGATCCACTGTTTAAGTACAATAAACCAAGCTTCATGACTACCTCATCTTTCCTAGCGTACACCTCTTGTTTAACAATCAGAATGCAGTTTATAATCCTTAAAATTATTCATTACATATTCATGAATATTATTCATTATTTTCATTATACGAAAAAAATGCTGATCAGCTGCAGATGGAAGGCTTATTTCTTAAGTAGGATAAGATTAAATTCCTTCCATATCACAGTAAATTTACTGGGGCATTTTACTGCTAAAACAAACAGTGGTTGGTTTTCCTTAAAAGGAAACTATTTTAGAAATAGCTGAGAGAAAGTATAGCAAGTGTTCAGTTTAAGCAGTAAGGTTTTTGTTTGTTTGTTTTCAGTTTTCATGAAACCTCTATATACATTGTGCATCCTAGCCTGCATGATTTTTGCTTGGTTGTTACCTTAGTTCACAAAAAAAGAGTTACTATAAATGGAATTGGAATTCCACATGTAGCACATATTCACCTGTATTATTAGAAGTCTTTATCCATAGCATGGAACCCTTGTTTGACAGCAATTTATCAAAATGTATATAGAAAGGTGATCTCCAAATAACAAAACTGAAAATGCATGTTCACGGACCAAACACAGTGAAAGTGGGTTAACACATGAAAATGAAAACTGGTGTCTTAGAACAATGCTGGCAGATGTAGACTAGTAAAGCTCACACATGTTGCAGAACCTCGAGTGAGATAATTGATTTAACATACACACATAAAAAAGACGGAAGTATAACGTTCTTTTTGAGGAGGGTGAAGGGAGTGAAGAAAGGGAAACAGATGAACAGGCATTCTACTGAGTGCTTCTGAAAGGCTTCCTTTCTTTCGCAACAGCCTGTATGTAGAGTGCAACTACTTAACACATCTGGCAGCCCAGGATAGTCAACTACTTTCCTCAAAATCTCTAGATCTCCATGAATTTCACAAAGTTAGGCACAGTTCTCCTCATGCTGAACAATGCCTTGTGCAGGATGCAGGGCCAGCAGACAGGTCAAGCTTTGGAACAAGCTACAAATAGATTTGGAAGACTGTAGAGTAGGTTTAAATCAAGTAGATGAGGTGGCTTAAGAGATGATGTAAAATCACACAGTCAATGACACATTTCATTTGGTTTTTTTCACAGTTCAGACCCACTACTAACGTGCCGGTATAGACAGCTTAAAAATACTTCTTTCTAGAAGGTTGCATGGGGTTTTTTAGTTTTGGTTTGGTTTGGTTTTGGTGTGGTTTTTTTTGCCAGCAGAGGCTGCTATTTCCTTTTAGTTCAGAAAACACGTGCAGCAGTTGCAGCAACACTAAAACACAGAGAATCAAGGATTGTGGGATTGCTTGTTCTAATGAAATCAGTAACACCTGGAAGTTAAGCAAACAAACAAGTAGTGTACTCTAAATCCTATAGTCCTCATTCATCCTCAAATGCTCTTCAGCAAAAGCTCATCATTTCTGTTTATTTCATTTAGGTCAAAGAATTTGAAAGTTATACCAAATCTACAGTTGAACCTCATTCAACAAATTTCTGTAATATTTATAGGCTTTTCTACAATATTTATTGCCAAGATATTTATACACCTCAGGAGAATAAGAGATTTATTTTCTCAGCTTTGCAGCATGGCAAGAATGCTTATGCATCTTTGCAGATGGGGAAGGTCACAAAAAATCTAATTTGGCTGAGAAGGATGTCCAGATCTCCAGAGTCTCCTCAGTCAGCACTAACAACAAGTTACTATTTGCCCTCCATTTTAGGTTTAAGGATCTAAAGTATTTCTCCATGATGTTTCAGGAACGGGTATATTTTACTTCCTATTGCAGCAGCTTTCATTCTCTTAAAAAAGTTGTAAGTCATTGAACAGCCTGACTAATCCAGCTTTAAGAACTGATTACAGTGTGAATTTTAATGTCACTTGAAGTCCCAGTCAAAAGTAGCAGATTACACTGAACAAAGTATTGCACAAACATGATCATTACTGGGCAAAATTATCATCTTGGAGTATAGCAAGGTGAGTAATAAAAAGAACAAAAAAAAAAAGATAAGGCATGGAAGGAAATGAACAAATAAATGCAGTGTTTTATGCTATGATCCTACTTTACAGAATAGCCAAATAGACTTGACAGTCAGATTTATACACTTTAATATTGTAGCCTAGGATATCCTCCCGCAGCTTAAGACTTCAGCTTGCAGGATTCTTATAGCCCAGTGGGTTGGCTGAGTCAAAGTCCACTGATGCCAAAAAGAAGTCCTTCCTTTCATTTTTTGATCAGATCTAAAATTTGGCAACCCAGAACTTGATCAGATGTGGCTCAGATTTCAGAAATCTAGTCTGCACTCAGACAAAGCAAAACACAGACCTGTAACATTTTCAGCTATAGCAATAGCAGCTAATCAGTCTGACATTAGAAACCACTTTGATCTTGGGTGGATTTTTAAGAAACGAAGACTTCTACAGCATACAGGTATATCAGCCTGTTCTAACTACCAGAACAAGATGTAATAAAACCATGAGAATTGTTAATAGTGCAGAAAAACTCAACTTCCCACATTTCACTTCTTTCCTTTAAATGACAGAATACAGGCTTTCAGTGCTTTGACATAGTCTTTATGTAAAAAACATGAATGTTAACAGGGAAAGGACCCTTTAGCTTCCCTATACAGGAACATCAAAGCTAAGTTGAAGTCCACATAACTATACCTTTAAGAGAACTTCCTTTCATTAACAAAACCCTCGAAGATTCAATGAACTTGACTTTATTTGCTCTTTTCAGCTCTTGATGGATTCATACAGCAAAGGACTGTTAGTCTACAGGGTAAATTCAGCAGCAAACATAAGTGAAGTAAACCACAATAAGATGACAAGCAATGAGAGTGACAGTTGTCAGAATAAGACCTTTTAACTAGATTTTTCTTGCTTTCTTTATAGGGTTTATCTGGCTTCTCTATTCCCATTAGACCTTTTACAATGTGCGTGCTGACAGCAGATCCTCCGCATCAGTGGAGGAAACCAGCAGCAAAATAACCATATCTTCCAGCCTATGAAATTAGCATCCCGCAAGGAACACCTATTACTGCTTCTATTGCAGAGGATACATCTGGTTATGTTCTGCAGATTGGTCCTGCTTCTCATTAGCCTAGACATCCATTAACTCCACTCTTCTCCTCGAAATATTTGCATTGACTGTTCACCTGCTCACTAGGAGTACGAATTGTTCTGAATGGAAGAAAATTGGGTTTATCTGTATGTTTTATAGCAAACACATAGAGCACCTCTTACAAAAATTAAAGCCGTACTGGCTCGAGTTTACAGCAATTAGTGTTCAGTGAAGAGAAGTTAAGAGTATTCCTTTTCACTAGAGCGGTATACGGGAGGTAAGCACACTGACCTGTGCAGAAGCGATTCATGTACACTGAATGGCATAGAATCATCATCAGTTTTTCCCAGACTGTTTTCCTGGTCTTAGAATTAATTGAGGAGGGGGGAAGCAAAATACACTTCAGAAAATTGTCAATGCTTAGAAAATAAAACATTAAGAAGAGCCAAATGTCAAGAACATTTATGATCCAAAGGTTACACAGAGAATAAGAAGTAGTAATTACCATACTGAGCACACAGGAAAGGTAGAATGTGCTTGTAAAACTTGAACAGGAAGGCATTTACAATTGGCAGGGGGGAAAACAGAGGGGAAGAGTTCCCCAGGGCTTAGATCATAAACTATGTCCATAGCATACAACTATTTTAGAGGCATCAGAGGAGCAGTTCAAAATACTTAAACTGAGCAATATATACTGTATTTATTATGCATGGTCTCTGGTCAGATTATCATCTAAATCAACCATAGTTGATATATTTCAAGATTAGAATAACCATGTGATTGTTACTTGGCAATTCAAGAAGGGCACTGTTGCCTGCAGAACAACCAACCAACCACCTACTTGGGAGTCTAAGTTGTTCAACTTCCATGACTACTGGACAAGAAGAATCACACCACACTGGTGGAAGCAGTTGATATACAGGAGCACAGGGCTACCTGCTCAAAGAGATCTCAACAGGCTGGAGAATGGGCTGATGAAAACCTTATGAAGTCAAGAAACATAAATGCAAAGTCTTGCACCTGGAATGAAATAGCATCACACAACAGTACATGCTGGTGGCCAGCTGCCTAGGTAGCAGCTTTGCAGAAAAGGACCTGGGGTCCATCACATGACAAGCTGAACATAAGGCAGCACCACATCTTTGAGGCAAAAAAGGTTTACCACATACTGTTCAGTGTTAGCAAGAGTGTAGCTAGCAGAACAAGTGAAGAGATTATTATCCTCTATTCAGTACTTGTGTGAGATCACATCTGGAGTACTGTGTCCAGCTTGGGCTTCCTATTACACACATAACATTGAAAAAGCACAGTGAGTCCAGTGGAGTGCCACTACACATAAGATTGTTAATGCTTTAAGATGATTAGGGGTCTGAAGAACATGTTAAAGAGAAAATAGAGCCAGACCTGTCTCAGAGGAGCTCTACAAAAGGTTAAGAGGCAACAAAAACAAGGTGCAGCAAAGGAAATTTCAATTATGCATAAGGAAAAGTATTCTTCATAAGGGGTGTGTTCAAACACTGGAACAAACTGCCAGAGATATAGTGGAATTTTGTCATTAAAGGTATTCAAAACTTGACTGGACAATAATCTGATCTAACTTCAAAGTCAGATCCAAATTTTACATTGGCCCCGTTCTGAGTAAGGACCAAATGACCAGTCAAGATCCCTTCCAACCTTATTATATGAGTCTATAATATTTATCTTTCACATTCATTGTATGAACTCAAGGCCTTAAGTGCTCATTGGCAACACTCTTCAGCAGAGCTGTCAGGAGCTAATTACTGGAAAATCTTGGACAGCTAGAAAGAAATAAAAAACAGAGGCCTTTTTACAGCTTCTCAGAATGAAAAGGAAATGGCCCACTTTATCAATGTGATTTAATTTTATATTACACTTAATGAATTACATTTTGGATTATCAATACACTGCATGATCTTTGTGTAAAATGCAGAAGCAAATTAGATGCTGTCAGGAAGAAACCAGAGAATTTGGCAGGCGTTGTTCAGATTTCTGGCACATGAGAAGGAGGCTGAAAGAGTATGGAATAAACATTCAGCTAGATATTTATGGTAAAATTATTAGAAGTAACACAGGAAGTTAGGTGGCAAGATAATTCTCAACGTAAGTTTCAAACTTAACACTTCATGGTTTGAAACAGGTAATCTCTGCAACTGGAAAATAGGATTATAAATAGTAATATATTATAGTATGATTAATAAAAATTACATAATGGATTCATTCCTTACTATTTTTGTTTCGGACTCTCCCTGCACTCACATACAGGCCATTAAGTAGACCTATTTTCTGCTCACATTTGGAGGGTTCTTGTTCAGAAGCTTTAAGTGAAGATTTCTAAGTTTTCAGAAATATGCCAAATTGAACAATCTTAAGTATAAAAGCACACCTAAAGTGTGTCCCAGTAAAATCCTGTTTGTTTTGTTTTTTTTTTCCCAAAACCCCACTACATAAGTAAAAACCACCAACCTGTTCATTGATGTTATTAAGGGAAAAAGCAACTTTATCTCTCTCCATTAGAACTTTACACAAATAAAACCATGTCAGTACCTTTACAATGAGAACAAAACCTTTCAGTCTTTGGCCCAATTCAGAAAAGACAACTCTTGCTCTAATCTCTTATGATCCAAAGATGTCAAGTAAGGTTGAAACTTGTTGATAAACAGACAATGTTTATCATCCATGATAAACAGGAGAGGTAACAATGGGCTTAACTGGTGGAAGAGAAACTTTTTACGTCTCAAGAAATACTGTCAAGCAATTTTGAAAACTCTTCAAGACTTGCACCTGCAAAATATTGCACACAAAGAGTGACAGGCACCAGGTACTGTGATGAAAACTGTAGTTACAGTACCATAGATTATTTAGCCTATCCTTTGTCAGAGTCTGGAAGCGGTTTACAGCAGGAGTTTATACCTGTCCGTCCAGCAAGAAGTGAAGTAGCTTAGAATTCACAGTCCTATGTCTGCATACATTGAACCCTCCATCACCCATGTCAATTGTGTTGTTATACGTTTCCTCAGTGTCAGAATCAGTTTTATGACTGACTCACTAATATGCAACATCTATGATATAAACATTTACATGTTTAATCCAAATTCTATCCACATTAATCTACCATTAAAAAGGTACATACCCAGGTGGCAGAAATAGGCAGTAGATGGAATGGTTCTGAAGACAGCAGAGATTTCAAAACAATTTCTTATCAAGCAGACTTCTGAATTATTTTTCGAAGTTTGGAGAACTTTTCTTCAAGAACACTTGAAATTAATTCTGAAATTATTATTTCACAACATCTTACCGTTATTTGAAATAAGTAATACACAATATTTAAACCACTTTAAGAAGGATTTTTTTCAGAACTTTAAGAAATCATTCAGAAATATGCAGTATGCTTCCTCAGAACAATACAGGAATTTTCCATAACCAACAAAATTCCAGGTTAAAACCAGCTATCATCAACAGTTCTGGATAAACAGATAACATTATTCCCCCAGATCACAAATAAATCTTGTAGAAGACCATCTTTCTTTTAAGCACCGATAACCAGACTTCTTGTCAGAGGAGGTATTGCCACATTTATAAGGCGGCTGTGGGAAAGGAAGCTCATGGAACACCTCTCAGATGAGCATGAGTGGCAATGCTGCCTGAAACCGTCATTACTGCACTGTGGGGTGGAGCTCCCACAGATTTTCAGAGGAATTTGAGCTCAGATTATCAAAGAATTCCAAATCTATTCCCATCTCAATTGCCAGTCACATAATGTCTATCCCTGTAATAGTAACCAGACACTAAAGATTACAAGATACCTGCAGCTCAATAGCCCATGTGTTTGTCATCACTGCTCCAGATTTTCAAGCCAGGAGAGCAATATCAATTTACTGTTCTTACAATGACAAGTTTTAACATCTCAAGCTCATAAGTCTATCAAGAGTTAAAGAGTATAAGAGTAATTCAGTAAATTCACAATTCACTTGAGTGTAAAGCTAAGCCTTCCTCTATCATCAAAGGTGTATACAACCTCTGAAAGAAGCCATGTGAACAGAAATGTTTACCATGTTATTTGGCAAAATCAGTCTCTGAAGCAGTTCTTAGATCACTCCATAAAGAAGTGAATTACTGAGTTGTCAACTAATTTTCCATAAGAGACTATAACAAAGATCAATATTTTTTATAAACTGCACCAGGAGGTGTTACTATTTCTCAAACTTAAAAGAACAAAGTTGTCAAGAAGAATAATATGCCATTGTAAGCCAGTACCAGATGGTAGAGTGATTTCTCTAATGCCCTGTTTAATTATGAGTAACCACAAACACAGAAAAACACAGTCAAAAAAAGAAAAAGAGGATATGTAGCTACACTAAACAGAGGTCATTATCTCAATTCTATTCTTCCCCAATTTATTTCCTAGGACAAACCAGAAGGAAAATAGAGTTCTTCATTTTTAGAAACCAGTATTTAGATACCAGCAATTAGCACTAGCTCTTCTTCATGGTTTTCCACATCATGAGCCAGATTCTTCCATCATTACTCATCCTAAGTATCATCCAACATCATAAAAATATTGCTTTTAATTGTAAATACTCCCAGCTGAACTACCTATTCAAAATTCATAGCAGCAGGACTTGAATTCATTATTTCACATACTGGAAGGAGTTTCAGAGGTAATGAACTTTATTACTTCTACTTCTTTTGCTCTTGATCCAGTGGTGGCTGTAGGGGGAGTTCAGATTTCCTATTTGTACCCCATCATAAGGTATCCATTCTGTAGCAGTTCAGGTTAGGAGGCAAAGCAGATGGGGAAGGAAGTAGCAGCAAGGTGAAAATGTGCTATATCCATGTATATATGCTTTTCATCACAGAATCACAGAATCATCAAGGTTGGAAAAGACCTTGAAGCTCCTCCAGTCCAACCATGAACCTCACACTGACCATTCTCAACTCCACCAGATCCCTCAGCACTGGGTCAACCCGACTCTTCAACATCTCCAGGGATGGGGACTCCACCCCTGCCCTGGGCAGCCCATTCCAACACCCAACAACCTCTTCTGGAAAGAAATGCTTCCTAACAGCCAGTCTAAACCTTCCCTGGCTCATCCTTAACTTCCCAACAATAACAATAAGAAACAAATATGTAATTCCTCATCTAAACCCTGAACTGTCTTATCTAAAGAGAATTTTTTCAAAATCTTTTTTCACTCACACTTACTTTTAATACAGATTTTCAAATTAGAGCCATACTTTAAATACGTGTGTAGGTATATATGTATTTAAAGCATGACTGTACTTTGAAAAAGACAGTATATGGATGATAAAAGGAATTCTCCTTCCTACCTGCATAGTGCTTATGCCTGGATTTAGAAAGTAACAATTTCCCCTAACAAATTGATTATGAGGCTCTAGCTTATAAAGAAATAAGGTAAAACTCATCCTTTGTCACTTCACAAGGTATTAAGTGTTCTGTTCTCAATATCTGCAATTAGCACAAGCATTAAACATTTAACTTTTTGTCTACAAAAACTATGACTGGCCAGTGCAATTCTGTCAACAAGATGTTTTCTAACAAGCAGTTTTTCTGTGAACTTCTAAAACTTATCAGAACACTGTTCACATTTTCTGCTCATAACTTGTACAGACACTTCCTGTTCAAACTCTCTCATCTTTCTAGTAACTTTTTGGAGACATCTAATTACTGGTTTGGGCTGTAGACTATACCAACAGAGCACACCGAAAGATGAACCTTACTCAGTCTCCTATCTCAACAGTGTTGTGTAAAGCAAACAATGCCAATTTTCTTGATCCCACTGCTTTTTCTTACCTCCCCTCTCTATAGACATCTGCTTTCTTTCCCTTTCCCTTGCATTCCTCTTCCTTTGCTGTACAGACCATTGTGCTGAAGACGCTACAAAAAGTCACTCTCTGGAAGGCTCTGTCACCTCTTCATGTAGCTCTTCTCCCCAGCTGCAACACATCTTACAATTTCATCCTATCTGGGGGTGCAGTTAAATCTTTGTTAAGCCCTTACTGGCTAAAGTAGCACATAAATGCAATGTTTTAGGATCCAACTATCCTTCATCCAATCTCACTTTCTGTAGGTATTCTGGTATTTTGGAAACCAAAGTGGTTGCTACCGAGTCAGCTGAAAATGAAACAGAAAAGAACGAAATTAAACACAAAGGAACAAAAGCAGTGCCTCACTGCTGCTAACAGAACTCTTCCACAGCTGTATTGTCTCGTAAGTGAACTTAAAGGAGCCTTTGGGATCCTGCTGATAAGGGGAAACACTTAACAGTTTCCTTATTTCGACCACTGCAAAACAATGAGACTTGTACCATCTACTGCTGCTGAAAGTACAAAAGGGCCACAAACCGCTACCATCTGATCTGGACAGGCACCCTGTATGCCCACCCCCCACAACCACCACCACCCACCCACCTTTATAATCTTCTGGAGTATCTTCCTAAGAAAGAGATGCCAATTTTAGGGAAAATATATCTATTTTTTTTGTCAAACCACTATTCCTTACTGTGCTGACAGCTCTAAAAGATTAGTCCTCTTTTTTTCTTTTGCCATTTATAATTCTTCCCCAAAGAAATTCACTTTGGTACTGAAATACAGAATATTCTGTAAGTTTCCTTGTATTATTTTTTTTTTCTAAAATTCACTAGGTAACATAGCATTTGTGTCTTCAGAGCCACAGACCAGCTATTTATGAAAATGAAACCAACATTACCAAAATGTAGGGGGTTTTCTGTATTCTTTCTTTAAGGTTTTATTTATTTTTAATACAACTATACACCCATACTTACACTGAGCACAGTGTCAGCTATGCAACATGACTGTGACAGCTTCAGGACAATGTCCTGACGGAGCCCTCAATCTAACCAGCAGGTTGGGGTAAACAAGCACCATGGAAGCTGTAAGCACAAGGAGACAGAAGAATAGGTGTCTAGATGCCTACATAAGTCAACTGAAGACAGTCAGCAGCCCCCGAAGATGCTCCTGTGCAACTCTCTTCTACCATCAGCATCAACAATATTTATGCCAAAGTGCAGAAGAATTTGAGAAAGACGAAATCAGTAGGATACTACAGAAATCGCTTTGGGAACTAAGCAAGGTTAATCTCACTGTTTCTCTGAAGTCAGCTGTATTTACACAAGCAGGATGCAAAACAAATACTCCAAATATACAGGTACTTCTAAACTTTTACACGTCACTATTGTAGCACAGGGGCAAATACACACTATACCCTAGCTGCAACCTACTATAAATTATCTATGAGTTTCCTACACAGCTTGGTAGCTGTCTAATATAAATCACTCTCCTAAGACATGGAAAATGAAATAAAAGAACTCTGTAAGATGTTCTCAAGAAAGCACAAACAAATCTTTCTGAATATGTTGCAGAACAGCCTCATGGATAATCACCAAGCAACTCCATAACAAGCAAGGAATGAGAAATTTTGAGGGTCACTGAACGCCAGGCGTCAGGGAATCTTATTTCAAAGCTGTTTTGTTTGGACATTCTGCAACTGATTTTAACTTGGAAAGCAAAGAGTGCTCCTTAAAACACACATTCAATGCATATGCCAGAAAGACCACAGTGACCAACAAACCAATGAGGAGCTCAGAGACTTTAACGCATCCCCTGTACCTTTATTCAAGTAGGTTTCGCTGGGCTACTTAGCTCATCTCAGATTGCCACACCGCTTGGTCTCTCATTTCAGGATGCACCACTGCAGACACTTCAGTATTCGGTAGCCAGTCTAACATGTACATGCAATAGCTCATGAGAAATACCTAAAACTTTCTGCTATGAAAAAACTTAAGAGCATTGATGAAAATTGCTTGGACTTTCAGCAAAGAGCTATAGTTTAGTACCTGTAAAAAGGGCTTTACAAAAGTGAGAAAGAATTCATGCAATGGGCAGAAAAGAAGCTTTTGGCTGACAGTCAGGTTTTGTCAGTGCATGCAAAGGCACAAGCTAGTATCTACATGTGCTATGGAAGGCTATGTGAGTGCTGTTTTGCATACACCTCACTTGCAGCCGCCTCATTTGCAGATACATTTTCTGAAGCTAGATTTGAAAATTTAATCCCATCAAGTTCCTGTGAATAGTGGCTGCCCACACAATCAATGTCCTGACAGACACTGGTACAAACGGAAAAAGAAAAAAATGTGGACTTCTATTACTGAATTCTGATGAGGCCATGGAAACCACACGTAAAGATATTCAGATGACTAAAAAGCAGATATATTTTTAAAAGATTTTGCAACAAGTCAAGAACTCCAATGCCATGGGGTAACACACAGGATTTTAACTATGGAAATACACCTCTGAAAATGTGGCCTAACACCATGTTGATACAGATCTAGCACAACAAAGGTTCTGGATGCTGTAGTCTAGGCATGCCACTAACTGCCCTCAGCTGTGAAACCAAATTCAAAGTGCACTTAGTGCATGATAAACACCACCTGGATGCATATTGGCCTACAAACTTTGAGCAACTCTACACAGCAAAAAGAAGATACAATTGCAACATAAGTACACATAACCACACTATCTTTAATTTAGCAAGATACAGAAGCACTGCATTCAGCACAGGCCAGCAAGTCAGAGACAAGTCCTCCATGAACAGTTACTATATGAGCTCCTGCCAAAAGTCAATCCATGTCTTGGTCCTTGCTGCTTTTTACCTGCAAAATTAATTTAACCTGCTAAGCTAGCCTGTATATGTCTATTTGTGCCATTGTCATCTCTTCATTTTGCTGTGGAGTCATTCTGTCTGAAAGGAAATAAAACATACACAACTGAGTAACAATAGAAGATAGAAAACAGGTGTGTGTTTTGGGAAAAACTGAAGAGGCTCAGAGAAAGAATTATAAATCCAATATATTTTCCAAAGCTAGGGCTGTAGATGGTGGGACCAGGGTCACTGGGCTGAGGCAGGTCTCCTCCCAAAGAAAGCAGGCTGGAGGGGAGATTGAATTCTAAATTATAAATGTAAATTCTGGCCCAGCTCCAATTCCAATCCACTTTAGAAGTGCTCTAACTGAAATCTGTAACACACAACTTCAGAAGCAGTGACTTGTAGTTTATTAGGACATCTTGCTCATCCTTATTTCTTAGAGATTACTGGACTAGATTCCTATACATCATTAAATTACTCCTGTATTTCACTACCTCAGTTACTAAAGATCTGGGGTACACGAAATAACATTTAATGCGCTTTACAGGTTTTAAAAAAAAAAATCATGCATTACGTCCTAGTTACAGTGAGAGCATCTCTGCCACTGGTTCTGCAGTACCATTCGTATTTAATCTACTCCTGAGAGCCTAGCTCATCTTCAGGTTGATATTTACCATTTGCCTTAACTGTGAGCTCCCTAATTGCCTCTTTCACATACTTTCCATGATATTGATGTCTATTTGCTAAGATTAGGAATAATAAGTCACTAAATGAGAAATAATTAATAGAAGAGAGAATGTTTTGCATCACACTTAGAGAACAGATAGACATCTGAGCTGATGGCACCTGCAAGCTACACTGTTTTCTCTATTGGAGGGATCAAAGAAAAGTCCAGTCCCCAAACCACTACAGCCTGCAGAACAGTGTGGCAGTTTAATCAGGCATGAGAAGTCCCCGTGCTAAACAAGCCCTCATTCGCAGCACGTCACCATACACAAGCATAAGGCTTGTGCTGCAAATGCCAGTGGATGCGAGGTCATGGGAGAAGGGTGTCGCCTCAGGCATTTTTTTTCAGACTCTGACAGAAGCAAAGTGTTCACATACTCAACAAGCCCTAATAAAAGAGTTTAAGGTTTTGGTGAAAGCATTTATTCAGTGGGTAAGCAAAGTGTCATCTTCAAGAGGTTCTGTCCCAGCTTGAGACAAAACAGTAACTGAACATTTGACTCATACTTCTGTTCTGTCCAGTGCCCAGACTGTGATGGATGGGATGGTTCTGGTGGTACCAACAGAGCTCTGAGATGGTGTAAGTTTTCAGAAGGGAGAAGTCTGCTCTTGGACAGTGCTTATCCCACACCACTAGCCCCACTGAAGGTTTGAAGTCTAAACTAATAAATAACAATACCTCATATTCTACAATGTAAGAGATATTGGCAAATTTTCCCACACACTTCCAACTTGTTTATATCCTATTTAGTTGGGGCTGAGGCTCTCTTATCTTTCATTACTTTCATGATCCAAAGCCAAAGACAGAGGCTCACTGAATTAAGCTTAGCTCCTGGCTTCTCTTGTAAGGTATTCTAGTCTAATTAGACTTCAGCTCTCATTTAGAGTGTTCATTTACAATGTCCTGTGCCCCACCTAGTAACAGCCACAGATATCTGTTTACTGGCAACTGTACCATTTTTCTAAGACTGTTTTCCTGGAAGACAGTTTTACTCTTGCCTTTTCTTCTAAAGCTACTATTTGCTAGACAATGTCTCCTCATCCCTTCCTCAGAACAAAAGTCAAGCCTTCCTCAGAACAGTAGCCAACACATTATTTTCATTCAGTATTACAACTTAGTTCCATTTCCCATCTGGACTGCAGAAATCATCGTGAAAATAAGGCATGAAGCCAAATGCACTGACTTTATTTCCTGACCAAAATCAACAGCGTTGCATAGACTACAAGCACTTCTGTTAATGCCATCAGTAAGGAGATCAACACCTATCAGGACGAAGAAATCATTCCTTGCTTTATTGAATCAGAAAGCAAGTTTTCTCCAACTTTATTCCTTTTGTTATTCTTTCACATTCCACTTAGATTAACTGAAAATATTTGTTAAACCACAAATCAAACAAGTACATCCTTTAGGTTATGTTCCAATTCATGTTAAAATCTTAAATTTTAACAGTTTTTTAGAATACTTTTAGTATTACAAAAGGTCAGCCTCCAAGCCAACTGACATAGCCTGGCTCTAGCAGTATAATTGTTTCTATATATATCTCATTCTAAGTAACTCTAGATATGAAGATGCAATCCAGCTGTAAAGCCGTCCTCATCCATGCTGATGAGCATCAGAGCAAAAACATCATCTGATGTTACCATTCGCATCTTATACTTTCTGTCTGAAACACAGGGTTTCTGTAGAAATTCTTCAAAATGCAGAGTGGATTGATTTTATACAGTAAAATATATTTCCCACAATAGCATCAGTGAAAAACATTTTAGTATAAAAATAGACACAGACGTTTCTTCCAGTTCTACCACAGTCAGTGAGAAACACCACCACAAATCTACCTGCTCTATTACTTTGCTGGAATTCATCTGGGCAGGCTCTCAGGCATGCAGAAACTCTAAGGCCCACTCTGCATGCCTGCAAGTGTGCAATCTCAAGAGCAGGAAAACTGGCCAATGTCAAGCAAATTGGCATCACAGTACACAGAACGAAAACCTGCTTTGTGAATGTCCAGTGTGTGTCACCGGTATGGAATCAGGAACTGCAAAGTTCTTCAATAACATTTTCTGGAACTTTAAAAGAAAATTTCTTTTGCCACTTTAATGCCTTTTTTTCCCCAAAAAAATATTTGAGCAAATTAACTTATAGGCAGAGGTGTCTAACACAGTCTTAAATTGTAGGCATCTACTGAATGGTAGCTTACTAAAACCCTCATTGTGATGATATACTTTCAGATAACTCATTGTGCAGATAGCCAAATAATCTGTTGGCCTGTTTCTATGACAAATATTATCCTCCTTAACCAAAAGATATAAAGCTGGAATGAAAAACTGCATTGGAGTCAATTTGTCAATATGCATTTTAAAATTACATTGTTCAGATCTCAAAACATTCTCTGAAATAAAAGGGGCTGCCTAAATCAGCTCTGATGGTTACACTTGCTCAGTTCTTCAGCACCAAAAGTGACTGATCCCTCTAAGGTCTCTAGAAACGGTGTTTCTTATCCAACAACCAAGTTCCAAAAGAAAGCATCTGATCCTCATCATATCCTGCCCAATGTTTTCTTTAAGGGCCCATCTTGTTTCAGTCTCAGTTGTTGTCTTTGAATTCTGCCTCAGACAAGCTTGACCAGTCCTTTCCTCCTTCACCTCAAGAGCTGAAGTCACTGCATACCTAGCTGCATTAAATAGAGGAGCCCACATTCACCTGCTCATGTAAATTCTTGAGCCTGGGGCCCACAACACATCCCCCAAAAAATCACGCTTTCTTCCCAGCACCTTTCTTCATGCAGCAGTTCATATTTCTTTGCTAGGAAACAGGTTCTCCCTCCACCAATCTCTAGCTATACTTTAATCACGAGTTTCCACAGCTTATCAGGATTCTGCCTGCTTCACCACATACTGGTATTTCCACACATCTTAAGTGTTTAAATCTAATGATCTCAGATGATGACTACCATGGTAATCATAGGCAACAACCCACAGCATATGTTTCCATCACACCAACACTGACCTAAAAGAATCCTAAAAATGGTGAGAGTGACATAACCGCTAGAACTCATCTTAGACTGGTAAATATCTATTCATACAGGAAGTCAAGTGACTTACATGACAACCTGGTAAAGACCCACCACTGTTCAGTATTTGTCTCCTGGAGAACACAGCACCTTTAACTTCCTTTTCGTGCTCTTCCTGGCAAAGATCTTCGTATGTTTGACCTCACTAAAAAATGAAGTAAAGCATGTTAAGGCATATACTACCATTAAAATGATTAATAAATATGAGTAGAAGGAATGAAAAAAAAAAAGAAAAAAAAAAAACAACCAACAACCCAAACCCAAAAAAGCACCACAAACCAAAGAAACCAACTTGGGCAGTGTCAGGTGGCTCTTCTTACACATAAGCCCATTCACGATATACTCAACACTGACAGAGATGGAACAGTGCCTGAGGCCAATTCTCACAGTACAATTACCTCTAATGCAGCCAAATTACTTAGAGTGAATCACTCCAGATACTTAAGTGGACAACATTGTAATGCTGGCTAGACTGATAGGAACTTTCAGTGGCATTCAAATAAATGGCATTTTATAATTACTGATAATGTAACACCTAGGACGATAATTGCAGGCTACTTTTAGTCACAGTTTTACAATGAACTCTGGTGCAAAATAGTTAGTAGAAAACTTTGTTGATTTACAGGCAACTACTTGACCAGCTCCTGTAGTTACAGTACTGTTTGGTTTCTACCATTCTTCAAATGAACAGATACTAAATACACACTTCCCCTTTGACCTGCAATATCTCCTCTGTGGATGCTCTTGGCAAATAAAGAGTGATCCTACTTCCCTTGTCAAAAACTAACGGAGGCCGATGAATCTGTTCTTCCACAATGATACCTGGCATGAAGCAAGTCCCACCATTTTACATGTCTTTCATTGGATCAGTTGTTTCCTTCAGCCCAAAGAACCCTCAGTTTCATCTGAAAACTACTATAAGTCATCACAGAGCCTACATGAAACTCCAGTGTCTTACCTAATGCACCTAAAGAATTCTGAATTTTAATAATGGCTTCCTAGCAAAACCAGACAAGGACTCAAGAAAAGAGATCCTGCAAAAGCAATTATGTCTCATATTAACTAAACTTGAAATAACCTTGCTTTTTCTTTTTAAATCTTCTGGATTCCACTCTGGCCACACGCCCCATATTTCAAGGTGATACTTCTGTTCCTGGAAACTGGAAAGGTCTGATCTGACATTCAGCATAAGTGTGATAATAACTTCTAATTCAATTGCATAAATTTCTATTTCATTAATGCATTGCAGAATCAGCACCCACTGAAGAGTTGCAATGACAAATGTGAATCCATAACACCTGCTGAATGCTTAGTAGTCTTAAGATTTGATAGTAACAAGCTAATTAACATTTGAACACCATCACTTTTATAAAAGGACCTTTCAAAATGCCTTGTCTGCCATATATTTAACCTTTACATGGAATAATTGTTGCTATATAACTATCGTTAACCTACGTTGCACTTAAACAAATGCCAGTTCTCTAGAGCTATCCTGTGGTTGCTTAGAAATTCAGTGCAGTTACCAGCAGACATTCAACTGTGTCTTCTTCAAAGTGGTTACAAAACTCAAATTAAGTTGAGATCCAATATTTTTAAACAAGAAAGCAAGAAAAGTCTGAAGTTTGAATTGAATAAAGTCTGATTTGAATAAAACACACAATCACAGGATGGTTCAAGTTGGAAGGGGTCTGTGGAGGTCATCTTGCCCAACCCCCTGCTCAAGCGGGGCCACCTACAGCAGGTTGTCCAGGACCATGTCCAAATGGCAACTCCAAGTATGGAAATTCCACAGCCTCTCTGGGCAGCTTGTGCCAGTGCTCCTGTCCCTGGTCATCACTGACTAGAGCTTGCCTCCATCTTCTTTACAGCCTCCTTTATGATATTGAAATACGTCAGTGAGAGTCTCCCTGAGCCTTTTCTTTAGGCTAAACACTTCCAGATCTCTCAGCCTTTCCTCACAGGAGAGATGCTCCAGTCCATTAACTATCTTAGCAAACCTCTACTGGACTCTCTCCAGTTGCTTTCCCTCTCTCTCTCTTGTACTGGGAAGCCCAGAACTGGACACAGTACTCCAGATGTGGCCTTACCAGTGCTGAGTGGAGGGGAGAGATCACCTCCCGCGACCTGCTGGCAGCACCCCTCCTGATTCAGGCCAGGATACTGTTAGCCTTCCTTGCCAGAAGGTACATTGCTGGCTTACGGTCAACTTGCTGCCCACAAGGACCCTCAGGGCCCTTTCTGCAAAGCTGCTTTCCAGCTGGTCACTCCCAACATATACTGATGTACAGCACGATTCCACCCCATGTGAAGGATCCTGCACTTCCATTTGTTGAACTGCATGTTACTTGTTAATACTGGTTAAAGCAGCTCTACCTGAACTGAGTACCTGCCAGCCTGAAGATACAGAGAAGGTACGCAGGGCTAATCTACAGAGGCAGCAACTGGGGAATTGTGTTACATTAAAATACAATTCCTAGTCCACATTAATTCTCCAGACAGAAACACATAGTGCAAGCAACTGTGTGACTACAGAACTGTGCCACGCAAGGACAGGAAATTCCCACAGACTCTAAAGTAGGAGAGCAATTTAGTTCTATTTATGCATTCATACAAATTCTTAATTTTAGTCTTGTTGTGTTCAAAACAGTTATACTTCACAAGCTGCTTAAAACAGATTTCCCCCAGACCCAGACACCGATGAAAGAGCAGGCCAACATCTTTTGCATTTGTCTCTCTGCTTAGGGAGCTTTTGTGTGGAGGAGATGACAACACTAAATCACTATCCATAACTGCGCTGGCCAGAATCAAATCTTCTCATCATATAAGAAGGGTGAAAGCAGGAGACATGTAGTCAGTAGAAGATTAGAGAGATGCTGTTTCATGTTTATCTTCTAACTGCAATGAGAATATGAGTTTATATCTGTTGTCTCAATTTATTGGAAAGCTGTAATTTTTCTATGTTCTTTCACCCCTTTGTTTTTCTTTCTGTACTCTTTAAATATGGCACGTTTGTCACCTTCCAGTTAACTACAGTTATAATTTGTAAACTATCTCCAGAAGTTTAATGAATCATCAAACATCAGTCAACACAAATACATTATTATATTTCTATTCTTTGATGCTTCCTGCAGTTTTCATTTTCTCTGCTTCTGAAAACATACTTACTGTCTTTCAATTCCCTCTGTGTTCCTATTGTTCTTCCTTCCTCTAATTTCTTGTCATTATGGCAAGGCAAATGGAGAAAGAAAGAAATTAGGTCCATTAAAAAGAAAAACAGAAGGCTCCTTCTTTTCTATAACTCATAAACAATCATTTTCCTTTCATTTATTCTTTAATTTTTTTTCAGTACTCAAAGCTAAAGATAAATCCCAGCATCACTGAAAGTTATGGTCAGTCCCCTTCCTTCACAGATGCTTATATGAAGTGTAGACTTTGTTCAGAGAGAGCAAGCGGGGGGGGGGGGGGTGGAAGTAATAGTAAAACTCTTTTTATTTTTCTGTCTTTCATATTTATCCTTGGCTTGATATTTTATTTCTCTGAAATTATTTCTTCTTGTTTATATAGAGCAGAAGATCATGTTAAAACAATCATTCTTTTGGTCAAAATTTTAGGTGCTATATTAAAGGGAAGCTGTGTGGTAACAGCAGATTGGGAGTTAGGATATGCTAACAAGCAAAGAGGCAACGGCCTGGATTACTCTATCAAATGGTGCTAACAGGTGTGTGGTGGGGGAAACAATGGCACAGAGCTGCTACAGTTTCATAAATACCTTGAAAACCTACTCCTAATCTGTTGGCTTATCTCTATTTATTTGTGCATTCAAAAGTAGCTGAGAATGACCAATTTTATGTATGAGAAAGACCACAAATCATTAACAACAACCAAAGGACAGTCTACAGAACTACGCCCTCTCAAGTAAAGGTATTGAAAGGATTAGAAGACAGCAAATCTGAGCAGGCACATAATGCTGCAGTATGCAGATATTCACTGATTGGCTTTAGTATAAAAGAACAGACAAACTTTTCGTTCGGAAAATGAGAAGTGTGTAATTTCACACTACACTAATAGAATCACAGAATCACAGAATGGTTTGGGTTGGAAGGGACCTTAAAGCTCATCTAGTCCCACCCCCCTGCCATGGGCAGGGACACCTTCCACCAGCCCAGGTTGCCCAAAGCCCCGTCCAACCTGGCCTTGAACCCTTCCAGGGAGGGGGCAGCCACAGCTTCTCTGGGCAACCTGTGCCAGGGCCTCACCACCCTCACAGGGAAGAATTTCTTCCTTAGATCTAATCTAAATCTACCCTCTTTCAGTTTAAAACCATTACCCCTCATCCTACCCCTACACCTCCTGTTAAAGAGTCCCCCCCCACACCTTTCCTGTAGTCCCTTTAAGTACTGGCAGGCAGCTCTAAGGTCTCCCTGAAGCCTTCTCTTCTCCAGGCTGAACACCCCCAACTCTCTCAGCCTGTCCTCACAGGGGAGGTGTTCAGTTTATAATTCTCTTTCTCCCTCCCTAAATCTGCAATTTTTTTCATTAAAGTAGTATAATTCAGGACTCCAAATTGTTCAGACATGAATGATACAGAATTACGCTTAAAAACTAGCATCAGCTAGAAGTCACTGTAGCTCTACCTTACTCATCCGAAGGCTGAATTCTAGGAACTGTCAGGAATCTGTCCTTTGGCATCAAAACCAAGACCCTAGTATTTCATAGGATCGGTCATGAAAACATATTAGGATTATTCCCACAGCCCATACATGTTTTTCAATATAGAGACAATGCACAAGTTTGAGTTGAGGAAAAATAATTAGAAAGAACTTTCATTCATGACACGAGCTAGATAGGGACTTGGAGCTGGTAGCCAAGCATTTCCTATTCAATTCCTCTCATTATCAAGGAAATAGGATTCATGCCTCTGTTACTTCATAATCGAACAGCAGTAATGATGAAATGCTACCAAGATTTCCTTGTAAGATCTTCACTGACTGACCTATGCTGACTCAAGTCAAAAAGATGTTAAGATCCTATGATGTTCACAGTTCTAATACTTGTGGGAAAGACACAGTCTTAGAGCTGAAGCTATAAACCTGCACCTATGAGTGAGCATTGCAGTCAAAACTTCAGGGCCTAATGTCAGTGTCTCATCTTCAGTTAAAAAGTTAGATTTAAAGCTATGTTTACATCTCATTTGAGCAGTCAAGCTATTTAGATTTAATTCTTAGCCATTTGGAGTGTAAGGAAACAAATTAAAACCTACTGGTCCTAAGATTATACTAATTCATAATACTTTGAACAGAAATTACTGCTACAGATAGCTAACACCACCAGAGCTACCCTTAAACTATTTGATCCTATTAGTTTGTCACATCAGCCCCTACAGAATATTAGTAAACTAAAGGTTGAACATATGCAAAATAAAATAAAATAAAATAAAATTAAGAAAAATAAAAGGCCTTCAGACCTATGATTTACAATACAACAACCATAACTGCAATTTTTCTGGCTTCCTAAAAATAAAAGATTAACACATCTAGAAGAATCAGTATTGACACACTATTCCAGACATCAAAAGAAAGCCTCAAGCAAGGATATCCCAACAGCATTTTCCAAATGCTAAGCAGCATAATCAAGTTATAGTTACATGACATCCCCTAGGTTTCTCTAAAAAATACAGGGAATGTCAAGACAGGCTTTGAAGCTTAATTTGCATATAATGACATTTTCCAAGAGCCTTCTTTACCTTACGCTATTGACAAAAGGAATACCAAAATCACTCTTAAAACTGTGTTGTCACAGTCTTTGTGAAATTTAGAGCCAGATGTAAATTTTAAAGGCAGATCTTTTTGTCCTCCTAGAGTCTAAATCTGAGTTTAAAACCAGGAAACTGATCTTCCTAAGGTTCTACTTCTGCCAGAGCTTAGGTTGGCTCAGTGAACCAGCAGGATAGACATGTGTGCACACACGTGCATCTGTGTGTTGAGGGGTAAACAAGAAGGACAGGATCTCCACCTCAAGCAGGAAAATATTTAAAAGCAATCTCTCCTATAGCTAAAACTTGTCATATTTTCATAGCCTGGGAACTCAATATGAATGCTTTCATACCCAGACAATAGCTTGTATTACAATGATTCAGCAGAGTAAAAAGTACAGAAAAATTATGTAGTATCGCAGAAGAAAAACAAAAAATGTAATACCAAATCCAGTCAAAAAATATGGATAATTACAGGGTAATCTATAGGCAGGTGGAATGTAAATCATCGAGCTGATATAGTACCCTGGCTGTTGTTAGGGACAGTGACAGGAACTTTAGTGACTGGCCAGGACTTTAGTTTTTACAACTTATCCACAAGGTGTGAGCTAGACCAGCACTGTACGTACCTATCGCAACATGAGTTCATCAGTGACTCAGAGTGTCATGGACTTGAGTCCATCTCCTACATCCACAATGAAGTACCCTTTGGCTTAAGGAAAACCCAAAGAGAGACAGTGGTTGAGCAGAAAACTGAGGATTATTCTGCATAACTACAGCTATGCAAGCTACACCTAGCAGGCACGGATAAGCCCAGCAGCATAAATATGGCAGCACTGCCTTAGCAGCTTTGGTCTACTTAGAGCCTTAGAGAGCTCACCCACTAGCTGCTAGCTTATTGTAAAGCACTGCACCACTAACTGCACTTAATTTAGTAACAACTGGTCTTCTCCTTAAGAACTGTTATGAATAAAGTCTCTTCCGAATAGAACAGTAACTGACATTAAGGACCATATAGTTCCTCCTTCTTGGTTTCACTCAATACAGTTTCCATTTTGAGGAATAGTAAAATACACAAATGTGTAAGAAACTCTGTCCTGGCACTCTTTATAGAGTAGACCCAGGGAAGCATGCTGAATTGGTAGCAAACAAAGGGAAAAGACGTACTAAATAGGACATTTCAAATGAAGAAAACATCTTTGTGGGTCTCCTTGATTTAATAATTCAGTGACATGGGCTGCTGTTGCTCCACAAGGTTAGCGGCAATAATTGATTTTCTATGTCTAAGCCCTAGAAGATTTGCTTTTCCTTCGAAACTGCTCCTCAGCAGGTCTGACAGCTCTCAGTTCAAAGCAGAAGAGAACACAGAGATAGTTCTTTTATTTCCATTCCATCCTTTAAGATGCAAGTCCAGGTTGAAAAGAACATCATGCAAAAGGAAAAGAAATAACCCTGAGAAAAGATTTCCATGGCAAAGCAACATCCTTCTCTAAGCGATTCTATAATAGCAGGTGATCACTGTATTTTGCATATATTTGTTTCTGTCTGCAAATATTCTGTGAACTAGCATGTGATTTAGGGCAAGGTAGTTCTACCCAGCTTCAGAATACAGGAAAAATAAGCATGGATAGAAGTTTCTCCAGACTGTTTTGTGTCCAACAACAGACTGAGAATTTGGCCTTCCTTCTGAGTTTCAGCTTGCATGCATCACTTTTCACCTTGGGAAAATAGACTCTGAGTGCTGTGGAGAAACGTGGTATACAAGAGTCAAAAAAGCACACTGGAAACAGCAAACATCATTACTGAAGGAAAGAGCTCTGTAATCACAGAGCGATTTGTTGGCAATCAGCTTGCAACTGGAAAAGCAAACACCTCCTCCAGAGTAGGAGTCTTAGAGGTGCTACAAACTGGGAAATGCCCCAGGAAAGAAACCAGAAGATGCTGATCATTTACCAGCCTGGAAAGCATGCAGAGATCAAAACATAGATCATCCATTGTGAGACAGATTTTAGCAGGCCTTCCAGAAGTTGTGTTACAGTATTCTAGTGCAGCTGGCAGCATTAGTCTTCCAAAGAAAGAGGCAAGGTGACTACTAGTCCACAAAAACACTTTTTCTTCCTGCTGCTCAGCACTGCTGGCTTTAGGAAGGAGGGGCACTTACTCACCCTGCAACTCTTACTCAGGCTTGTGCTGTTGTGTGTACTCTCCAGATTTCTCTTCCACTTCAGTGGATACAACAAAAATCATCCCACAATCTGGTCAACAAGAAACACAAAAATGAAATAAAACAGCCGGGTTTAGAAGATGTCTAATAAAAGGCAGCTCTCCATCAGTCAGTTGGCACTGAATACACACCTCAGATCAGAATAAGAAGAAACGCAGCAAGAAGCAGAATAAACTCTAGAGATTCACCAAATTCCTGACTGGAATTCTGTGCCTGAACCAAAATAAAAGCAGAAGAACCAGTAATCAGAAAATCCTCAGAGATGTCTGAAATTCAAGACTTTTCTGGTATTTACAGTTCAGAAGTGTGTCTTGGGATGACAGATGAGGAACAGAACTGAGAATTTTGTAATCTTTTTAGTGAAAGAGCATGTTTTCATTCCCATTATTTTAATACAGTTTTATTGTTTTTTAAAAGCCCCATTATCTCATTTTAAAAGTTTCTAACTCTCTGGAACATATCCCTGTAAGTTACTTCATTGCATTGCATTTAACATAACTGGAGTGCACACTTCTGGAAAATGTGATTACCTCAGAACAATTTTCTCATTAATTGTGACAAAGAAACTTCTTGACACATCTGACTTGTCAAAACACTATTACTGAATTTGACTGGTGACCACACCAGATCAGAATGTCCTTATTCAGTACCTAACACTGCGAACAGGGGCTCCAAGAAGTTGTGGAATCACCGGCCTTGGAGTTATTCAGAACTTAACTCCTCAAGGCCCTGAGCAACATGGTCCAAGTTGGTCCTGCGGTGAGTGGGACTGTTCTTTAGTAAGATGATTGCCAAAGGTTTCTTCCAACCTAAGTTATTCTACGGTTTAAATCCATAAATTCTCATGAGCAGGCATAAGAAGGCAATATAAAGTATTGTACACACTTTACAAAGCACAAACATGAAAAATGAAAACGATAGTTACCTTATAAATACTTTGGCAAAAGGATAAAAAGGTTAGTTTGGTCTCTCTTTACTTCCTATTCTTCCTCTATCTCTTTACTTCCTATTCCCCACACACCAAGGTATACGATGTTACACCTTTCCCTCTGTTATTTTTGATAGCAGAAACAGAATTTCATTACACCATCTATATTAAGCTGGGAAAGCACATTCACGTGAGTACTAGGAAAGTGGCTCCTCAACGCATGCAAGTAAAACAGTTCCAGAATTTTATTTCCCTTAGACTAGTAAACTCCAGAATTCCACGAAACAAGTCTCTGAGACACTGTGGACAATATTCTACAGGAAATACAATCAGTCACTCTTCCTTTCTACTGAAAACATCTTAGAATAATATGCAACACATCATAAATAAGTGAGCTTTCCTATCAGGTCCATATAATGAACTACACGTTTATTTCTGAGTATGTCAATCAGAAATAATGTGTGTGCATATATATACTCATATATATTGTACACATACACACATGTCCATTATATGCTGAACTTCCTGAGGTAAGGACTGTCCTGCAATATTCAAGATGACAAGCATTCCAGAAACTTCTTCATGAAGAAAATCGCGGAGGGGCAGGAAGCAACTGCATGGTCCTTTTCATCCCTAAAAAACCTAATTTGAGAAAACAATTCAGTTTCTCTTACTGAATTCAGTCAACAAAACCGAATTCAAGTTTCACCTCCTCCAAGTCCCTTCAGGAACTAAAATCATTTCCTTTCCTCTTACTCCTGACACCCTGCCAATGAAAACCAATTGGATTTTCCTCTCTCCCCTACCTTCCTTCAATACAGAGAGAGGCAAAAAATGATTGCGTTTCCCTTATCTTGAAGATAAAAATCTTGCTTTTTCCTTAGCAATACACAGCTACCAAACCTCAATAACTTCCCTAAACATCTAAAACCTACTTATTTTTTCCTGTTAAAAGTCCTTTCTCAAGCTTACACATTCCCCCATAGTGCTTTTCTAGTGTATGAGGTATTTTCTAGTACCAATAAGAAACAGATCTAAATTAATTTTTAAAAAAATGTAAGCACCAGATGGTGGGCTATGACCGCTTTCATGGAGTCTTACTGGTGGCTTAATGGCTAGAAGGAGCTCTGTGTTTCACACAGTGAAAAAGCACTTATGGATCTGTGCTTGTTGTGGACCAATCCTCACCTTTCAGCTCCAACCAAAAAAAGGTCTGTCTCCTGCAGACAGACCTAATTAGAATGCAGCAGAGTCCTTTCACTGCTTAGGTTATATAGATCCACAGAGACATGTCAGTGGGCCGGCAACAATCGGCAAGTATTGTTAAAATTCATGGAGAATTACCTACATTAAGTGTTACAATGTGGAGGCAAGAATATAAGTAATATTTATGCTGCCAATTATACTAATGTAAAAACCAACATTCAGCTGATGTGCATCAGAAAAAAAGAAATACAGTGAGAAACAGGATTCTGAAATCCAACACAGCATTTCTGGAAATACATTTCCAGTAGAGCTAACTCTTAGCTCAAAAGCAGACATGCAAACCACTTCCTGCCGGTATGCTGGAACAGCTCTTACCAGAAGCTTTATTAAGAATAATCTATTAATACGGGTGACTGAACACTAGCCAGCACAAACAAACCAAAAAAACACAAAACAAATCCCCCCCCCCCCCCAAGTTGTTTATATTCCTTACAAAAACTACAAAAAGAAAGATATTGAATAGTCACAGGTTTAAAAAATAACATTTGATGTAATTTTAGTTTATCCTTTAAGAAACTTCCACAATGCTTCCATGTTTTGGAAACTGATTTATCTTGTATCTCCTGACTCTGAAAAAAATTAATCTCATCTCTATTGCAGAAAACAGAACACATTAACTGTGCGTGCATCTATACATACACGCATGGAAAAACAGAAATATATTCATTAGGAAATGTTGACTATAATTGTGTTAGAAAATTGAGTTTTGGTTAATTTCTTTGTCATTAATCATAGATGTGATCTTTTAGTTTTGGATGATGTTCCTTAACAACAGAGAAGATAAAGAGTCTGGAAGTAAGATTGTTTGCGTTTGCACCAGAGATTCAGTCCCTACATTTTGTATCCCTAAGCGCTCCTTGTGGCAAAGTTCAGAATGAGTTGAAAGACACCAAAGAAACTAATAACGAAATTTTGTTCAACCTTCCCAAACTGGCTTGTTCTGTATTCAGCCACATGTCAAGAGACCATCATGATAACATGCTAACAGTGTTTCCTGGCTCACAGCTACCCCCAAACTATGAAGAGCTGTTTAAAGCACTGTTTGAAATAGTGAGTTCACGATGAAAGTATGTTTTTGAGCACCGTATTTTAATACGTAACCACACAGATAAGACAATCAATGGCACACACACAAATGTTTTTCAGCTTTTTCTTTCTCTCCATCCAATTTTGATTTACTAAAACTTCTTTGCTTTCCTAGGTAGAAGGGACTTACTGCCCCCTCACCAGGAAAAATATCTGTATTAACAAACTTATTCTTTCACTTAAGTAACTTCTTTGTTATCAATGGATTCCAATATTTCTTTTTACACCTAAAAAGTAGTGATCTTTGCTGAGGTCCATTCAGCATTTTACCAGAATTTTTTATTTATTTGTTTGTTTTGTTTTCACCAAACAATCATCACTTCCAGTTGAACACAATCTACTACAGCTGATATTTGGACTTCATCTTATCATAGTCTTTCAAAGAAAATTTATGAAGCTCTCATATTACAAAGTTTTAAACTAAACATATATAGTGGGATCAGTTTCCAAATGTCATGATAATATTACAATATTTTTGCTTTTAATTAAGACTGAGAGTCCAACTTTTCTCACACAAATGTGATGAAGACATACTAGAATGAAGGTCTGCAACACTGCCCCTGAATTAGTCTAATATAATCTGAGTATAACTTTATTCCAATGGCAAAAATTCATCTTATTTAAACATAGTATTATTAATATGATTTTTAAGAGGCATTTGCAATGACACTCCCTTAGCCTTATTCACATGTTTAAAATGTGCAAGTCTTGTTAAATATATACACTGTCATAATATATTTATTCTGTGGCATATAAAAAAAAAAATGTTCAAAGTAAATTATTTCCAGTCTACCTACGTCATTCCTTCCTTCGTCCCCAATATGACCCCTTAACAGACCAATTAAATCGCCTTCATAGAATGTATCATAACCCTTTTTAATATCTTGCACCATAATCTCTTTTGTTAAGTGCCTGAACATTTGGTTTCTTCACAAAGTTCACACTAGGAGAGTAGTGCAATACTAGAGCAACCTACCCGGAGAGGTGACGGAATCTCTATCCTTGGAAGCTTTCAAGACTTGGCTAAAGAAAGCCATGACTGACCAGATCCAGGAGTGGCATTGGTCCTACTTTGAGAGGAAACTGGACTAGATGACCTCCAGAGGTTTCTTCCAAACATTTCTATGAGTTTCCTTTCACCCCAACTGTACAGAGCACAGAAAGCAAACGAGATGACACATTTCTGATTCTGATTTTCAAAAGCTGGTATTGAGAGACTAGGGTGTAATATATCGGTTCAATTAACATCTACTGTCCTCTGGGAGATGGACGGGCAGTCTCCTCTGCCTCTAGTAGGCTCTGGATGTCTGTCAGTCTTCCTGCTGCACGATTATACATAACCTTTGCCCTTCAGCACAGTGCCTCCTCCCCTATTTCAGAACTCAAGGAGCTTTAAACCATCAACACTCCCTTTCATCTTTTTTTTTTTTCCCTGGTTATGGCTGACACATATTCAACCCTCGTGACTCAATATAGCCCTTTTCAGGACTAGGAGCCGGTTTCTTATCTAGATTGTTTTATCTTTACTACTCAGTTTCTCTAACAACTTTGTTTTATCCTGTTCCAGAATAAATCATTCACTGTAAGCATAAAGGAACACTGAACATATTTATAAAATAGAACTAATTTTCCTCTTTATCATGAGAAATACGTGTAACAATCTACAACACAAAAATCAGGCAATTGTACAGTCATAGCAGCCAAGTTCTCAAGTGTTTTGTGAAGATTACTATTTTGAGATTTCCAGGGAAATTTTACCGCATCACAGACCTTTAAGGTTATAAGTGTAATTTCTCACCATATTCTTAGGAACTTGAAGTTAACTTTCTGATGCAAATGTCCTTGACCTATAGCCAAAAAACTGACCATCCAAATGGACAGGTAGGATAATAACCTACACTTAAACAAAAAATTTCCCAGATGTACCTAGCATGCCAAAACTATGGCATGCTAACTCCCGATGGGACTATATATATTTCCATCCCAGTGCTCTGTTTCTCAGAACCTAGCATGCTAAGACTGTCCAAAAATAAACAAATCTTAATTACAGCCTGATTAGCAAAGAGAACAGTCTTAAGTCTAGCTGTTTTTTCTATTTTATTCCCCAGTTACTCAAAAGAATACTATAGCCACAATTGCACCATTCAAAGATCAAACCATAGACATAATGGTTCATACTCCTTGTGCCACCCAGTATTGTAAAACTAGAGTGATCCTTAACGGGCAAAGCCAGTTGTTCCCCTTACGTAAGGGCAAGCTAGAATATACACTATACCTATATTCACTGGCTACATGTGCAGTAACAGAAAAATTGTCCTGTACTAAATACTCCACGTTTATATAGCAATTTCATTGCTCCATTGATATCAAAGCAACCTCCTAAGTATAAAGGTAAGACTTAATAAATGAATCTATGAGATAGAGCAGTGGTTTGTCCAAAGTCAAAGACCAGGACCCCTGGGGAAATGTGGAGTCAGAGTCCATATCTTTTGAACCTCAACATAGAACTCCTGGTCTATCCAGCATGTTAGACTTAACACGCCTGTCTCATTTTCCCTCAGCCATGAGGTAAGGGAAAGGGGATATGGGTGGACCCAGGGATCTTCGTGGAGTAGCATTCATAACTTCAATAGACGCTGCACAAATGTGGCTGAAACTCATGTGTCTCCTACTACAGCTATGTGAATGCCTAGAATCTTCTTAAGATGACATATGACACCTCAGCTTTTGCTATGCAGATGTTTAATTTGAGATTAGGGAACACAGGCTTAATTGTCCAGACCCAGAATGGCAACTCAGTATTTTTACCCTATAGGCACACAGTGTCATGTTTATTGTCCTCAGTCAGGAATAGCCACAGTTTGAATCAGTGGATTCCTTTGAAGCCAATGTTGTGCTTCATGTCTTTACACCTAAAGCACATCCACATAGATGTAAAGAATGAGCAACGTCTTTTAGCTATAGCTTCAATGTTTTTGTCCGTGTGGCTCTATTCCATGATAAAATGCTAAAATACACAGAGTAAAACTGCGGTTTGCCTAACTAATGGAATTAAGTCCTGCTACCTAAGTACTACTCCACGTTTCATTTCAAACAGACCCTAATATTGTCCCAAAAAAGCAAGCGGAAACATTTCCACCCTTAAAAGAGAGTCATATCTGGTTCCTTAATCTTAGAAGGACTAAAATATGTTAGAGCTGATAGTGTTCAGGAAGCAAACATTTTGCAAAGGGAATGTATTTCCACTAAGGTGCAGAGCTGACTTTGTTTTCCAAAAGCGGAAGGAGGTTAGGGGGTGGGGGTTGGTGGGTGTGGGTGGGCGGGTGTTTGCACAGGTACATAAGTAGATCCTGAGGCAGGAATCCTGTCACAACACCAAACTGATAGTGGTAGATTTTTACAGCTTCCTGTTCATAGTCCACGCATACCAATCACAGGATGACTAAGAACACACCTGCTCTGCAGCAAAGTCAAGAGGGAAGAGTCTCTCCATCCAGCTCATTATCAGTTCAAGAGGATAATAGTTCCCAAGCAAATTTATTTACAAGAAGACAGGAAGGACGTACTGTCTGGTGCCACAAACAAGATGCAGAGAATGCTTTATAGCTTCTTAAACCTCTTAAGAAATCTTGTAATACCTGGAAAAGTTACCAGTTTGCACACATAATGTCTCCCATAATCACATTCTCTCATCTCGAAATGGCTTCAGTCTAACATCTCTTCCTGAAATTGTTGTTACCTGTATTATTTTCACTTTCTATCTGCTTTTGCATAAATGCATCTGCTCATCTATTACTTTAATCATATTTCAGAACTGCAATTGTAAGGATTACAAAGTGAAATGTTTAAATCAATTAAAAAGACAAGTCCTTGCTCTTGGCAACAGTTAGTTTTTTGTTTCTAGTTATTTAGTGTAATTACATACATCTTGACTGCAATTTTTTTTTTAACTGTAACAAAGAATCATTTTTATTCCAGTGGTGCATCTCAGAAGTGGTCAAAACCTTCGGCATTCTGAATTCAAAAAAGCACCCATGTATTCAAAGTAGTTGAATCCCTGTATTTTGCAACAGAATGTTGGCAGAGCCCTTGCATCATCAATTTATTTCTCTAAAAATCCTAGAATTTTGTCTCCCAGACAGTAGTATAAATACTTACTAATTTCATCCAGCTACAATCCAAAATGAAGCCCAAGGTAGCGTATGAAACACCACTGACTCTTATTTTTCAATATCACTTCCTTTGCATATGTGGACAAAGTTACACATAAATCAACTAATTGAGTTTTCTGTACACAGTGGTGATACACAGCACAGCTGAGAATAAAAAAATGCATCTCCTGGTTATTACACTTCATTTGAATGGAACACAGTGGATCTCCTCTGGACTTTTTAACCTTATTTCACAATAGTCATGTTAAAATTTGGTCAGCTCATCTGTTGTTGAATTTCAGAAACGGGTAAACTTCACATTGTCTAAACCAGAGGTGAATAAGTAATTTCAACTACATAACAGGTCTTACATTTTATCCCTTGGCCATAAAGTAGATTTTTATTAAGACATTATTAGCTTGCTGAAAGCTACGTGCACCAGAGAATAATACTGACAGAATAGCAAGGAGTTAGTGACAAAATTTAGACCATCCTTACATGACAGCTTTTTAACTAGCAGAATGCTGTTTGTCATTATCGCAACCACAAGAAACCCTATTACTGCAAGTACTTCCAGCAGCAACTCAGCATAAGAATTATTAATAAAAAATGTTCTGATGTATATCACTTAGAACATAGCAAGGGAAGATTTCAGAATTGCAACAAGATCATTTATCCTGCATGTGTACCCAAGGTATGAAAAATGAGATTTCAATAAAATCATAAATTTCAATAAATAGCAGCAAAAATGTAAGGGATAATAGAAAGTTTCTGAAATTCTGCAGAAGGAGAGTTATTCTTACAACACAGATGGCACTTAACTTCAAAACGCACCTTGATAAATTCCTGGATTTTCCAGAATAATATTCAGATCTGTAGTGCTACAGGACACACTGTCATCTGGAAAGATACACTATAAACACTACTAGGAAGCAACAGTTTTTAACCAGAGAACAGATTACTACTTTTAATATTATTTGTTAAACTGTTAACGTTTTTCTGAATGTATTTTGTTTTGTTAACAAAATGTCTTTGTGGCACCACTGTTCTCTTGTTGATGGTAAAGATCTAAAATCTCAGAGCAGGTGCACATTAGGCTCGAGGCGTGTGACAACAAGTGTTCCCAGTATGTTATGCTGCTGCTGGAGCAGATAACATTCCACCATGAGGCAAACGTGGGGAGATCAGTACTGGAGAAGTGGGATGGCACTGAGCTCACATACGTGACTCTTTCTTGAAAATGACCCAGGGAACTGTTCTGTTTGAGTTTTATAGTGAAACAGGCGTTACACGTTTCTTACTTAGCAGAGCTCACTATCCCTATTCTTAGCAGTTTAACTAACTTGTTAGCTCAACCTTTATTTATGGGAAGTAAAATCCTAGCAAAGATGTTTTCATACATTAGCAGATTTCATACATAGCAGATCATCTTTTCCAGATGAGTTTTAAATACAAGTAGCAGAAGACATTTTGGCTCTAAGAAAGGCTATTAAGACACTACCCGTGGTCACAGATTCCCAAAACCATGAAATACAGATATACTCCACATATATGAGGCCAGTAGAAAAATAAGAGGATCCTGAATTTCCCTGAGAAGTAGATTAAGAGTTAAAGCACCAAACCTGGATGTGAGCACATTCAGAAGCCAAGTATTTCTGGAATTATAATAGCAAGGACTGTTTTAACTTACTCACTTAGTACTTAATGCCATTTCTTAACATCTGTAGAAGCCACAGTTTGATTTTTCCCTTATCTGTGCCTGCACTTTCATCCAGCTGCAATGTCTGCCTGTCCCTCTCTAATAAATTTGAACTTGTTGACTAACTTCCATCAGAGATGAAAATTCACAGATACTAAGCTCTTACTTACAAACTTAGTGCAGTGTAGGGTCTGGGTAGAGAAGACATTCAAATTAGCATCTTCACTGAGGGAAAGACTGCAGAATATGGTGAGAAGTTTCTAGTTTGGGCTGGTCTAAGCATGAGCATTAGCTAGATAATAGCATGTATGTAGATTAAAGCCATTCTGTCTACCTCTTGCCCAGGTAGTAACCGTAGACACCTGAGAGACAGGGATGAAATGGCAAAGGAGGCTTACACAACAAGACAGTTGCTGCATTAAACTTCAGTATCAGTGGCATTATAAGAAAAACAGCTCATTATTTAACGACATTTAAGTCTTACTGTGAAGAATGTCTCCACAGGCTGTTTATACTTTCCTTAAGACTCTTCTAAGTAAAGCTTCTTATTTCCACTGGAAACGGGAGTATGCATGTCAACAGTCTATAAGCTCATACCATGGATATCAATTTAACTTATGTTGAAATCATAAGCTAAACAGGCTAAATCCTTATAACTCATACAGAGCACTCAGATGGGTACATTTGAAAGAAGGGTAAAGTGAAATCTAAAATTAGCTGTAAAAAGAAACAGGATTCATTTTATTTTCATGTTGAATATTAAACCTGAAAATATTTCCAAGCAAACTTTGAAGAGCGGAGTCATACTAAAAAAAAAAAAAAACCCAAACAAAAAAGGCTTCTAATTTTATTCATCTTGCAAATAAATAAGGCAAGTGGAACCTTAATCCAAACAGTTCTGAGCATTCACTCTGCCCTTGGATACCTGTGACAATTGAAATAAGCCTTTGGTATTCTGAAGCTCATCTTTCAGTAGGCTACTTTTCAATCAGGAAAAAAATCGTTAAGTGACTTTAATGACATTAAGAGATCTCCCAAAATATCAAGTTATGCAGAATATAAGCATCTTAATAGTTTATGTGCATTGGAAGCAGAAAGAGTCATGGCATAATCACTAAAACCATGAAGGTTCAGTAATTTCAAATACTTGCTGATAGCTGAAGACTGCTTGCAGACAAAAGAATCAATGGAAGAAAAACTGTAAGAAAATACAGAAAAATAACTGTCAAACAACCCCAGCACAAGTTTTAGCCATCTGTCACATATTACTAATTTTGACATATCAGGCACCAACAAGAATCTGCAAAGATTTACTCATATGGATGGTTTATTTGGTCATTATGATTTATGATAAAGCTGAAACTGTAATTTACATTAAAAATGTCATTTCAGAATTCCTTGCAGTACTGTGAAGTCTAATGATGTGCAGAATTAAAAACAAGAATAACGGTCATGTGGCCATTTAAAAAATGGCTTTAAATATAACTAAAACCAAACATCGACAGACACTTGTACTATTATCAGCCTGTTGCTCAGTTTTCCCAAGTTAAAACTAATGGTGGTGTAAATCAGCAATGCTCTGTATCACAAACCATAATCCATTTGGTTTGTTTGACATTCTATCAAAATTTGTTTGAAAGGCTATCTCTAAGAATTCTTTGACAATATTAATCCGAGTTGGAAGTTTATAAGAGGAGGCTTAAAAGCCTGCCAAGTTTCATATGAGTATTTTATGCACTTCTTCTTTTAAATAAGCCTCTGTTCATGTGAACTTGTTGTTAGACATATGTTACGATGCCTTTTGTAACTTTGTTTGTCTTGCAATACAGGAGCTGTAATTTCAAAACAAATACAGAGATATCCAGCATGACACAACAGAGGCGTATCCCCCAATCTCCTTCTAATGAGAACTCTAGCTCTTTCAGTCATGGCATGGAGTGCAACAGCACCCTAGTCTCATTTTCATCTGCAGCACTAGGCATAGCAAGGGATAATTGATTCAGGTCCTTTCTATCTAAATGGAGACGCCACATTCTACCTTCAACAGCCCCTGGCATTCTAAAAGAGGTTACTTAAACACACTTTGGAACAAACATGTTTGCTGGGAGATAGGAACATCTCACAGCAACGCTGCAGCACTGCTGTGAGCCTTCCAGTCCATCTCTGGCTTTGCTGGCAGAAAACATTGTTTGCATGGAAGAGGTCCAAAAGAGAATAAGCACACGGAGCAGTTGCAACTTGGTGTTAATACAAACATTACTGACTTTCAATTTTTTTTCCAAAAGGCCTACAACAAACCTATTTACACAAAACAAATAGGTCAAAACAACAGCAAAGGAGACTGAGCATGAAGCTGCTGCAGAAGTGAAGCTAACATTGGTGGATAAGTACTGGGTAAGCATAAGCTGCTAGCACAGAAGTTACTCTTCAAGTTAACTGTGTAACAGGCATGAACACGAAAGGGCTTTCACCTCTTGCAGAACCACTTTCCAGTGTAAAGCCTCCCAGCGTGAGTCAGGTACTGCCCAGCCCCAGCAAAGGGAAGGTTCTTGCACAGGATTGCTCGGACCACCCGCAGGACCAACTGTCTACAGGAGAGGGTGATTTAAACAAGACCTAAACATACATTTCTTAAGAAATTGGATTTATCATAATTGTAATGGGACAGTTAACACTTTATTCAAGAGCAAAAAGATTGCCTTAGTAGCATCAAGGATGTAGTTTATGACTATAACGCTTCTTCACTGATAGAAGAGCACTGTTTGGTGAAGGACAAGATTCTCCTAGGCTGAGTGCAGGAACACGGGTATTTCCCTCTGTTTTCCTGTTTCCGTGGCGGTGGGGAATTGTACGGAGTTTACAATACCTTCACCAGCTTTACAGACAATACGGTTACTAAGTGCCTAACAATGCCGCTTGCGAAAACATCGCCGCACAAATTCTTTATGACTTACATAACAAAACATTCCTTTTGAATGCACATAAAGAGTTTTGTGCAACACATCTCTAAGCATTTTTAAAAGAGAGGGGAAAATAAGCACGGTTTTAAAGAAGGGAGTGAAAACTGGCTAGTTCCTTTCCTTTGCAAAAAAACCAACCCCTGTGTGTGTAATACGAAGCAGGTGTACTGGACCTATGAAAGTCACCAAAAAAAGTCCATTTATCTGAGATATACAATAACGTGTTCTACATTTGAGATTTTCCAGGTCTTTGTGAGACGGCTCCACTAAAAGAGACCGCCACGTACCAAGCTCCCTCGGCACACTGGCTCGTTCCCGGAGCAGGAGGAGCCCAGGGCTGGGCTGGCGGCACACCGGGAGACGATCGCTGATCCCCGCACACTCCCGGCGGTACCTCGGGTAAATCAACGGCTTCACGCCCCGGGGCAGCCTCCCGGGGCAGCCGGAACCACTCTCGCCTTCCGCAGGTTTCCGACACACCGGCGTGCCGAGGCGGGGCCGTGCTCGGGGCCCGGGGGCGGCGGCGGTCGCGTACCCCCCGCCCCGGGCGGAGCTCCCGGCCGCGGCCCCGCCGCCTCCTCCCCGGCGCGCTGGGGCCGCCCGCCCCGGGGGGTTTCTGGGCTCGGGACGGGGCGGCAGCGTCTCCGGGCGGCACCTGACCCGCGGAGGGGAAGGCCGTGGCGAGCGGAGCAGCAGCGCCGGATCCCGGCCGCTGAGCCCCGAGGGCGGCGGCGGGCAGAGCCCAGCGCTGCCCCCGGCGGCACGACACGGGCGAGGGGCGAAGCGCGGCATCCCACCCCCGGCCCGGCATCCCACCCCCGGACCGACCGGGCACCGAGGAGGGCAGCGGCGAGGAGCCGCCGTCCCGCGGGAGCCCTGAGCCCGCCGCGCTCCCGCTGCACGCCGGTGAGTGCCCGGGACGGCGGGGAGGGGGAGCGGGAAGGGGAAGGGAGCGCTGGGGACAGCGGCGGCAGCCTCGCCCCGGGGGCGGCGGGAAGGCTGCGGCGCCTCAGCCCCGCTCGTCCCAGCCTGGGCAGCCCCCGGCAGCGCAGGGCTGGAGGAGGAGGAGGGGGGAACCCCGGAGCCAAGCCCGTCCCGTTGTACTCGGGGCACGGAGGCAGAGGGGCGGCAGAGGTCCCCCGGGGGACACTCGGGTGGTGGGGAGGCCTGTCCGGGGGAGCGGGGGGGCCCCGCCGCCACCTGCCAGCGAGGGACAGGGGGGGGCTCGGGAGGGGAAGGGTCGCGGTGGGTGAAGCCCAAACCCTCCGTCAGACTTAATGGTCTACTTGGATAAAGAAGGTCAGGGTGAGCTTCTGGCTACCCGCAAAACATTTATGCCCTTATTTTAAGCATCTTTTGACAAATGGTGTGTCCATGGCTGAGAAAAGGAGGGAGGGAGGGGCTGTTTCCTTGCTTTAAGGAAGAAGTAGTGACTTGTCTGAAGAAAGAGGAAGGTCTGCCTGAACACTAACCTTCATCCCTTTCTGAAGTCAATCGTACTTTTGCAGGTGGGGAAAAATCCTAGATGCATTAAATTTCAGATCTTGCGGCATTTCTCAAATACATCAGAGTCTACCCCATCCTGAGGGTGGCCGGCGGCAGTGGGGGGTGTAGTAGGGACATAACCTGTTCTAAACCTATACGGTGGGCAATTCTTGACATAGCTCCCCAGCCTGGCCTTTACAGACACTGCGCAGAAATGATGGAGAGGAATGAGGCTTCTTGGATAAGCTGCTTCTAAACTTTTTACTTACAAGGCACCAGGCTCTCTAGCTGGAAGAGACCTTGTGTTCCACCAGTTCATCTTAGCCATCTGTATAATCCAAAAAGCAATGTTAAAACTGCCTGGAGAAAGGTAGGAGGTTGTTTAAGTCAGATATATATATTTTTAAAAAACAGGGAAGACTTTGGACATTAAATGGGTGATTGCTAAAGTATGAAGGTACTCATCATATTACTACAGTAAGGCTACCAGATGTCTGAAGAGATTGATAACTCAGTATATATTCCAAATTAGAGACAAATGAGTTGTTTTGTACATTAACATGTCTAAGTGAGCTGAAACCAAACCTTTCAGTGAGAAAGTTTACTTTTATTAGCAGTACAAGGAGACAGTAAGTCCTCATACCCACTGGGATTTCTAAATTTGTGCATTTTTGTGAAGTCTTTTGTATAGCTTAAAAGCACCAGAAGTCCACTTGGTTTGAAATTCAAGTTCGTTTTGATAAATCCCTGAAGAAATTTCATATTGATCAGCACTACAGTAGCTTGGGGGAGGTGGGGTGGGAAGGAAGAGGGAGGAAGATTCACAATATTAGTCCAATTTTCTTTGACCCTAAGAGCTAAATCTGTTTTATCAAATGTTAAAAACACTATTATGTGGGGTTTTTGTTTTTTGTTGGTTTTTTTGTTTGGTTGTTTGGTTTTTTTTTTTATGAATTGCGGTATTAGTTTGTGCTTATCCTGACCAGATACTCACTCTGGGGCAAGGGAAGTTCTAAGATTTTTTTTCTTCTTTTGAAGAATAGCAACATTGGATTCCTCAATACATATGCTAAGAGCTAGGGAAAAGAGAGAACATCTTGAAGGATGAGAATCTGAACTTGAAAATTCCATCTGTGTTGAAGCTAAATGACTTTTGTTGTAAAACAGTAAGTTTACTCCACATCTAACATTTCTTCAGAATTCAGAGAAGTTATTCATAGATGGGTTCATCGGGCTTCACAAGTGGTTCACTTATTCTCTAGCAGACAATGAAGCTTCCTTTATCCAAACCCAGTTCTTTCTATTGGAAACCATTAAACTGCATAGCCGATATAGTACTGGGGTATGCAACCTCAACATTTAAATGTATTTAAACTCTTGTTTAAATACATTACGTTTTGGTTAGTGATTCCCCAGGAGTGACTCACCAAGTCACTTGGAAAGAAACAGACAAATCTTGATATTTGAATGACTAGTTGAGCTCCGTTTTAAAAAGTTAACTGCATTTCTGATGCAGCAAGATTAAAACCAGCTAGTTTTACAGTTCATCAAGGCTTGGAGTAAGTAGTAACACAAGGTGGAATCCAAAAATCTCTAAAGATTTTTTTGCTATCCGTGTAAGAAAGATGTCCTGTTTTAGTGAGTTGGATTAATGGATTCCAATGACAGAATAGATCCCGGGTGAAAAGGCACCACTGTGGCTACTCAGCTTTAGAGGCACCACCACACTGGAAAATTCCCCTCATTTATAGGAGATTTTACAGCTACTGGTTTTGTTTACTACATCAAAGCACAAAGGAGGTTTCATCTATTAAAACAGTTATTTAATAGGTCTATCACTTATAGCAAAAGTCTCTTTTTACAGATAAGTAATGGAGTAGAGAAGATAAGACTTCTCCAGCACTGCACTACTTAATGAGGATAGCACTTAAATACTGTTTTTTTACAAGATCACATTGATAACAAAATAGATGATGCGATCATGTTTAGGCTAGCACGGTACTATGTCTGAAAGCTTTAGGATTCTAGTCATGATGGGGTTTTCCTCCAGTCTCTGGGCAAAAATAATCCATATATGGGAAATACTACCACAGAAACAAGACTGATTCTTTTGTCATGGAAAAACTGACATTTAGTACAACTTAAACCAGAAAGTTGAGCCACTGGAAGAAGAGTTCAGTAGAAGCCTGAGCTTACATTTTGAAGGCCAGAACATTCTTTGGAATGTGTCCATCTTCTGTTAGGTCTTTTGGTTTTAATGCTCATGAAATACAGGCCTGGTGTTAGAGTTGTTCAAAAATGCCAGTCCGAATAAAAAAAGGATATATCTACCTCTTGATAATTTCAGGTTAAGACACAGACTTAAAAAATAATTTATTTCTTCGTGGAAAAAAAAATTGTAAATACTGTCGTGGTTTAACCCCAGCTGGCAATTAAGCACCACACAGCAGCTTGCTCACTACCCCCACTCCAGTGGGATGGGGGAGAGAATTGGGAAAAAAAAAAAAAAAAAGTAAAATGCATGGGTTGAGATAAAGACAGTTTATTAAGACAGAAAAGGAAGGGAAAATAATAATAATAACATACAAAACAAGGGATGCACAATACAGTTGCTCACCACCTGCTGACCGATGCCTAGCCAACCCCCAAGTCATGGTGGCCCCCGGCCAACTCCCCCCAGTTTATATACTGGGCATGGCTCATTTGGGTCAGCTGTCCTGGCTGTGTGCCCTCCCGGCCTCTTGTGCACTCTCAGCCTCCGCTGGCAGGGCAGTATGAGAAGCCGAAAAGTCCTTGACTTAGTATAAACACTGACTAGCAACAGTGTGTTATCAACATTATTATCCTAAATATAAAGCACAGCACTACGCCAGCTACTAGGAAGAACATTTACTTTATTCCAGCCAAAACCATGACAAATATATGTTGTAGTGTAATAGTATCTAAAAAATTGTTTTATTAAGTAGTCAATTATACTGCTGAACAACTTAAATTTAGGAAGGTTTAGTATTAGTATGTAAAAGTGAAGGTCAACCATCAGAAGACAGCAGCATTATACAGCTGGGTGGGTGGGGCGGGACAGGACACCAGAATAAAATGGAAACGCCAGCACTTGAAAGATTCTGAAGCTACACTTTCACACTGTCCTGGTTCAGGTGACGCTATTGGAAGTTAAACACGATACTTAAGATCTCTGCTTCCTACTGTTGACTCTACTAAGGGCCCTGAATATAAAAATGCCATCTGCTCCAGGTCTGTATTCCTCAGCATGGATTAGAGCTGTCAATGATACCCATTCATTAACAGCAATCGTTAAAAAAAAAAAAAACAAACCAACAAAAGAAACCCCAGCAACTTTCAAGTGGCGAGGACTACACAATTTTGCTGTGGATTCTCCAGATGGGCTTCATTTTAAACTTTAATACATCAAAGAGAAAATGTTTAGCTACTTTCTTAGGATGAATAGATTCCAGTAATAATCTAGCTGCATATAGCCAGATATTGACTGCTGCCAGATTAGATGAGATTTTTAGGCTACTAGTTGGATATTTGTTCATGTACTTTATTCACTGAGTGAATGATCCACGTACTAGAAGAAATTCAAGTTGATTATAACAGTAAATGTAACTTGATCGCTTTCACTTTTCCACTTTTCTGGAATTCACTATTCCATTTGAGGGCATCCCCACCCTTCTTTTCAGTTAAGTAGCTACAGTTTCCCTTCGTTTGTTTTTTCTCTTTCCTAAATTGTTTTCAGAACATTCCTAAGCAAACAGCACAGAAGTTACTGCATTCACTGGTTCTGCTGACAAGTAACGAGCCTGCATCTGTATTCCTGTAAATTCAGGCTCTCTAGATTATGAACCACATCCAGACATTTTTTTCTTCTTAAATAATAAGTAATGTGTCCCTAGCCAAGGTTCTGTCAGTAGTTGAATGCCAAGGGATATTTAATAATTTTTCCTGATACTATTCCTGTAGCTCTCATATTAATCATACAGGCCAGCTATTATGTTCCCCACCCCCCCAGAAGAAAGGGCCGAGGGAGGATCAGGAAAGACCTGGTAAAACTCAGGGAAGCAGAAGTGGAGGACTGAAAAAGGAGAACATCATGGCTTTGGCACAAAGCAGGATGTATTGAAATGCACAAGAAAATACACTTTCTCATACTCCTCCTTTGCTTTGCGTGCCTGCTTTCAACTATTGATTTATGTCTCCAGGAGTTACTGAACATAGTTGAATATGCATCAGTACTGGAACAATGAAAATTCAAATAAGCGGAATGTGATTTGGAGTATACAAACTCCAGTGCAGAGATATCAAAGACATAGATGCTCTGTCCTTAATTATGCATGCAAAATTATGCTCTCAAAGACTCAATTCTCAGTCTAAAAAAATAATGTTAAGAAAAATGTCATGAATTAATAGATCATGTAAAAGCCTGCAGAACTCTGTAATTCACTTAGGCTTTCAACACTATTTGTGAGTTCTAAAGAGAAGAAACAGAAAAGAGGTGAAATGCAGTGAAATCGGTACGATAAATGTGCCAGGGAAAAACAATTTTGAAGGGTCATATGCATGAACAGTACATGAAATCTGGGAGTATTGATAAACGGTTTATAGATAAGAGCATACCCAGAGTAAGATTGCATGCCACAATGGTAACCATGCTTTAAAGAAGAAAATATTATCAAAAATATCTTTCCCCTTCACTACTACTCCCTAGCCTTTGACTAGTTATATACATTTTAGGACAGTGTTCCAGCTCCTAACCGTTCTATACCAAATCAAACTTCACAGGACTGAATTTGGTTTTGGTGTTTAGTTTCCTGTCTTGGCATGGCCTCTTCATATTTAGAGTAAAGTATTACTTAGCATTAAAATGTATGCTCATCTATGCAAATTAATTAGCACATGCATGCTCATACAATTAAATGCTACTAATGCCAGAATTTTCTGTTCACACAAGGATTTCTCTACACAGGAAAGCATTCTAGATGCACGTTAAGCTTCACTTCTTGGGTATATACCTTACATAGTAAAGGTAACTGTCTTTTTTGAGCAAATATTTGATATTTGGCTGCATATTGCATATTATTAGTTATGTTAACACTTCCTTAGACTAACATGTTTGTATTTTGGATTCAATATCCACTTTTACAAATTGCCACTGCTCTAAGAATATGCTTTCCAATCATCACCTTCCCAGGTTTAGTGGGGTATTTTTGTATACTGTAAACAATACCTAGCCTATACTTACTTCTGTGTTCACATATTCTCAGTATCATATATGAACCATATGGTAAAAGTTGCATTTTTTGTCATCTGGGGAGATCAAATAATCAACTTTATTAAAAAAAAAAAAAAAAAAAGCAGAACACAGAGACACAGGAACACACAGCAAATATCAAAACCAGAATGTTTTCCCCGGGACAGACTCCCCTATCTCAAGTAAAAGATCTTTGACGGCGCTCTGATTACACTAATGAGAGCAAGACCCTCCACAGCAGTATTTCTGTGATGAGTTTTCACTCGAGAACTGGCCATTACAGTCTAAGTTTTGAAACCAACTGCTTGTGTTTGGCAGTGCCCGAGAACAGAAACATAGGACCGGATGCAAGGATGCAAAGTCAGTATCAGCTTAAGTTAAATAACTGGGTTGGATTGGATTTGTTTCAGAATATTTCTTTTACAAGCTGTTTCTCCAAATAGACAAGTCATAAGCCAGTAGTAAATCATACTTTTCATGCCAAATGGCTTCAAATCAGTATCCCTGTGTAGGCACAACTGAAGTAATAAACATCTCAAACTTTCAGTTGCTTGAGAGTGAAGCTGCATGAAGTCATAAGCTTTCATATTTTACAGAAATAATTTTCTTTTGACCGGTTATAATAGTTTGTCTAGTTTCCCTGCAGTGATGTGCATTCTTAATAGCATATAATTTAACTTCTCAATTAAGTTGGAAAGTGGCTGACCATCCTGCCATGCCAGAGAAGCCCGCACGCTAGTTAACTCTGGGACTAACAGCATTCCTCCCATGTATGAGCAGCACAGCATGCTATTTTAAAGAGTACAAGATCAGCAAAGGTACACTACTATCGTATCGCAAACAGAACTGTCTACACAGTTGTTTGGGGTTGTTTGGTTGTGGGTTTTTTTAATGGCAAAGTTCTATATTAATGATATACGGTAGTTTTCAATGACACCTGAGAAATGTATAGGTGGTAAAAGGAGCATGTTTGTTCTCACTGAACAAAATAAAAAGCTGAGTTTTCCTTCCCTGCCCATCCACCAGCAATCCAACAGCAGCACCTACACTTAGTAGTTACCCAGGGATATCAGACTGCAAAGCGAGAGGAAGATTAAAGCTAGGATCCAGTACAGTACTCTTAATCCAATGAAGAGAACAGTACACCAGTTAAGGGTGAGCAGGGGGATGGTCAGACCACCGGAGGAGACAGTTATTTCTGAAGGAGACAAGTCTTTTTACAAGCAGACATGGTACAGCATCTTAATCAAGATTTGAGCTCAGACAGTGCAGTGATGACTCAGATTCCAGTACTCCATTTCCTCTCAAAGTTCAGTGGTTGGTATAAAAAGCTAAGGACTCGGGATGCATGTATGCAAATCAGAAGGATAGCATGACTGTGTATAATGATTTGTGTTATTCACGCTAAAACTTTATTTCAGAAGGTCTAAGCTTTTTGCTGGCAGATAGCTAAAACTGTAGATGATTTCATGCCTAATAAAGCCCCAGCCATATAAAAGCATGAAGATCAGTAATCATAAAAATCTGTGTTGACAGCAGCATGTAGCCTGCCAATTTGATTGGCACATGTGGCTGCAGAAGCAACTGCTGTGATTCCATAAAAACTAAAACCTGAAAATATCAAGTATAATCAAGTCAAGCATCATCTACAAGCCCCAAGCTGAACTTTCACTTATATGTTCAAATCTTTCAGCCTGCCCAAACATTTTTTTGCTCTTTGAATTATGCTTCACCTAAGGAAACCGAATGTAATATTTCCTCAATTAAATAAAAGCAGAAGTGTTTGTCTGCAATTCTGACAGCCTGTACCTCAATATCCAGACATACAAATAGAAAATAGCAATAGTACAGTAGAATCGCTGGACTGAAAAGAAAATATCCTTACACAAGTAAGTTACAAATTCACTGTATCATACAGTTGTAAATACTTTTTTCTCCTTGAAAGACTTCACAAAGTTACTTAAAACTTCAAGTTCCCTTCACAATTGGCTCTGCACTCTGTCTTTATGTTGTTCATAAGGTCTACTTGCTATCCTGAGAATATCACCATCCAAGTTAGAGGAATAAGGATAAATTGATGTCTCAGACCAGACAGCAGCCAAGCGCTATAGCTTCTGTATGAAGGACAGAAGTGATGACCTTGCTCTAGTCCCTTTGCAATCCTGCATTAAATGGTCCCCCACTCACTGCTCTAAGCTGAGAGGATCGTTCACAGTGTACTGCAGGCTCAGAACAAATGGATACACAAATTCAAGGAGTCTTCAGTTAAAGTAGTTTAAAATGAATTGTCATGTGCATTTCTAGAGATAATTGATGTCTTAGGACTGTGGATGTAAATGCATTACTCCTTCTATTCTGCTTTGTTCTTGCTCTGAAACTATACAGCCTATTCACTATATTGTTTAGACAAGTGACTGAACCAGGAGGCGGAAAAGAAGTGCAGTAATTACAGCACTGGACCATCCACTCTCTTTGGAAGTGACAGTGTGGAGAAGGCTTCAGAAACAGCCTGCTTACCTTTACCCTCCCCAGGAACAGCACCTCTGCCAGTCACCACTGGCACACTGAAGGCCTGCACCATTTCCCAGGGCATCCAACTCCTGAAATCAGTATGCAGATCACCGATCCAACAACTCAGACAGCAATTTTCTCTCTGCAGTCTAGTCTGTAGATTTCAGCACATCTGCGATAGTATCCACCTGCTACATTAGTTCTGGCCTCATTTTTCCCCAAGATAGCATTTACTTCAAGAACCACTTAAAATTCTCTGCCACCAAATGCATGCAATACAAGTTTATGCAGAACTAGACAGCCTGATGTCCAGATCTGTTGGCTAAGAGCTTCTCCACACAAAGGAAGAGTCATAATAAAAACGAAGAATGCAAGTATTTATAAGACAGGCTGGGTTGTTTGTTCACATAGTAAAAGACTCATTTATAACTCTTACTGCCCTTAAAATAGATGTGTGGGAGGAAGAGGACAATTTAGGAGGATTGACAAAATTTGACTGGTCAGACACTAAAGCTTCAGATTATGTAGACTTCTCATTTCAGATGACTTAGAAGAGACAACTCAAGCATAGATGAAATCCAGTCTTTCCTTTGATAGTGGTAGACACTTTTCTGAAAAAAAAAAAGGCTGGTCCTTCCTGAACTGGAAGGACCATTTGAATGGGAACAGCAGGCAGGTTATCAAGTTTTTTCATTTACTATTTATCAAAAAATATTCCTTGAATATTGGCAGGCATTGCCTAGCCATTGTTTTCTTACAGAGAAATAAATAAGTCTTTGACTTAATCAAACCTCTAGTGTGTTAATACTTTGAACACCTAAAGAATAACTAAAAAAAAAATCACTAGAAACAAGTAAGTTTCTTAAGTACAACATAGCCAACATGGGTCATCTGAAATAAAATCTTACTTTCTGCCTTGAACTTAATCTGATGAGCAAGAATTTTGTTCTAGCCTAGCCTTTTGCTGTTGTAGCTGTAGTCTCTTTAAAAGCTATCCGTAAGAGATATGTCAGCATCTGTTTCTAGAAACTTACTCCCACTTAGTCAGGGCGTAATAGGCTGCACCTGCACTAATGAGTCATTAAGGCATCCACTTAGCATCTCCCAGTAGGTTCTTGTTCCTTGGAAGAATTACCACTGTGATACAATAACAAACACTTCACGATTGCTGATTTTCCTTGTAGAAAAAGCTCTTTGCAGACTGTAAAAATTAAAGAAGGCGTTTAATGGTGAGGTCAGGGTTTAGAAATTCTGAGGAACTACCCAAGATCTTTAGGCTGATTGTTTTCTCCTAATTGAAAGAGCATGGACACTGACGGGTGCAAGATCCACAAAGACTCCTGTGTTGGAAGCCTTCTTTGGGCCCTTACACACATGAGTGTGGGACTGCAGTATGTCTGATATGCTGCTAAATGCCTATCCTAACTTATTGTTAAGGGAAATTCTGCACGATCTGAAAGATCTCAGGCAGAAGCAGCAGCAGCACATGGTGTCACGTGCTAGGGGATGCAAAGAGACAGTTGCAAGGACTAGATCGTGCAAAGGCAACACTGCATTTCTGCTCTATTCTAAGGATTTTGTGGCCAACTCAGTCCTTGGTACATCTTTTTAATGGATTCAGAGGTATGATTTGGCTTCAGATAAAGCTAGATGGGTAGGAAGTATGTGTTGGGTATACAACTTCCATGCTGAAGGTATGGAGACTCTCTTCCACTTACCTCTTAGAGTGGCAGAGGAGTTCCTTTTCTCATCAACACACTCCAAAACATAAACTACCCAGAGCCTTACAATACTGTCTTTGGTGGAAGAACACTCACAAAGTCAGGGTTGTAAAAGATTATATGTGAAAACCACAAATTGTTCAATAGGGAAAATGCAGTTTCTGCATTCTGCATTCTCCTGTAAAGTTTCAATATCCTAATCCAGCCTCAAGATCTACTCACTCTAGACTAGGGCAAATGGTTCTTGCAAGCCCGTTCCAGTGATTAATACTGTAGATGTTTGTTACTGGGTATAGTCCCATCCAGACACATTAGACCCTATCATGTAAGTGGACTTATTACAACAGAAGACGTCAGAAGGTCAAAGCCAGACTAAGTTGCTTGCACTGCATTAAAGTTAAAACAATACAAAAAGAAAAAAAAAAAAGAAGATATATTTAATTTCTAAATCAACATTGCTTGTCTGGGATGTCTGAATGAATACAGACCCAAAGTCTAGACAGAAAAAAAAAATATAGTAGTCACGACACTGGAGAGCAAGGGAGCCTTGGCTGGTTTTAGATCTAAATTTACTGTATGATGTTTAGCAGGTCACTTTGACCTGTTCCTCAATTTCACTTTAAAATTTAATAGTACATGGCCAGCTATCTATAAGCAGAGAAGATAAAATCCATCAGGGACCAGGAACTGCTCAAATGACATTGTGATGAAAATTACATTATAAGATAGAATTATTACAAATATGGAGTACCTGTTAGCATGTGTATTTTGAAAAGAGCAAATGCATTTCCCTGAATTTTTCCTGTTCTTAGTGTTCTCAAATGATTTGCATCTCCTGACATCATTCTTGGATTGTTATAGCCTGTATAAGCTCTTCCAAAACCAAAAAGTAATCAAGCTTTGTCATTTGATAAAAGTCATTTTAATAGAAGTGGAGCACGAGCTGAAAAACCAGACCTTCATGCCTTCTTTGGAGCAGAAGTACTCCCGATCAAGCTCCGCAGGCTGCTCCCTAATCCCACCCTATCTCACTGCAGCAGCGCTAGAGAGAAAGTTTGGGAAGCAGTCAACACCATTTACTGTATCCTGCTCTATGTTTTATTCCATATATAAATAACCGAGGAGAGCTGTCTAATCAGATACCTTTCTTTGCTGTTATTCTTTCTGTTGAAGACTCTTTTAAGGTTGCCTTCTCTCCCTTTACTTTGCCATAAATTTAAATGAAAATATGTGGGGGTGAAGATCAGTCATTTCTTTATGAGGTCTTTGAAGGAATTAACATCAACTTCTTGACTTGACCATGCCCCATATACTTGACTCCAGCAGAAAGGTTACAGTGTAAAGCTGTGGAAAGAAAATGACGGACTGGGATATAACCATTTCCCATCACCAGACATGTTGGTTTAGGATCCGTGGAATAACTTCTGTTCTCATTCTCAAACAGGAGATGCTTGAGACCTCTCTGATCTTCTGACATCTGTGACTAGCTGTCACTGAAGAACTAAACATGACAGAACCAGAAGGCTGTGCAGAACACAGAATTACAGAATACAGCTCTTGAGCTCATACCCCACGGTGTACGTATTTCCTCTGCCTATGGATGCTACTGCTACCAAGCACACATCTTCTTTCATAATACCAGGCACTTGTAAGTAAAGCTTAAGGAAGAAGGAATTTGACCTCTTGTAAGAAAGAACACAAACATTTTAGCTTCAACCCTGATTACTGGAATAAGAAAGAGATAAAGTTAGCATGACATATTGAATTACTGAATTTCAGTATGAAATACTGACTATTGCATAATCTATTGCATTTTATTGTTTTGACCACGTTTAGAATAACAAGGATGAGAAATCCTGTACATCTCTCTCAGTGTTAGTTGTGTAAATACTTTGAGCTAATATGTCTGCAGTCTCAGTTTCCTTCCTCATTGCTTTAAGAGATTTACCAGAACATAAACTCAGAGAAGCACTATGAGAGAAAAATGGCAGAAAATATGTATCACCCTCGCAGACATTTTTCTTATATATCCTGGAGCAGAATTGGTCGACTGATCATATGCTCCAAGACTTAAAATATTATTAACCATTTTTTGGACTTTAGATCAACTCATGAAGTGAGCAGTTTGGAAGTGGAAGATACCAAAGGCACAGAGAATTTCTAGATAATGGAATAGCGTATCTACTCAACTTTGAAAAGGTGCTTCTCTTACCTCTACATTCCCTCCCTTCCTTTCCCCTTTTATTGCCCATATTTGAGTTACTACACTTGTGTTAGAAAATGGAAGAAATAACACGTTTTGTAATTAAGGCCTATGATCTCAATATATAACCTCTATGTTCACAAGTGCAGTATGCACCTATAGTTGTTTCTCGATGCAGATCAAGTCATCATAAAACTACACACCACTGTGTCTGTACAAATGAAATCTGCCACTCTTTGATAACACCTGCAAAATAGCATGTAGAAATGAATGTGACTAGAAAAGAAGCCTAACTGGGAAAATGTGGCCCGCTGTAAAATAGGTTTTGTACATGCCATGGTGAGTGTTTAGTAAGTTGTCCTTTTGTTTTTTAAACTGTAGTGCATGTACTGGAATTCCTAGGCACTCTAATCATGGGATATGGAAGATTTTAAAGAATTTTTCATTCTGAAGGCTTGGCTCTACACATGGCTCATACCAAAGTTCAGAGCAAATAAAGATAACTCATTTATTCAAGATTAATTATTAAAAAAAATATCTTAGGCATAAAGGAAAGGTTGGCTATGTGTTCAGTCTCAACTCCTCTTATTTCCAATTTACTTTCCACTTTAATGCAGCAAACAGCAACAGCAAGCATGCGGGAGTGACATGCCTTCTCCAAGTTCTTAGGCACCTCAATGACTAGTAAACTTCAGCCTAAAAGCCCCTATATTTATGTACATGTGAGAGGTTGCAAGATGCATCTTAATCCTGAAAAATCCTAGTATTTTCCCTGAACTTTTATTAGTTTGTATTTGAAATAAAATAGGGCTGCCATCTTTGAATTCAGTAGGAAGAGATTACTGATTACCTATAATTTGAACGACTGCCTACCAGTGCAAACACAGGCACTGGCTGCAACCTTAGGAGTTATTTGAGACTCTCTATCAGCTAAAGGTATATGCTGGCTGGAGACTTTTTATTGTTTGGAATACCTCGTCACTTGACATCATATGATACCCTATTACTGGTGGATAATTAAATCCAACTGCTGTATTCTCAAACTACTCGATGTAGTTTGTAAATAGTCACTGGTTTGTTTAAAACTATTTAGTATAAAACATGTTAATTTGCTTTTTATTAACACACTTTAAATTGGTTTGCCAATATGTAGTATATGTTACGGTTCATGATCAGGTATTTAATGAGATATAATAATTTAAAACAGTGAGGACTGAAATTTCTTCTCCAGATTCTGCAGTCAGAATTATATGAAGGCCCATGAAATCTTTTGCAAACCATTTTGGATTGGTTCATGGAACTTGCTCCAGTACTTTTCATAGAACACATCTTAAATTACCCATATGTAAAAAGGAAAAATTCATTATTTAGGAGAGTTGTAAAAGGGACAGTGCTAAGCCAAAGCACAAACTAGTTTTATTACTTTATTTTACTACTACAGTGATTGAGCATATTTCTTTTCTTTTCTATAGTTCTGGAAATAAAAATCACAAAGCAATCCAACACATTTTCATCCAGGAGTGTAAACCAAGACTGAATTTCCAAGGCCTGGACATCTTCTCTGATTTTCATTCTGTGTTCCTGTGCAAAAGATGTCAAAAAACACGACAGAGAACTCAACTAACTCAGCTCTTCTAGGTGTGTTCCTGGGAAGCGTTTCACTGATCACTATTGTCATGAATATATTAGTGCTATGTGCCGTGAAAACTGAAAAGAAGCTGCAAACAGTTGGCAATTTATACATTGTCAGTCTCTCTGTTGCAGATCTTATAGTCGGTGCAGCTGTTATGCCCCTGAATATTGTTTATCTCCTAAGTCCTGTGTGGACTCTAAGCTTACCAGTCTGTTTGTTCTGGCTGTCAATGGATTATGTGGCCAGTACCGCATCCATTTTCAATCTCTTCATATTGTGCATTGACCGTTATCGTTCTGTTCAGCAACCACTGAAATATCTCAAGTATAGAACAAAAATGAGAGCATTGCTAATGATTCTGGGGGCTTGGTTACTGTCTTTCACGTGGGTCATTCCAATCCTAGGGTGGCATGTTTTTGCTAATAATGGAGAAAGGAAAGTAGAGGAAAACAAGTGTGAAACTGAATTCTCTGAAGTCACATGGTTTAAAGTGTTAACAGCCATTGTCAATTTCTATCTACCCTCTATCATGATGTTATGGTTCTACTACAAAATATTCAGAGCTGTTCGAAAGCACTGTCAACACCGAGAGCTCATCAATGGATCATATCGGTCTTTCTCAGAAAAACCCCCCATAAATCATAGTAAGATGAAGGAGAAGCAAAATATTTGCCTCCAAAAGCAAATCGTAGATGAGAACACCCTTCCCAAGGACAATGAAATCTCCCCTCAGCCCAAAAATACGGAGGCAAAGCTTCATTTCAGTAATCCTGACAAGTCTTCAAAGGCATTCGTTAGCAAGAGTAATAGGAAAGTCCTTAAATGGAGCTGTTTTCCTCACACCACTGCCCAGTCTGAGCCAGGCCTGGATAAAGGAGGAAAGAAGTGCGCATGTGTAACAGAAGAGAACGAAAATGGAGAGGAGCTTTGCTCACAAGACAGTGACTTAAGTGATGCATCAGACAACCAGACTTTCACAGAGGAGACACCCTGTAAAGAGCACTCCAGTCCTAAGCCTGAAAGAGCCTGCAGTCCTCAAGAAAAGACTGAGAACAGGGATTTCAGAGGACTGACTTACCTGAGGAAAACCTGGCAAAGTCTGCATAGCCATTCCAAAAGGCACATCCAAGGACTGCATGGGAACAGGGAAAGGAAGGCAGCTAAGCAGTTAGGGGTCATAATGGGAGCCTTTATGGTGTGCTGGATTCCCTATTTTGTATTATTTATGGTCATAGCTTTCCATGGCCATGAACAATTTTCGAAATTACACATGTTCACTATATGGCTCGGCTATGTGAACTCCACCTTAAATCCATTCCTGTATCCTCTTTGTAACCAGAATTTCAAGAAGACATTCAAAAAGATTCTTCACATTCACTGATAATGGTCTGATTTTTTTTGAGCTAAAAAGCAGCTCAAAAGTTCAACCAAACAAAATGTTCCAGTTTCAAAGACAAACACCATAGGTAAAGTAGAAGACTTTGGAAAACTGTAATTTATAAACAAGTGTTAGTAAAAGTGGGAGACATGCATTTAAGAGCTTTAACACATTTGAAGAAGAAATAATTCAGAATCTGAAAAGCTCAGGGGCAATCTCAGAACTGTTACACTGTTGTACACATTTTACAATTTGAGATTACCTCTTTCATCATGTAGAACAAAAACTGGAGATACAAATGTAGATCTTCAGTGATTATAAATTACAGATACCAAAAAGGAGGAAATAGAACAACGTTTCTGTGATTGGCCTAATATATTTTTCTCTTTCAACTTACTCCATTAAACACGGGAACAGACCGCTTGTGAAGTAAGATCTGCAAGTGGAGGTATTTTGCATAGTCAAAGAAAGAAGCTTCAACCGTTTAAAAATATCTACCCTATTTATTTATAGCTTCCCCCAAATCATAAACTTTTTTGAAATGTCAAGTCATATTGTAACTTAACGTATCTCTTTGATATCATGCTTACTTCATTTATACCTCTACATGTTCACTTCACTGAAAAAAAATAGTATTTTTATGTCCTAGAAATTTTGCTAAGACTTTCCATACTTAACATACTATCCCTACCTATTCAGGAAGGGTATGCTGTTGTTTCTAGACTTAGAGAATATAGATTGATTATAGACTACACATATTTTCTTCCTCCTACAATTTGACAAATAACCTAAGCATGCAGTGGCAATACTAATCCATATATCCTTAACTTGTTGTAGGCAAACTCTTCCTACTATAATGAGGCAAACTCATGAGCAACAACTCAAGTTTGCAAAACCAAAAATAAAATACGTGATGTATGTTTTTCTGTCCTTTATATTTAATTGCATTTTATAAATCATGCTGTAAAATATTTCAGGAGAAACACACGATAATAGAATAGGTTAGAAGGGATCTTAAGAGGACATCTAAGTACAACCTGCAACTCAAAGCTGGGCTGGCTTTGATATTACATCGTGTTGCTCAGGGCCTCGTCCATAAGCATCTGTAAAAACAGCTTCATCTGGAAAAGCTGGGAGGCAGCCTTGACAGAGAAGTTTGTTGCTAAGGTTCATTCTACAAACTCTGAGCATTCACTTGCTCAGCCATTGATTTAACTGTTTCTAAGTGCTAACTAATTCTTGAAAACAGACATGCTGTCTTATACAACAGGAATCAATCCCCTCTTTGTAAGTGCAGTCATGTATAGATTTGTTCCCAAAGGAAGAAAACGTAGTTCCTCAGCAAAAAAGTACATAGTGGCATATGTTGCATGAGCTAACTTATCAGGAAGCTTACAACTTCACAGAACAATTACACCAAAAAAAAAAAAAAAGAGTATACCAATTGGGGAGCAGAGAGGAGAGTTGTGGCAGAGGAGATCTCAGGTCCTACATTAGCCAGATATCTCAAGACTACATACTGCAGTGTTTGTGGCACACCAGTAAAGCATTGTTTCCTATTCTTCTACTATGAAACTGAGAGAAACATTTTGAGCAAATACTGTGTAGTATGTTAGTTTTAAGAAATCCCAGAACCTAAAGTCACATTTGCACGTAATGGTGAGTTTATGTAAGTCTTCTCCATACATTTTGGGGAGGATTATTAGACAGCCTTCCTGAAGGTTCAATGTAAAAAGAATGTCCTGGTGTTCATTTTCTTGTGCTGATGAATTTACCACTTCCTGAATGCTTTCTTGCTTCTGAAATTTCTGGGTCAGCTTAACAACCAAGTTCTGATGGAACTGGAATCCTTCAACTGAGTACTGTCAGGAGTTCGGAGGGACAAGTTGAAGGGATGTTTTGTGTGATATCTTTTTTACATCAGAAGTGAAAAATGGTAGTTTAGTGGTTGGAGGAGAAATTCTCGATTTTATGTTCTTAATTAATAATGATCTTGAGCTACTTAGAGTCCCTCTGTGCCACGTATGCCTACTTTGTAAAGTGAATATGACACGACTTACAGTAACAATGCAACACTTAGGATAATGTTTGCATGATGCTCATCAATTTTTTATATAATACACTAACTAAATGCAAAATATTATTATCCTGTCAGTTTTATATCTCTGAATAAAACAGCTGAATGTTAATAGTTGTATTTAAAGTATTCAACATTAAATGAAGCCCTAATATAGCTGCATTTTAATAAATTGGAAAAACGTGCTAAAGGAATAAACTTAAATTCAGTTTATTTCAGTGTATCATACAAGGTTCAGAGATAAGTTGACTTTGGTCTCAAGTAGCATGCAGGAAAAACTGCAATGAGGGGACTCGAAACTAGGAGAAAAAAAGGCAAAATACAGAGACAGAATATAGATGCAGCAAAATTCATTCCATAATTCAGACAACTTTTTCACTGCAAGAGCAGTATCTGCAGAAGCAATAAAATGTGCCTTCTTTTGGACTACAGATATGCTCTAATCCAACGGCCTTTCACAAACATTTGCTCAGATTCACGGCCATTATGATCTTTGTCCTACTGTGATATGCAAGAGCAGTTCTAGCCAACATGGATAGTAATTTAGGTGATCCCTGAGGAAATAAAAAAGCAGCACACTAAGTCAGCTACAGTTATTAGTGTACACTGCTGAAACATGCTCACCCAAGGGCGAGTTAGAGTTATCAAGAAGTCTATCCTCTTGATCGTGACAATTGCCTTTTTCGACTTTAAAATGTATTAATACATGAAACAGCAACCTAAACAAAACTGAAAACTGTTCTAAAAATTATGACTATAACAAAAAATACTTCTGGTACAATTAAAGAACATTCAAACACAGAACAGCTAAACCTAGGCAAATAAAGCTGCCTGAATATTTTTAATCTCTCTTAATTTTTATCCATAATCTTAGTGTAACTGTGTTAATAATAAAGACAGGGAAAGTTGGGCTTCTCTGATGTGATAGCTATAATAGATAATAATAGGAAAACGGACTACTGTCTATTCTAAACTTTCAATTAGCAAGGTACCTAACAGGATTTATCAGTTTATTTTACTGAATAGGCAATTCAAATGGCTCTGGAATGGAGAAGCCTACTACTACGTGGGGCCAAGCCTCAAGAGAATATTCCAGGTGTGGTTTCCTGTGAAACATTTTCAGTGTTTTCCACTTAATAAAGAAGGTCAGAGGACACACAGCTTTAAGAGAACATAACAAATTCCTTGGACTGGAGTTCTGCTTTCATTAAGGTGTGGTGAGACCAACCTCGCTTTTAAGAGGCAGAAAATATATTCTCACAATTTTTTCTGTGTCAATGGTGACATCTAGTGGGTAATGAGAATTCTGGGTTTCTGCATCAAATACTGTGTATCATGGAAGTTTTTTAAAGGAGGGGTACAATTAGCAAGTGGATCCTGCCATCTATACATGTTTATTTTCCCATATTATTTTCAGAAAATGTAGCACTCAGTAAAGGAAATGTTAGTGTAGGTGCACATTTTGGCTTCATTCCATCATCTAAAAGGCCTCCGTTACATTCTCTGTGAGGCCACTTTGTGATGCACTTTGTGAGAGCACAATAAATGAAAAAGAATGGAAGAGTCACTTTAAAAATGTATTTCTAATCCTAAGATATTAATATAGAAGCACCGTGGACACCTCTGAATAGTTCTAGAGGAGGTCCTGAATTCTGCAGATTGCTTTCCACTGCTATCAGGGATGCTAGAGGATTAGCCTCCTAACAGCTGGCATGGCTTAAGTTCCTAAAGATGAGGTGTAAGAATACACTTGAAAGTTTCAGTGCGTGCATTCCCTCCACCAGAATGAGAATGAGTTCATTTGGAAATGCCAAGTTTAAACAGTACGCATACATATTCACTTTTGCTGATTCATTAAGTATGTCTCAGTTTTGGCTGGGAGAGAGCTAATTTTCCTTCTAAGTAGCTAGAATAGCACTGTGTTTTGGATTCAGTATGGGATTTGGTATGAGAACAATGTTGATAATACACTTTTTTTTTTAATTGTTGCTAAGAAATCAAGGATTTTTCAACTTCCTATGTCCTGCTAGTGTGCAGGTGCACAAGAAGCTGGGAGGGAGCACAGCCAGAGCAAGGGACCCAAACTGGCCAACAGAATATTCCATATCATGTAATGTCACGCTCAGTGTGTAGATGAATGCTGGCCAGGAAGCTGGGGCTCTCTCCCTCTCCTGGGATTGCCATTTCAGGAGTTTCCCTCCTCTGGGATCACTGGCTGGGAACAGGCTGGGCATCAGTCAGCGGGTGGTGAGCATCGCATTGTGCATAACTCATTTGTATTTTCTATTATTATTATTATTATTATTATTATTTTATTTTTCTTTATTTTATTTCAATTATTAAACTGTTTTCATTTCAACCTATGAGTCTCCTTACCTTTACCCCTCCAATTCTCTCTTCCATCCCCGGGCAGGGGAGGGTGAGCGAGTGGCTGCATGGTGTTTGGCTGCCAGCCGGATTCAAACCACAACAAAGTACAATGACAAAACTATTAATTTTCATCAAATTACTTGTCTATTGAACGATTAGAAGATAAAAAGAACAATTAATGTTAACACTGTGTGAGAAATAGCTCTTGAAAATAGTTTACCCTCCTGGTATCGAATTCCAAATTATCTTTAAAAATGATACATACTTGACACTGAAATAAATGATCTCTACGTGGTCATCTTAAAGTCTAAAATAGAAATATAAAAAATCAAATGTGAGATGTACACTCTATACATGCACAGAGACATGAGCACACATACCAGGCTACTACAAAATTGTCATTTGAGATCTCCACCAGTTCAAAAGTATGAGTTTCCACTGAAAGAGATGTACATTCGTGTATGGTAACGGTTAAAACCATATTGACATCTGGTAAGTCTAACAATGTTTCAATTTTTAACAATATTTGTATCCCTTATAATTTTGTCTGCCAAGATACCTTGTGTTTCAACTCTGATATGTTTCAACTAAAATATGCCTTAAAAGAAATACACAGCACCCGTTGCTAAACATTGGCACCGTGTAATTAAAATGAATGCCTACTGTGTAATTAAATTGAATGAGTAAAAGCAAATGCCTTCTGTTTTGATCAGGCATAACTTAGTCTTCAAAAATAACACAGTCAGACCTGCGAACTGAACTCAGGTCTCCTACCCGGCAATCTAATTTCCTTCTCACTAGATACAAATAATCCCGCAACTCAGTTCTTTGAGGGGTAGCAACTGTTTCTCTGGATCATATCCAAGTGCTCATAGGAGAGGCACCTGCCTGTGCCAGAGAAATTAGTGACAATGCTCACAGAAGTCTATCAACATGGCAACGGCAAGATGATACCTTTTTCAGCATACTCCTTCCTACCTTCTTCCACTACTGATTTGGGTATTCGTTGCTACACAGACTTTTAATTTTGTGATGTCCCACTCTTGCAGCAGTAACAAGTGTACAGCATAGAACTAGATTACTTTTGACAGTACCTTTTGTAAATAAAATGATAGTTCTGCCAGGTTCTGCTTGTTCTGCTTGTATTTCGTGGTCATGTTGTCCTGGTTTCGGCTGGGATAGAGTTAATTTTCTTCCCAGTAGCTGGTACAGTGCTGTGATTTGGATTCAGTGCGAGAATAATGTTGGTAGCCCACTGATGTTTTAGTTGTCGCTAAGTAGCACTTATCCTAAGTTAAGGATTTTTCAGTTTCCCATGCTCTGCCAGCAAGCAAGTGCATGAGAAGCTGGGAGGGAGCATGGCCAGGAGAGCTGACCCCAAGTAGCCAGAGGATATTCCACGCCATAGGACATCTTGCCCAGTATATGAACTGGGGGGAGTGGGCCAGGAGGGGCGGACTGCTGCTCAGGCATCGGCCAGTGGGTGGTGAGCAATCGCCTTGTGCATCACTTGTCTTTTGGGTTTTATTTCTCTTTTTGTTATATTCTTTTTCATTACAATTATAATTTCATTATTATTACCATTATAGCTATTATTATATTTTATTCTATTTTAGTTATTAAACTGCTCTTAACTCACGAGTTTTATTTTTTTTCTGATTCTCCTCCCCATCCCACTGGGAGCGGGGAGGAGTGAGTGAGTGGCTGCTTAACTGCCAGCTGGGGTTAAACCACAACACATGTTCACTGAGGATGTTGTATAAAATTCATTTAAATCCTTAAATGGAAAGGACTATATAAACCTAAATAAATATTATTTTTATTAAAACTTATAACAGAGTCTAATCTGAGCTAAATAGTTCTGAGAAGTTATCTTCTCCAAAACACATTGAGTCCATATTCCCCAGGATTGATGAACTTGAATCTGCTTCTATTTTATTCTCATCTTCAGTTCCAGGATGATTTTCCCTTGCTGCATGATTTTGCTTGGGGAATTTGAAAGTCCTACCTATGGAAATATGTGCCAAAAACACCCAACAGATTTGTTCCTTGTTTTTCAAGAGCCTGTCTTCTAGTTGATTGCTATTCTCATGTTTATTACAGACACTTGTATTTGCTCATAGGAGGGTCTCACAAGGTAATCCATACCTGCAACAATCGATCAACTCCAGCATAAATCTCAGATTAACTTTGTTATAGCCACTTTCCTGAAGATCCCCGGCACTGAGGGATCTTTGACCAAAGCTGCCTCTTTCTCTTACACTGTAAGACTTCACTGCGGTGTGCTCATATGTATACATCAGCAGTTTCATGTGTAAATCACAAGTTTATTTCCCAGGTCAGCTAGTCTGTATAAAAAATGATAGTCCGAGACTGCAAGCCTACCAGGTGTATCTCCCATTTCCCTGAAGCTACAACTGTTGTGCAGAAACCTGACTCCTAGGGTCTCATTTCTTTCCAGGTATGACATGTCTAGTTGAGATGACATGGGGATGTGGGCTCACAGAAGAGTGTCCCTCTGCCCTGTACTGGTATTATTTCTCATGATCTATGTTATGTGCCGACAGCTATTTCATAAACCACGTTAGGAAACTGGAACTGTTCAAAGACTATGAATCTAAGGTTCATAGGTTCTATAACCTTATAGTTCTGTGGAGACTGGGTTACAGCATTCCAGCTATTTTCATGGGATGTCATCAATATTCCCTTTATATTTCATGTAAAAAGAGAATACAAAGACCAAAAAGTGATAGAACAGAATCTTTTCCAGCCTTGGGGAAATAAACTGCAGAACTGAGTTATGAAGTGTGCAACAGAGTAAAGGTATTACCAATACTAATAAAGTGAGCGGCATGCAGAATGAGGAACTGTAGAATTTTACTGATGTAATGTCGTTAGATTCAAGGCATAGCATCTATAGCAAACTTCCCAAGTTTATTCCAATTTGGTTTATTTGTGAAATTCCTGGAAGGTCTATTCAGCCCATGCTCCACAGCAAGGTCCTCTATCCAAACATCAGGTCTAAATTTGCATAATTTGCAGCAATTAAAATTTTCCCCTAATGGTGCCTGAACAATTGTCTTTACGTGACCTTAGCCATGCTTATCTGACTGGCAGCTTTCCCTCTGAGGCTTGCTCACAATTTTGCTGGCAGTTTCTACAATATGGGTGTTACTGCAGCATTGTGTGCTCCAAAATAGAAGTCAGCTCTGGCAAATTTGTTTTCCCTAATAGATAAATGATATAAACTATCTAAAGAAGCAATGCTTGTTTTGTAGAAAACATACTTTGTTTCATATTCCAGATCTGCAAAAATCAATATAGACTCGTTAAAAAATTTAGGTTGTAAGGGACTTCTGGATGTCATCTAGTCCAACCTCTGTCTCAAAGATCGTATTTAGATCATGCTGCTCAGGGGCTTGTGCAATCAAGTCCCCAAGGATGGAGATTACAAAGTCTCTCTGGGAACCTATTCCAGTGCTTAACCAGCCATATTAGGCAACTTTTTCTATATATATTCATTTGGCATTTTGCTTGTTTTGACGTGTGCCCTTTTCCTTCCCACTTTTTGCCGTGCATCTCTGAGAATTTGCCTCCAAGTTCACAGAATCACAGAATCATCTAGGATGGAAGGGACCTTGAAGATCATCCAGTCCAACTGTTAACCCAGCACTGACAGATCCCAACTACACCATATCCCTAAGTGTTATGTCAACCCGACTCTTCAACCCCTCCAGGGATGGGGACTCCACCACTTCCCTGGGCAGCCCATTCCAACGCCCAACAACCCGTTCTGTAAAGAAATGCTTCCTAATATCCAGTCTAAACCTTCCCTGGCGCAACTTGAGGCCATTCCCTCTTGTCCTATCCTCCGCTTTAGGTTATGTAAGACCTCCATTCAATCCTCTTCAGCCTCGTGTTCTCCCCACGAAGCAAACCCAGCTCTCCCAGCCTCTCATGTCCTGTGCTGCAGCCCCCAGACCATTTCAGTGACCCTGTGCTGGCCACCTGTCAGTTTGTGCTCTTGTACTGGGGAAGTCGGAGCGGGACAGAGCCAGACACGTAACACCAGATGCAGTCTCACGACTGCTGAGCAGCGGGATGGAGTCACACCGGGCTGTGGTGTCACTCACTCTGCCCCATTGGTTGTTTGTCACCACCGCGGGGACGCATTGCTCGCTCACGGCGAATCCCCAAACACTTTACTAGAACATCAGGAGCACCCTCGTGCCGATGCACGCAGCAGCCCACGAGCACAGTGGAGGAAAAGGCGGGTTTTAGTTCACCCCACGTCATTGCTCGCTGCGTACCTCGGCCTCGCTTGTCTAATCGCACCCTTCACAGAATCACAGAATCGTCTAGGTTGGAAAAGACCTTGAAGATCATCCAGTCCAACCATTAACCTAACACTGACAGTTCCCAACTACACCAGATCCTTTAGCGCTATGTCAACCCGACTCTTAAATACCTCCAGGGATGGGGACTCCACCACCTCCCTGGGCAGCCCATTCCAATGACCAACAACCCGTTCTGTAAAGAAATGCTTCCTAATATCCAGTCTAAACCTCCCCTGGTGCAACTTGAGGCCATTCCCTCTTGTCCTATCACTTATTACTTGGTTAAAGAGGCTCACCCCCAGCTCTCTGCACCCTCCTTTCAGGTAGTTGTAGAGGGCAATGAGGTCTCCCCTCAGCCTCCTCTTCTCCAGACTAAACCCCCCCAGTTCCCTCAGTCGCTCCCCATCAGACCTGTGCTCCAGACCTTGCACCAGCTTCGTTGCCCTTCTCTGGACACGCTCGAGTCATTCAATGTCCTTTTTGTAGTGAGGGACCCAAAACTGAACACAGTCATCAAGGTGCGGCCTCACCAGTGCTGAGTACAGGGGTAAGATCCCTTCCCTGTCCCTGCTGGCCACGCTATTGCTGATACAAGCCAGGATGCCATCGGCCTTCTTGGCCACCTGGGCACACTGCTGGCTCCTGTTCAGCCGGCTGTCAATCAACACCCCCAGGTCCCTCTCTGACTGGCAGCTCTCCAGCCACTCCTCCCCAAGCCTGTAGCGCTGCTGGGGGTTGTTGTGGTCCAAGTGCAGCACCCGGCATTTGGCCTTATTGAAACTCCTCCAGCTGGCCTCAGCCCATCGCTCCAGCCTGTCCAGGTCTCTCTGCAGAGCCTCCCTACCCTCGAGTCGATCAACCCTCCCACCCAACTTGGTACGGCCTGCGGAGACGGGGGCGGGCTGGAGCCCAGGGAGCGGCACCGCGTCCTGCCGCCACCCGGAGAGCGCGGCGGGGCGCTGAGGCGGGCTCTCCGCTGAGGAGGGCTCCCTCCCCCCGCCGAGGGGGGCGGCCGCCGGGGCTCGGGGCACCGCCGACTGCCGGTCGGCCCTAGCGGACGGGACCGGGCGCGGCCAACCGAGCCGCGGCGCGCGCGTGACGCCGCGCGCCGGCCGCCCCGATCACGTGGCCGCGCCGGGATGACGTTACTTCGCCGCGCCGGCCGGCAATGCAGGAAGTAAAGAGCGGCGTCGCGGGTGAGCGGTCCGCGCGCGTGCCGGTGGCTCGTCCGCCCTCCCCCCTCACTCGCCCGCCCTCAGCCTCCTGATGCCTTCGCGTTCTCTTTCCGCGCCCCTCGAGGCCGGTGTGTCCCTGGGTCGCTGGGGCCGGCTCCCCGCGGGCTCCGGGGCGGGAGCGCCTCGGGGCGGGCGGGCGCTGGGGCTCCGGTCACGGACGGCGGGCGGGGGCCGGCTGGGTGGGGCGGCTGGCCCCAGGCCGGGCTGAGGAGCCGGAGGTGGCGGCGGGCCCGGAGGCGGGGCGTTGCGGAGCAGGCTGGCCCCAGGAGCCAGGTGGCCTTTTTGTGACCGTAATGTTGCTGGAAATAGGGAAAGCTCTCCTTGCCCAGAAAATAGGCTTGATAAGGGACATCAACCAAGAAGCATCTTTTCTGAAAATGTAGTGGTGGGCAATAGCGATTTCTGTTGTCGCCTAGGCATAGAGGAGGTCTTCAAAATACTCAGCTCTGGACCACAGAATAAAAAGTTTTGTAAAAAAGCTGTAGACTTTAGGGCATTGTGTGAATTTGGTTTAAAACCTCTAACTTCATGATAGTTTTAAATGCTGTTAAACTGCTAATCATGCTTACAGATAAATTATGTCTGTAGTTTAAATTATGTCATACAAACAGATTAATTATGTCTGTCAAGGGGAAGACAAATATTAAAGTCTTGGTGTGTTTTTCACTTAGTATGTTCCTCCATTAGATCAGCTTTAAATGCCTGCATATTTAAGAACAAGTGCTAGAGCTTAGACTAGTGATAGTGCTTTTTTTATATATATATAAAATCCTTGCTGATTACACTTGTTAAATTTCCTACCAGTCACAGAGCATAGGCGTGTCTAACAAATACCTGTAAATCTTTTCACTTCAAGCACATGTTTCACCTGGGCCCTTTTAAAACTTAGGGTCTGTTCCACATTTAAAGTTTTGGATTTTTTTTTTCTTTATTATATTCTCCTAGTGAGATTACTGTTAGAGGTTGTACGTGAATTTCTGTATGCAAGTTCTACAAAATGTATACATTTCATCTTTTTTTTCAGTATTCTAAAATTTGTTGCCAGATTTACCTTGACTTACTGCTCTTGCGTTAAGAAAGCATGTAAGTGAATATTTACTTCCAAGTACATTAAAGAATATTTTCCAAAGTGTCAATAAATCAGAGGTGATTGTATATGCTTCTCTGTTTGCACGTGGATACAATAGTGAAGCCTGCTATTTTTATTCCTTCAGCTTTACAGTAATTCTTCAGGTACAGTAATAGTGAAAATAAGTAGGGTATTAAAATTCATTCCCAGTGGAAGCTTTTCGGCTGGTATTTTCAGTGTGTTACTCAGGTACTGCTAGGTAGCTGGCTTCTTGGTCATTTAAAATGTTTGACAATACACTTTAGTGTTGGGTATGCCCTGTACTTATGGGGGGGAGAAGCAAAATGGAAACTTTACCTGTTTGAAAAGTTGAAAAAAGACTTGAAGAAAATTCAAAATGAGTAAACTTTTATTTACAATAGAGCTTGTCTGGCAAGGAAAGCAACAACTTTATGTCACGTTTTGTTTTTTTTTTTTTTTAAAGTGTTAAATAATACCTTCCCAAGCCTCTGAAAAAAAGGCAATGGGGGATTTAATGGATTAATATGGATTAGGCAGCTATTGGACCTTTGAATAAAGTTTTATTATGGAAGGCTTGGCATCAAGCACTGTGTAATCTGACTTACTGCTAACATCTATATGACAAAAAATTGTTTGCCTGTTTTATGATAAGCTTTCTGTGACATTTAGTTGCAAAACAGTTTTATAAGGCTTAAGGCCTATGTAGTAGTGAAAGTTAAGTGTTTGGTAATTCATGTTACAACTTCTACATCTTACATGCAGAAAAATAAGTTTATAAAAATGGTCAGAAAATTCCATGCAGTTCTGCTGTTTATAGTTCTAGTACTTGCAAAGTTTCAAGAAACTAACTGATCTTTTTTCATGTTAATAAAAAGAGATTTGAGAGGTTTTTCAAGTAAGCTGTCAAAGTTCACACTACCACAAGTTCCAGCCACTGTTAAAAATAAAGAAAATTTAAAAAAAATAATGGGGGGAGATGACAAAATGGCATATTTGCAATATTCCAGTTAAAGGAAGACATCATGACAGAACTGAAACGTTTAACTTTCACCATGAAAAATATGGAAAACCTTAAACCCACACCCAAAAAAATCTCATTCCACAACTTATCAGTGAGCAAGGAAGGCACTTACAGTAGAAGGAGATAAACTGTATAAACTGAATGTGGAAGACATAGCTGGATTACACTGAAGACTTAGTTTAAGGAAGTGTTGTGTAAGGAAAAGCATAACTGTGTCTTTCTCTCAGAGCCAACTATTTGGCAGTTATTAAGAAATTAAACCCACCACATTCACCTCCCCCTGTTCCAAAAAGCATGAAAGAAAAGTGTGTAAGCTCTGTGTCTGTAGCACAAGTGATTTCACAGGACAGTAAACTTGGAACTGTTTGATTCAATCCAAGCTACAGTACAATGAAACTGTAGTCATCAGTTTAGATTGGTGTCAGCTGGTAGAGCTATGCTGGGAACCTTATTTTGAGTTTCCTCTATGTAAAATCCTACCATTGATCCATGTGTAAAGGTAACAGGGGTATTGTGAAGGATCGGTAACAAAAGGCAGCCACATGGGATTATGTTGTACAAACTAAAAGAATTAGTCTTTAACAATTAGTTAGTTGAAGGAATCATTTCAAGATCATTTGAATGCAGATGGTTGATTTGGTAAGTGTTGTGAACAAAACCTGAATCGGTAGCTGTTGATCTCCCTTCTGGGCTTAGAAAACAGCAGTTGCTAACTTGGTAGATGGATGTGTTGTGGTAAATAGATAGGAGCATATGTTCATATCTTTGTGAGGAGTTTTAAAACTAGTATTTTAAAATCTTACTTTTAATATGTAACAAATCCTTGTTTTGCAACATTTATGCTTATCTTAGCTCGATAGTCAAACAGTGACTGGAATGCCTAATAGGAGGACCCTCCCTCCCCCAGATGTATGTTTGAATACTCTGTCGTGGACTGTGTCTTTGAAACTTGCATCTTAATATGTGTAGGTATAGACATGAAGAGGAATACTAACAGTAAGTACAAGAGATTCTTGAGGGCAATGTTTTTATTTGATGGGTTTTCAGGAAAATAAGCAGATTGAGCCGAATCATGTGAGTTGAACGCTGCTGCTAACATGAGCAAGGGGACTGTTATGCCTAGTTGAAGTAGAGGCTTATGATAGCCCAGTTTAGCTGTTTTACTCCTCATTCTGGGATAGAGTCTAAAATTCTGAAATTTGTAAGTGTTGTGAACTGAAGACTATGTGTTTCTAGGAATACCGTTCAGCCAATAGAGTAGTGACTTGGGTTACGAAAAAAAGTTCTTCCCATATGCAGACCTTTAGAAGAGAAGAACTGTAGGAGAACGATCTAGACTTGTACATCACATTGACTTTCTAATGGCTAGTGCAACTGTTAAGGAAGTTCTAGGTTTTGTTTCCAGCTTTGCCCTTCACTGGCTGCAAGACTCCTTGGTTTTAGTTTCCCTTTCCTAGCTTTACTTGTTAATTTGTAAATGCTTTATGAGTGTTCAACTCTCACCACAGGCTGAGAGTGAAGACCTAGCTAAATGAAATGTTAGTTTGAATTTTAAATGCCATCAGAAAAATAGTACTAACAGGCTTTTAGATGGATATCTAGTTAACAGAAGGAATGCAGATACAGGGTTTAGCGTTTTGTTATTTTTATGTGTGGCAGCACAATACAAGGTATAACTCAGAAGTACATAGTTCAGGTGCAGTATCCTAAGTGATAGGAGAAATGGGATGTCTGTCAGGAAATCAGATTCTTTTAGGTAGCATGGCCAAACAGAACATATACTTGCCTTCCATAATTTTACATAAAAGAAATTGGAAGGACTTTGCTTCATGAGTAGTATGGTCAATTGAGTATGTACTTACCAGGAATATCTGCTTTTACAGAATTCTGTTTAACAGCGATCATTAACAAAAATCATGGCAACTGCCAGTGGTGAGGTGCACCATCCTGTAGATCCTGGAATCTCAAAGCTGCAGTTTGCTCCCTTCAGTAGTGCCTTGGATGCAGGATTCTGGCACGAACTAACCCAGAAGAAACTCAATGAGTACCGACTGGATGAGACCCCAAAAGTTATCAAAGGATACTACTACAATGGTAGGTAGAAACTGGACATCTTGCTTAGTAGTTTGGGTTTTTCCTGTCATTCCTCTAAGTATTTGTGTAACATGGTTTAGGTTTTTTGCTGAAACATTAGAAAACATAGCTGGGTGAGCTATGAATTCTGGTGTGTCTGTGGGTAATTTATAACTTAGATTAACAAAAAGAGGGAAATTAGTCTATTAAAAGAAGCATGTTGCTGCTTTTTGTCCAGGTGATCCTTTGGGTTTGCCAGCTCGCTTGACACTGGAGTTTAGTGCCTTTGATATGTAAGTATGTACTGTGGTTTACCTTAGTTTGTATGTGAAGACACTTTCCTTGCATAACAGTAATGCTTTGATATATAATATTACTTGGGCAAATTCTACATGAAAATAAATACACATTTTCATGAACTTTAGAACAGTGGAGAGACTGCTTTGAGTTGTAAACATTAACTCTTTGAAGTAGTATATTCATCTGAAGGGCCAAGTTTAAAATATGCTGGTAAGTCTCAAATCCACTCACTGTTTGTATGTGTGTTTATATAAAATACCATTTTTTTCCATTTTTTCAGCTCTTCTCCATAAGGAAGGATATTTCAGTCATCTGACTTTTGGTCAAGTTTTTCCTTAGATCTTTATTTATTGAGGATTCATCATGACAATGAGGATCTCAAAACAGTTTTTACAATCCCTAGTTGTTACATTTTAATATGTTCCAAGGTATTTAACCTGTGTGACTGGAATTTTGTACTTTTGTCTTTGCCCCCAAAGTAGAAAGTAAACCAAAGCTGCTCAGTGTACACAGCAAAAATGAGTTGAAAAATATTTTTTCCACATGGTTTTGATTTCCAGCAAATGCCTAAGTTAGTATGACTAACATAGGAACAGATGTTTTCGTAGTTATTGTCTTGTTTGTTTTAAACTGGTGGATTATAAAGTTGTAAATCACAGAAGTGACTTTCTCGGCCTTGCTTGGTCATGATGTTAGGAGCCTAGTGAGGCTTTGTGCATTTTGAGATAATTTCTTAGGAGACACTATTCCATTAATTCTTACGTGAGGACTTTTACGTACGATACTGAAAGCATATGCAGCAAAGTGCAACTGGAAGAAAGCTGTGGTATTGGGAACAGGAATTTCAGATTAGGAAAAAATTGATGGTATCATGGTATTTGAGCTCTCAAATGTTATGACAAAAAGTAAAATTATGAAAGGTCCATTTATGTAGTGTTTAATTATTCCTTCTACTGTAACAATTTTTTGTACTTCTGTTTCTGTACTTTAGGTAGTCAGTTTAGATGATCATGAAAAGTTCCCTTTTAGCTTTAAAAATTTTTGGAAACTGCATCACGTGTATTTATTATGTTAGAAACATTTGCCATATTTGAGTTTTAGCAGTGGTCAGAAACATACCAGTTTGGGAGAATGATGTTAAAAGAATGAAATCAATCAGATCTATAAATTAAGGGAATATTGTAGGTGTTTTACTGAATTTACATTTGGAAAGGGAGAAAAATATGTACCCTGTTTGCAAACAGCAGCTTCTTCAGCTGATGATGTTACAGGCTATAAAAGCTATTCAATCTTTTGTCTGGTTTAGACTTCCTTTAGGATGTTTTTTAAACATAAAATATTAACTGAGTAACTCTTTATGTGAATGAAATACTGACATCTAAAGTTCAGTCCTAATCATTTTTTCTTAGCGCAAATCACATTTGTCGTGGATAGTTTATATTTGAACTGAACTTTTTTAAATCTTCAATCTGTGATTTAATGTCACATTACTTAGAGATAAATACAGATGCCTGATACATTTTTGAAGTCATAATGTAGACGTGTATTTGCACAGGTTCTTGTACCAGTCCATGTTGATAAAGCATTGTGATCATAAAATGTTTTTGTTAGAACTGTTGTTAACTTTTGTTACTGTGCCTCATCATTTCACAGTTTTAGGGCAACCTTGCACCACAGGATAGCTACTGCTGCTGATCATGTTAAAGGCATTAGTATCCCATTCCCACAGGTTTCTTTCTTTTATTCAGGAATGCTTCAATACCAGCACGCTGCTGTCCTGCTTTTGGAACATTGTATAATACCAACACTTTCGAGACTTTCAAATCCTGTGATAAGAAATCACTTCTGGAAAAAGAAGCAAATGAGGTAAGACTAAAAATCAAGTCAACTGACAGAAAGGATTTGGATATAACCAGTGAAGTGCTTCACAGTCTCTGCCCCAGGTATTGGAGGTACTGTCCATACTCACCCATATAGTAGCCTCAGGATTTAACTTATTCTGGAATGAATCGTTTGATGTTTGCTTTTTACTGTTCTTTACACGAGTAGAAAGTAGCTAATTATAGTTGGAGGACTTCATTCGGTGTTCTACTAGGCTACATTTTAAGCTTAACAGTGCTATTAGAGCTACCAGTGACTTGAATTCTGTAGAGCATTTTTGCAATTTGTCTTGACACCCAGAAATCAGCAACTGCCTGATTTAAACTTTAGATTGCTGCAATACATCTGTGTGACAAAGTTATGGGTAAGCTCCAGAACATCAAGAAGACTGAGATAAAACAAGAAAAAGATGGCTGTCAAAGGAAGGGGCTAGTCAGAATGCTTTATTTGCTCTTATATTTTTAATTTTTTTTTAAGACAAAGATCAAACAGGTCGGCCTCATACAAGTATTATAGCTTCTTGTCTCACCAACATGCAGTGTACTGCCTTTTTCCAAGTCTCCAGTTTTTTGGTGAAATTTCCTAGTAGCTTATTCACATATCTGTAGATCCCATGAATGAAAAAGATGAGAGTACAATAAAAGGCTATATTAATATCACAGTATGTTCTATATTGTGCTAGTGTTATTTGTTCCCATACATGAAGAACTGTTCCTGATGTTTGTTTTGTTTTGTTTGATGCTCCATGCTTGATCGCTCCTCTTGTTCCCCAGCTTCCACCATTTTTTGTGTTGGAGAGTGCATGTCTGTGTCTTACCTTTAGAATCCTTTTAGCATAGATAGTAGCGTGGATGAGATCAGTTAGGAAAAGATCACAGTGTATTACTGGGAATGTTAATTTCAGTATTTTAAAGGTACCTGGATTTCTGCAGCTGTTCTCATGCTACCTTGATATTTTGTTTCTCCGCCCTTTCTCTTCTTTCTTGTCCCCACAATCAATGACAGATATGGGAATCAATAAAATCTGGAGCTGCTCTTGAAAACCCTATGCTCTTGAACAGGTTCCTGCTGCTGACATTTGCAGTGAGTAATGATAATATGTCTCATACTTAGAGCATTGTAGAGGAAATGATGAAGTAGTTTCTTTTTATGAGTAATGCTGTATTAGCATATTAATGTTATCAGGATCATTCTCAGACATCTTAAAATGTCTGAAAGCATTTTAAAAAACCTAATAAGCTATTCTCCTGTACAGATATAAAATATTTTAGGAAGTATTGTTTAAAAAAATGCGGGTGCCATCTCATATTCTTTTCAACAAATGTGTAAGAATATCTGACATGTTTATAGATATTAGTAAAAGTAGAGCAACTTTTTCATGTTTAACAAATTGAAAGTTTTAATAAATAATGCTCCAGCTAACAAAAACTGTCTGTTTAAATCTTAAACTGTCTGTTTAAATCTTAAATAAAAACATATACAGAGAAGGGAAGTCTTCTAGTATTTTTTATTATTTTCTAAAATTATGACACAGTGAAGTAAGAACAGCTATGGTTAGTATGGTTAGTATCATCAACCATCAATTATGACTAGTATTCCAAACCATAATTTATTTTGATTTATATCTTTATTATCTAATTTCACAAAAATTTTTTTCTAGGATTTAAAAAAGTATCATTTCTATTACTGGTTTTGCTACCCTGCTCTCTGCTTCCCTGATGGAATACATATAATTCAGAAACCAGTGTGTCTTGGTGACAGATTCCCACTAAATCAGGTATTCAAAATACTAAATGTTATGAAGTCTATAGCACTAAGCAGTTTTGTGGGCTGTGAAACTTAATATTTTTGTTAGCGCATACTGAATTAGTTTGAGAATCTAATTTCTTTTAAAATCTTTTATTTCCATATGGGTTTTTTGTTTAGCTCTTTTTTCATTATTGTATAAAATTTCTCAGCTTAACATCACTTCAGCTTTATTCATTTAGATGCAGGTGTGGTAAACAATTCTTGAAGAGGCAGTTATGTTATTTTTAATTGTTATATACAGCTTATTGAATATATAGCTATATTCTTGAAATTCATTATATTTTCAAGAAACTTTTTAAAAGGGGTATTCCCTGGAAGAACTAAGTCCTTAGCAATTACAAAAGTGTTAATAAAATGCATGATTGGACAAGAAGAAGAACTGGATAAGGAAGTCTGGGGTTTTTAGGAGAAAAGTTAACAATTTTTTGTAGTTTCTTTCATATTACAGTGCAAAAGGATGAAAAAAATCAACTTGCCCACATGTACTTTTTTGCTTTGACAGAAGTTAAGGTTTTAGACTAGATATTAGGAAGCATTTTTTTACAGAACAGGTTGTTAGGCGATGGAATGGGCTGCCCAGGGAGGTGGTGGAGTCCCCATCCCTGGAGGGGTTGAAGAGTCGGTCGACATAGCACTGGGGGATATGGTGGAGTTGGGAACTGTCAGTGTTGGGTTGATGGTTGGACTGGATGATCTTCAAGGTCTTTTCCAACCTAGACGATTCTGTGATTCTGTGAATAATCAATGAGAAACTGTTTTTTTTTCAGGAAAAATGCTTAGTTCCCTTCTTGTCGGAAGACCCTTATTAGTTCTGTAGTAATAAATAGTGTACTAATACTAGTCACGATCCGAAGACAGAGTTTCAGCTAAACACTGAAAATACATATAACAAAATAAATTGAATGGGACTCTGTTCTTTTGCTAAGAACGGAGGGACAGATTTACTTTCTTATAAAGTTACTGTGACTATCAGAATGAGTTTTTTATCTTGTTTTAATTTCTACTGGTAGATCAGTTTGTGGCAAAATTAATACTGCTCCTGTTTAAATTTGCATCAACAAATGCTCTTTTAGCACCCGAATTTTTGGTCTCAGCTGTTGTGGTCATAATGGACTTTCAATATTCTGAATACACTATATTCTAAGTTTGAGTGAGCTCGCTTTCCCAGATGCTGAAACACTTTCTGTGGTTCTGTATAAGATTGTTAAAACTGTTGGTTACAGTCATCTTTTTTGCTTTTAGATTCAAGCACTTCAGAAAGCATATGATGAACTTTGCCAGAGAGAGGGAGTTACAGCCTTGCCTTATTTTTTAATCAAGTATCATGACAATTCTGTTGAGATATCTCTGCTGAAAAAGTGGGATGGTTTCTTCCAAGACCAAGGGGGGAAGGTAAGGAGAATTTTATGTCTTTTTATAACCTACAAATGTTTAATTTAGAAATGGTTTGAGAAATGTCTGTAATACTGAGCTGGGCACAGTGGTTGGCCAATGAATAGGCTGGGTAAATAGCTGAAGACCAGCAGCTTGGATTGATTTTTTTGTGTTAAGTGTCTCTAGTTCTTATGCAAAAGCCCAGTTATATCAGAGTAATAGTGAGCTTGAAAATAAAGTTCTTCATGCTCTGTCTCCCTCGTAATCAAAACAGAAACAATGTAAGTTTATGAGTTAGCATAACGATTAAAGTTTTCCAACCGCTTTTCTTACAATGCTATAATAATACAAAACACTTCTTTTATTGTTTGTGTACCAAAAATTGATACTCATATTTTGTGTATTTGTTGGTTGTGGTAACAGTAATCAGGGAATACTATACAGGAGTGTTCAACTTTCAGCGTGTGTTTTGCCACATGTACATGTTACAACATGAGAGCTTTGGATACAAATTGCTGGGAATCTGTAAATGAAGAATGTTCAAGGTAATGCTTTGTAATTTTGAAAGATAGATGGGTTGTGCACCAGAAGAGGCTGGGATATTTTTTCTGCTAAATGCAGAGATCATGCATGACCTTTGAGTATAAAGTGAGTACTGTCCATTGCTTCCAGTTAGGGAAGAATTACAATGATACATGGAGCAGGTGTCATCACAGCAAAGAGTTGACTGGCTTGGTTGGCTTGTGTTTATGTACATTGAATTCTGGTTTGGATCATGTTGCTCAGCTGCTGAACTTTGCTAGGCCTCTCTGAATGCTTTACTGTCTTTATTTTTGGTGAACTTCAAACTTTTTTTTATCTTGAATGTCATTGAAGTGTTAGGAAACAAAATGCAGAGTTATGGCGAAGAGCTAATAAGTGCTAGTAAGTTTTTTAAGGAGGTCTTGTCACACCTCATAAAAGTAATTTGGTTCTGTTTTATAATACTTGATCTTCAGTTATTTTTTTTACTTTTCCAAATTTGGTTTTCTGAAATTAAGACCTAGGTCTGCAGTTCTTTGTAAAATAAGAATGTGAAGGCTGAGGTTTTAACTGGTAGTATAACTACAATAATGGGTCACAGGTAAGAGTTTACTTACTTATATAGGGACATTGTCAATATGAGAGAAATCTGTAATCATCTGGAATATATTTCTTCATTAACATTCACTTAGAGGGAAGTGCCAAAATTTTAGATCTGTTGGATAACATTTATTGCATCAATACTGCCTATAGAGTTTGTTTGTATTTCAGAGAGTCAACTGAACTTGCTCCCCTGGAAGAAAATATGTTTTTGCTGTTGCTGAGTTAATTTTCTGCTAGTTTATGAAATGGAATCAGGTTACTAAGAGGTCTTCTGCCTGCTTGAGTGAGCAGTTGCAAAGCAGCAGCAGTAGTGTATGGCTGGGAGGAGGGGTGGCGAGCGGGCTCCTGTTTCTCCTATCTGCAGCCATTAGATTGGCTCATCTGCATTGCGGACTGCTCTAGGGACACCTCACTGATGTGCCAGAGTGCAGGCCAGGCACTCTAAGCCCATCTGTAGGCAAAGAAGCAGGAGGGGAGGGCTCTGTAGATGTGAGAGGCACAGGTATCACTAGTGATGGCCGAGTTCGGATGTTCAGCATATCTGAAAGTAGGCAGTGGCATCTTTCTAATCTCTGGATGTGTTTTGGTTCTGCATCAACTGTGAAGTAAGCTCCTAGTTTAGCTGCCTCAGTTATGAGCATGGTATTACACTGGTTCAACATGAGATAATGTCCAGTGCCTTTATTTAGATCCTGTCTTGAAGGTTGGCTTTACAAGTGATTTTTATGCTGGTTTTGCTTTGACTTGACATCCTGCTGACCTGTCCTCTTTCATTTTTTGATCATCCCAAAATCAATACAGAATTTTGTTTTGAGAGCAAGGCTTCTGTTGTTGGGCTTCTGCCATAATGGTGTGTTTAAGGAAGATGCAAGTACTGTAGTGAAAAGTATATGTCCATAAAGAGACTTAACTGAACACATCTCAAAGCTGTGGCAAACGCTTGACTGAAATCTGGTGTGACCATGTATTAGACATTTGTAAATACGTAAAATGTGTGTGTAGGCCTTCTCTGTTCAGAAGTTTCACATTAAAAATGCCAGGTAACTTTTACTGTGAACTGAATATCAGCATGGATAGATGACCTCTCATTTAGAGCAATTTTATTTGCAGGTGACAGTTGGAGTTTATGATCCATGTAATTTATCCCACTATCCAGGATGGCCACTGAGAAATTTCCTGATCCTGGCAGCCCACAAATGGTATCTACTTTATTCTTTCCTACAGAGGTTAATTAATTGGTTGATAGCAAATTAGGCATTTTTCTCTCCATGGCACTTTACTCATATCACCCACCTGAGATTTAACTTTTAACCTTGACATGACTCACCTTCAGTGATTCTGATTTCGCATATTATTCTGTTTTTTACTTCTGTCAGTCACAAGCTCCTATTATTCCTAATCCTCACATGCATGCATGTACCTGGAAATATATGCTTCAGAACCTGCCAATACCTTCTAGCTGTTGCAAATCTTGTTTAAAGTATTCTATGATTTTATGTAATTAATTAGTGCCAAGTAATAGTAGACCTAAGTTTTGAAAATCAGACACTCTGGTTTTCTTGTAGTGCACCTTATTTAATTTTTTGGGGACAAGTTGGGAAGACAGGACACTCTGGTGTTTGAAAAAAATGTATCATTTAAAGTATCAAATAAATTTGGGTTGCTGTAACAAAAATGTAATTAAGTGGCATTTTCATAGTTTCGACTTTTACATTTTATTACAAAGCACACAGCAGGGAGAAGACATACCTCAGTTAGGTATGGCATTTTCTGGGCTGCTAGCTCAACTGTAGCATAGAAGGATGTGTAAGTGCCCAGAGAGCTTTACACGTTCTGAGATTCAGAGGTTTTTAGGCACTAAAGTTTTAATTGTTTCATTTGGTTATTTGAGTCATAAGGAGGAAGAATGATACTATATTGAGAACTAAGAGGACTTTGCTTGTGCCATGGCAAATTACATCATCTCACCTGATGTGTGCTCTAGTGTTTCCCTGCTTTTTATTCCTCTAAATATGCAGTTTGTCCAGCAGCACTGTGTAAATGACAGAGGACAGGCTGACAGTGTAATTTTTTTAGATCTGTTTCACAGCAAACTAGTCATTTTCACACACTAAGCAATTGCTTTTATTTATATCTCATAAGAATGAAAGTGTTACAGTACTAAGAGAAAAAGCCTTACTCAGAATCTGCAAGAGACTAAACCTGTGTGCAGTCGTATTTAAATGAAGTCTCTTTCCTGTTAATGAAGTTGCATGTCTCTCTGGATTTATCTTTTTTTAAATGGCAGGGGCAGCATTCTCCAGTCCGTTGAAGTGCTGTGCTTCAGAGATAGGACCATGCAAGGGGTGAGAGACATAACACACAGCATTATCTTTGAAATAAAACTTCCGGAGAGAGCCCTTGGCCCAGGTAATACATTTTTTGAAAAAAATTTCTTTCCCATTTTTTTTTTTCTCCCTCCTCAATCATGGTGAAGACGAAAAAAATCAATTAATGCTACTAAATCATTGCATACGCTAAGTTATTTCCAATGGATTTTAAATTGTTCAAATTTCTGTTAAATGTCTATAAAGGAAATGGTTCATTCTTCAAGAAAGAAAGAGGAGAGCTTATTCTCTTTTAATTTTTTCCTCCTTAAATTGTATTTCTAATTTTAAAAAGAAGAAAAGTCCTCCTGGTGTCATATGAAATACAAAACCCAGGCAATTAGCAATTAGTCTCTTTTTTTCTTGTTAAATTTGTATGCAGTCCCTCAGCTAGAAAAAGTGTGTATGATAATGAATTTATGTGATGCAAACTTTCTGTATATTTCTAAAATGGTAGAAGCCTACTACAGAGTGGGATTGATTCTTCAATCCCATAGTGAGGTAGGCAGATGTATTTTAAAGCCATAAATTTAAAACATTAGAACATAATCTCAGACTCTGTGTGTACAGGACAGTATCACAAAATTTCTCTAGCTCATCCAAGAAGTTCTGAATGCTTTACATACCATCGTTGTGAATTGTTTAATTATTATGTAATTAGGACATATAATTCTCTATTGAACTTTACAGATGGGGTCTAGGGAACACAAAGAGATGTTTGAACTTGGCAAAATTTACTGAGTTCTGAATATAGCAGTCTGTTTGACGTTAAAGATCCAGAGGCTCAATGAGGAATGATGCCATCTCTCTGTCCTCAGTTTGAAGCAAGCTGAACAGGCAAAAGCAGCACATCCAACACCTGAGAGTAAAGCACTTCTCCAAGAAGCAGTACTTTCAGTTGATGTAAACTAGCAAAATTTGTATTGCAACATATACTAATTTGTTATTTACTTACAGGTTTACAATTTGTTTGTTTTTTTCTGATAAGGTTAAATCCAACAAAATTTTTTTCTTCTACCCTGTGATACTAAGGCTTTCATTCTATTCTTCCTTCTTCCTTCCTTTGTTTTTTTTAATGTCAAACAGATTGTCCAAAAGCTGTTGGATGGGAGAAAAACCAAAAGGGAGGCATAGGTCCAAGGATGGTTAATCTCAGCGAATGCATGGATCCCAAAAGGTTTGTTTATTATCTTTTAAATTTCTATAGTTTTCTTTACATGGGCTTAAGCCATAACAAGTTGAAATGTGAAATGCAAGGACTATCTGTCTCTGTCAGGTAAGAATATACAGTAACACATATACTGTTTGGACAGTCCTGTTGGAGGTAAGGACCGTAATAGAGCAGAGTGCACTGCATGCAGCAGCAATGTTTGCAATTTTTGACTCTAGCTTAAAATTCCAAACGCATTATATTTAACACTGAGTGGAATGTAGGTCATAGTGTAACAGGCCTGTGGTGTTCACTGAATTCTTTATATGTAAAAACCTGCAGGTTACAGAAAATAAGCATGCAGAAAAGTTCAGCCTTTTGGAATTGTTAGAGTGTGACAGGAGAGAGCTCAGGAAACATGAGCTTAGTAATTTTTATCATTCTGCAGATAATGTATGGGCAATGGATTGAAAACAGTCTAGTTACACAGCCTTTTGGTTCATCTGCTTTCACTGACTACATTGGTGTTCTTGACTTTGAAACACTGTAGGAGAGTGTTGATCTAATGGCTTAGGTTAACATATTTTACCTATCAAGCTAAGCCATTTTTGTCTTGTAATTGTGGCCATTCACAGTATGTTCTTAGACATTAGAGAAGGTTCATTTGAGGGCTCTTAATTCTTTAAGTAAATGTAACTTGACCTTTTTGTGTGCATGCTCACTTCCGTTAATTCCCAGAGAGACTGTTGGTAATATGCCAACTTTGGCATTTGTGATCTTAAATTCTTGTTGAACAAATAATTTACTGGATACTGCAGAAGTTACGTCCATGATGTACAAGGGATTGAAAGTGTCAGGAATCTGAGAACTGTCATGACCTAACTTGATGAGAGTTTTTCACACCCTGTGTTCTGATGAATTCAAAAATCTGACACTAGGTTGAGCATGGATTTCCCATCTCATTTTCCTGCTAAAACTTCCACAAAGAATTGATGACATCCTTTAGGGGGCAAATGTATATTTCATATTAAGGACAGATGTAACTGGATACAAGAAACCAGTTAATTTAAAAAAGAAAAATTTATGGACAAATGATCCGTGTCTTATCACTCAGCTTAACAGGAATCTTGGCTGAGACACTATTTTCACGCATCAATTTTGTTACTAAAATTTTAATCTTGGATTGTTACCTTTTTCAGAAGCCCTTAGAGACTTGTTCCAAATTGTAAGGAAGTATGTGGCTTTAGTGGATTTTTTTACAGCAAGTCCAGAGTGGCTAGCTGACACCTTTTCTGTATATCCTAGTTTTTGAAAGAGAACACTTTCCTAGCAAAATTTTGTGATTAATAACCATCTTGTCAAATGTCTGCAAACTATTTTTTTTAAACTTCCACTTTATTAGCTATCTTTCTACTCTTGTTTCAGTAGTGATTTACTCTTCTGTTTTTCACAGTTTTTAGTCACAGCTTTTATAAGAATGTTGATTAGTGGTGTTCGGCCAACACATTAGTTACAGGAGGAGGTTCCAAGGAAATTGAGTATCAGGAATAGTATGTGTATTTATATAGAATGACTTTTGGCATCTTCTGTTTCCTTGTTTTTCTTGTGTGTCTGATTGGCAGAATGGTTAAAAATTTATGGGTAGGACCCTTCAGAACATACTTCACGTGTCACAAGCAAACAAGCAGCATAAAGAAAGTTCTTCTGATCTCCTTGCCATGCACTTTATTATTAGGTGGAAGTATGCTTGGGGGACTTTGTTTTTCATATTACCTATATGTTAAATTGTTGAATTCTTTCTCTCCTTTAAAAAAAACCATATTGAACTTTTCCAGTTGAAACAGAAGTAACTGCTTTGTTGAAGAAACGCAAGAACGTTCAGAAGTATGTTATTTATTTCATGGTATAGGTTAGCAGAATCATCAGTGGATCTTAATTTGAAGTTGATGTGCTGGCGGTTGGTGCCTACTCTTGATTTGGAAAAAATTGTGTCTGCCAAGTGTCTGCTGTTAGGAGCTGGTACACTGGGTTGTAGTGTTGCGAGGACCTTGATGGTAAGTCCTGAGTTACTCTTTAAAATAATCTGCTGTTTCTTGTAAATTCTATAGGGTTATTTATTTTTGAGTGGCTGCCATGGCACGTAAGAGAAAAGTTTTATTCCTCTGTATTAAAGTACACATAATACATATTAGTTGGTACTATAAATTGCAGGGAAGAGGTAAGACCTGCAGCCAGTAGAAATAACTTGAAGCTCTGCTAATAGTAGATAGTAAGAGAACTGTGGGAGTGTCAGCTCTGCGCAGCTGTGGGAGATTCAATATGTTAAGAGTCAAATCATGTGTTATTGGTAAATGATTAAGAGGCAAGTTGGCATTGGCCTGTCAGCCCTGCACAGCTGTGGGAGATTCAATACTTAAGAGCTAAATCGACATTAGCTGGTCAGTTTTTGGGGAGCTCAGTCAGAGAGCTCAGCGAGAGAGCTCAGTTTGGGGAGCTTGGTAAAGGTGGAGAGCTCTGCTTGGAGAAGCAGGCCTTGGAAGATGTGTGTAGGCCTGGAGAAGCAGCAAGGCTTGGAGGAGAAGGAGGCCTTGGAAGAGAGATACTAAGCTGTGCTAGTGTGAAGAAGATGGCAGCACCGAGACTGCCTGTGTGGTATGGAACTGTTTGTGGGATAAGAGGGTTGATGACTGTCTAGTTGCTGATTTGCTTATTATGAAGTAAGAGCTTGGATGAGAGCAAAAGTATGTATTATTGTATGAGTATGTATTAATGTAAGAAGAGAGAAAAAGAGATATTAAAGAAAATAAACAGCCCCTGCCCTGCAGAAAGAAAGAAGAACATTGTGACGTGTGAATTATTTTGGCCGCTACAACTTAATACAACTTAGTACAATTTAAAGCAACTTATTAAATTTAATACAGAGAACCTTAGCAGAATAGTAATTTGTTTTGAATTTACGTAAAGAAAGATCGAACAAAAAATTCTGGAATGAATTGACAATCTAATAGGATCAAATTCACAGTGAAGCACTTGAAGTAAGTTACTGTGCTGATACTTTCAGGGATGTTTACCACATCCCACTGAATCCAACAGGGTTTTGAGAGATTACTGTTGAATTTGAACAGATCAAATTTTCCGTTCCCTTATTTCAGTGCAAGTACAACATTGTTGCTGTGAATAACTTCAAAAGCTTTTGTAGCTTGATCTTTTTAGAAAAATTGGACAAAACTCTTGAGTTTCTGTCATTACTCAAAAGTATATGTCTAAGCCCGTTGTACTTACCCTTATGTAAATTACTTTCTTGTTTAGGGTTGGGGAGTCAGGAAGATTACATTTGTGGACAATGCAAAGATCTCCTACTCCAACCCAGTGCGACAGCCACTGTATGAGTTTGAAGACTGTCTTAGCGGGGGGAAGCCTAAGGCACTTGCAGCAGCAGACAGGCTACAGAAAATCTTCCCAGGAGTGGTAAGATCAGTATTTAAAATGTGTTAATACGTTCCTTGGAAGAGAACCAATGACTTGAAAAAGTTCTAGAAATTAAGCATTATTATGAGTGGGGAAAAAAACAGGTGTTATCTGACAAATCTGTAAGAATTTTATTTCAAATACTTCATACCTGTTAAACTTTGAGACAATAAATATTTGGAATAATGAAATATAATTAAGAATCATCTGAATCAGCTTGTAGCACATTGATGTGAAGTAAATTTTTTCTCTGTCCTAGTATGTCAAAATGAACTTCCAGTAGTGGCTGCTTTTAACACTGTGTTTTCCCACTCTGCTCTTAAATGTGAGTTTAGACACATTAGTTATCTATTATGGGAGCAGGAGGTCTTGAAGGCAGTAATAAATGTATTGTTGAGATTTCCTATGATGTTTTACACCCAAAATTTGCAATCTTATTTAAGTTGATTTTCTACATTAGAGGCAAATAACTTTTAACTTCCAGAAAAGGGAAGTAATTTGTAGCAACCTGGAGAAGATAAGTGTTGGCCTTTTGGGGAGCCTGGTGGTAATAACTTACTATTAAAATGCAGTAGTTGAAAGAGAACAAAGGCAAGAATTAATTTTTATGTTAAGAAGCTTTATCATGAAAGACCCACCAAGGGCAGCCTTTGTCCTCTTTGACTCCAGGGATGTGCATCATATGAACATTATTCAGTGCGCATGTTCAAATGCATCTAATTTTCAATGCTGAAAAAAAGTAGATTTTTAAAAAAAAAAACCTTACAAATATTTGCAATTATCTTAGTTTCAGTCTTCATTTGGGGGAAGAATTGATATTGGCTATAATTTTAGAATAGAGCAAGCTGAGAGCATGTCTATCATGAACAAAATTTTTTAATACTCGTTTGGCATGTGCTAGAAGTCAGCTGTTTATAGGGTTTTTTTGGAATTGAGACTGTCTTAGAATTGGTAGCTATAGTTACCAGAGCTTAGCTGGCAAACAGTATCTTAACCGCTTAGTGTAATAAGAATGAGTTATGTATACTTACTATGCAATTCTGTATTTAAAATGCCACTGATTATGTTACTAGTCATAATATTATTGAGTTATGAACAGTGGAATATAGATTGTTATGTTGTTGATGATCAGTGTGGTGAACAAGCTTTACAGAAGATAATTTCCAAACATATTTAGGTTCATTTAGTTTGACCCAAGGATTGCTTTGTGCTTCTGTTTTCATCTGAGTTGATCCTATTATTGTTATTGATCATGAAATCAGTATTGGTACTAAGTAGTAATTAAATGAATATTTGAATATTAAACAATGATTCCCAGAATAAAAAAATGCTAAATATTTTACTTCCAGAACTTTTGGTAAGTAAATCAGAAGACACTCTCTGAAAGTTCATAGAATTCTATTTAACCTTGCTGCATTGTAGTGTTACTGTTACTTGGTGATGTTCATTTAGTTACAGAAATATTAACTAGTAGAACAAGTACAGAAAAGAAAGCATCTGTGTGGTGTCACACAGAGCACCACCATGATGCTAACTAGGATTTGTGTCACATGATTTCTCGCTGTTTAAACTTGAGAAAATTAAAGCAGGAATATTAAGAAGGAATGAGTAGTTTAATTAGAAGAAATAAAAGCTTCTTTATGGAATCCTGAGTGGTACAGTTTTGCATGTAGAGATAAAGATCAAAAGTAAGTATTATGAGTTTTCTTGTTAGAAATAACCAAGAAAGCAGAAGACCAGGCTGTACTTTGGAATCTTGAGATGATGATGAGGCTTTAAAAAAAGAAAAGGTTTTTTTTAACCTGGAGAGGAGCTTCCAGTAATAAGGGGGAACCAGTAACAATGCTTTAGTGAGCCTGTATCAGTAAGTGTTAGGAGATTTGGTATACATGGGAAAAAATCACTTTTCCTGTTCAGTAATAGCATATACAACATGCAACCTGCACTGTATGTAAGGAATTTCTCCTCCACCATATGCCTCAAATGTTCTGCATCTACCACTGATTTTTTAGCACATCATCCCTATCGGTGTTACTCATTCTCTCTTGTTTCCTTGTGCCATGGATGGGCCACATCTGATTAGCCTTCAGTGGGACTCAGACCTAGTTTCATAGCTTTGTGGCACAATGAGGAGAAAGCAGTTGCACAGATCCTCTGTACCCTTATGATAGAATGTTTCTAATATATTTTTTTGTCAAACTCATTCCCACAGTAGAATTTGTGGAGAGTTATCATGTTTTACCATCAGTAAATACACAAACAACATGCTAGCATTAGCAAGAATTAACAGGGCTTAACAGTAAAGACGCTGGTTCAAACAGTTAATATCATGCTGACAGCATGTGAGAGTGGTGAGGTTTAAGCAGCAGGCCAAGCACATGGACTAACAGTAAGTCTTTAATTAGCCAGGGTGAAGTCTTGGTGCTTTGGGATGGTTTGGACAGTGAAGCTACTGCAGCTGGAGATTTTTATAACCCAGCTGAGTTTGCTGGGCTTCTCAAAATGGAGCTGCCTCTGTTACTGCAGACTGCTCTGTTGCTTGTTATCAAACGCCATATTTATCAGTATAAATGTCTTTGAATAAAAAGATTAGTTTTCCTGGACTTTGAGCCTGCTCGTTTCTGTCATACTGAAGGAGTAGCCAAAGCTGTCTCTTGCTGTTTGGAAACCCACAGAGTCTTTTAAGCCCATGGGAATCCAAGCAGTAATGCTGGTTCTGAGGGCACTTCTGAAAATTTGGTTTTATATTTCTGTGCAATTCACTTGCAGTCTAATTTACTTTCTTTGATTTCAGCATGAGTAATATTTTGCAACAATATGCAGTTTCTCCTGGTTGACTGTGAAATGCTTGACTGCTCTATGTGAATTCTTTTTTGTTTTTTCAATTTTACATCCTTTCTAGTTGGAAGAGTAACCATCTCATCATTGCAAATGAAACAAGAAGGAATGCTTTGGCAAGGAGCTTTGATTTGTTTCATTCCGCTTCTAAGATTATCATTAGCTGTAGCTTAGAGTTTTATAATAAAAAAGAAGGGAGGACTTGAAAACAGCAGAATTTACGGATTTACAGCCTTTCATTACAAGTAGGTAACGCACAGAGTCAGTCATTCATATAGCTGCTGTTGAATTAGACTTTATTGGTTCTCTTATACAATCATTTCCTGAAGTATTCAGGCATGGATCTCCAGTGTATTCAGCATTTTATCATCCTTTGTACTACACTGCATGGGGGGCCACTTCATGTAGGTATTTCCAATAATACAATTTAATGATGGCAACATCACATTTCTTAATTTTCTGTGTACCTGCAGCACACTTCTGTTCAGGTTTCATATTTTGAGCACAGATATCTTCAAAGTGATCCAGGCCATGGTTTAACAAAAAATGCAGAAAATTAATAGCAACGTGAATAAAAATGAGAGAGAAGGTTATGGTAGCATCACAAAATGCAATATTTTGATATCTGTTTGCTTTTTAAAAAAACAAAAGCACTGGAGTCTCAAGCACAGCTTTGGTCAGCTGTCAGTGAAAGTGTTGACAAGTGCATTATCTTTTATGATTTTGCACATGTCAACATACAGTCCCTTTTTTTAATAAGTATGTGATTCTAATATGGGATGGTAACTGAGTATCATTTTGTTTTGGATAATTTGGGGGCATTTTAAATCTTTTGTTAGTATGAAGATTCTGGTCTTGAAATCTAAGCCTTTTTGTGAGCAGTCAAGCAAAATTCTTTTTGTCATCTATAGATTCCCTGAGATTTTGGAATTCTGTGGAATGAATGACATCTATCTTTGTGGATATATGCACATTTACTCCTTAAAATAATATGCATGTGCCATCGCAAGGTACGCTTTTGCTCTTTTTGCCAGCATTTGGCTGCAAAAGTGTACCTCAGCCACTTTTGCTAGTGACTGGTGTCTTTTTTTCAAGGGATAGTTATTCAAATAAAATTAAAGCTATTAAAGCTGCTAGATTTGTATATATTCCTACAGCTACAGGCATTGGATAGAGGGGTTTTTTTTTGAATTCTGGTAAGATTTTAGTATTTTATAAACCTTGTTACCATACTTCCATGCAGCTAGTGTTCAACTTATTTGTTTACTTGTTCATTTATTTTTTTTGAACAAAAATGAACTTCCTAAGTCACCAATAGTGTCAGTTATACTTATCTAATAAATCAGCACTTGTATGCAATACAGGGGTGTGACAAGTTATCCATAAATACATTACTTGTATACAGCATGGATTAAGTTTTATGTTCCTGCCACAGCTTTTTGGAGGAGATAATGACAGTGAAGGTAAAACCTTCTCCAATAATTACCCAGTGTCTGTGCTGGTGATGCAGAGCTGTCCTCTCTGGGAAACAGTGGAGCTGCCCAGTTAAATAGCATACTGGATCACTGCGGACTCTACATTTTTCCCCTTGGAGGTGGGGGACGGGGGAAAGAAGGGGAAGAAAAAAAAGGTCCATGCTTTAATATGGTTAATGCAGATATTACTCAAATTCATTTCCCCAAGCTGCTATATGTGTCTTGTTTGTTTTTATCTTCAGGGATATTTATGATGTTTAGAATGTATACTTCACCCTTCTGGTTATTTGGCTCACCTGGATTTATGAGTTGCGTATGTAATTGGTCTATACAAAAGTATGTTCCACCAACCTTCCTTTCCTCTCTTCCCATGTAATTTTATGTTTGGTTCATCTAGCTTTTAAATTGTTAGTTGCTTACAGCACAGGGACAAGCAAGGAGACTTCGGCAAAGCCTATGCTTCTGTAACATATATGAAGGATCCATTATTCTCCTATAGCAGATGGCTGACAGATTGTGTTAACATATTTCCAAATGCGTGAGTTAATTGTTTGCATTGTATATGCATTGTGTATATGCTTATTTGGCTCTTTAGCCATTTTCTGCTCAATGTGCCTTGCCCAAATATGGAGTTGGAAGAGGCATATGTTTCTGCAATAGGAACAACCTCTTCCAGCATCTGCATAGTGCAAGCCTCCAGACATCCAAGCGCTGGAGTAAGAAGTCTCAGAAGTGATTTTCTTCTATATGAAGTTCACATATGGCTGGTTGAATTACATGAAAATCATTCGAGACTATCGTTCTTCTTTGTAAAGAATTTAAAACAAAGAGGAGAATGTGTAATACTTTGCATCTGTCTTACTGTAATTGAAACAATATTTGGTATCAGAAATATAAACTACATCCTGTTAACATTGTGTTTGAAGTGGCTGGAAAGATCATCCAGGACGAAGGTTTTATAGAAGTTGAACAGTATGATCATAATCATATGTAAGATCTGTCTGCTTGCTTGTGTAGTGATGTCTGTAACCTCTGGGATTTGGAGCAGTTCAGTTGTCTTCTTGTAGGGATTTGCCAGACCTAATAAGACCTTCTGAGAGACTGGGCTTGTTAGTTCAGGCACTGAGCCCCCTGAACATGGTTGGTCTGCTCTCATGACCCAGACTAGTGTGTTTGCATTGAGCTGCTCTGTTCTGGAGAAGTGCAGCACTGGGACTGCCATTCCCTCAGAAACTTTAGCACTACGCTCTAGTGCACAGCACTGATATACAGAGAGATGGAAAGCATAAAGTTGCCATCCTGTCAAACAGTAATTGAATTTGTACTCTACAATTTTGTATTGAACTTTATAATAATTCTATTCAGTCACAAGTTTATCTTTTTAATATGTTGTTTTCTGCCTACCTCCATCTAGAGTTCAGAAGGCTATAACATGAGCATCCCTATGCCAGGCCACCCAGTGAATTTTTCTGAAGTAACAATGGCACAGGCTCGGAAGGATGTGGCTAAACTTGAAGAGCTTATTGATGCTCATGACGTTGTTTTCCTGCTAATGGACACTAGAGAGAGTCGATGGCTTCCTGCTGTTGTTGCAGCCAGCAAGAGGAAGGTATCATACCATACCTTGATAATATTCTTGTCACTGTATTTCAGCTCTTGCATATCAACCAGCTGTGTGTTCATAAAAGAACTTCATAGGAAATTGAAATATTTGACCAATATTTTGTGATTGTGCAGAATTTTTTTCTTGTTTTCTGTAGCCTCAAAGATTCTGTATAAGGCAGAGAGAGAGTGTTGAAAAGAGGAAATAGAAACTTGTATCACAGAATCATACAGGTTGAAAGAGACCTCTGGAGGTGATCTTATTCAACTCACTGTTCAAAATAGGGCCAGTTTACAGCATGTTGCTCAGGGTCTTGTCTAGTCGGTATCTCTTGAGCATCTCCAAGGGTACATATTTCATAGTAATACTAAGAGAAATAATTTCATAGTAAGACAATCATAGAAAGAAGGACTAAAGACGTTACAGTAGTGATTGATAGGGGATGTGAATTGTAGAAACATGTCTGAAACCACATTTTCAAAATATATCTCAAAAGTGAAAAATTAGAAAGTGAATTCTGAACTTTAAAAAAGTATGCCAATACTTCTTTAGTTAAAAGTTAACTTTGGGTTTTTCCTCATTGCCTTATTGGAAAACATACTGTTGTGCTGCGCCAATGCATCCAAACTGCCCATGACTCGTACTCAGGTAGTGTTGCATGCTTCAGCTATTTCTGTAGCTTAAAAATAATATCCTCATGTTACAGGCAAAGAAGAATGAAGGGAGAGGGCTGCAGTACATGAAATTAAGGATGTGAATTCTTATAGTAGTATCTGAAGCTTTAAAGATTATACTCTGTATACGAGATTAGTGAGACTGTTCGCTTAAATGCTTACATAGTCCCAGTGTTAGAACATCTTTTGTGGTCGGTGTACAGACCTGGTCATACAAACCAGACTGAGAAATAAAACATAACCTTAACAAAATTTTGCAGGAGAGTCACAAGAGCATATGGGGAGAAGATTTTGAACCTCTTTTTCCTGTTCTACAAATCTTACTGAGGATTAGACATGAATGATTAGAGCCTTTACTTTTGTGTGAATGTTGTTCTTGAAGACAGTGTGGCACCCAAACTTTTTCTGTGAAAAAGAATATTCTAAATCACACAGGATTCTGGAAGCATCATCTTTGTCCAGATTAATACAGTCTTGAAAATACAGTTTTGCTGAAGAATGCAATGAAATTATCCTGAACACGTACTTCCCCTGCTATCATGATGTACACTTTAGTAAAACAGTCTCAAGTAATCTTGATATTTCTTAATTCAAGAATTATGCGGTTTCATTTTTGCTCAGTTAAAATAGCACAAAATCAGAAAATGCAAGTATTAAGCTTTTAACGTGTCAGCTTAACCACAGTGCACATCCTGTGTATTTTGTGGCATAAATGTAATGATGTCCGTAGCAATTTATAGGTTGTGAACTTAACATGAGAGTGAAAGAAAACATACGTGTGACACAGCTGAGTCAATGTTGTTATTCAATCTTTGCTTTTTGTATTTCCTGACCCCTGTGATTTTTCAGCTATGACAACTCTACTTTCCTAATAGTTGTTGTTTATGGTTCCTTTTGTTCGTGTTTATATTTATTTCCAAAAAACCTGGACAGTAGAGAGGAGAGAGAATGCAGATTTGTGGTATTTGCAAATTAGTTTTATCTTACAAATTCCAAGTATGTTCTCCTTTCTCCTGAAGTTTATGGTCATTTGAACTTAACTAAATTTCCTCTGCACCTGCTTTGCAAGCAGTTTTTTTCCAAATCAAACAGTTCTCTCTTTTAAGCCAAGGTCTTAAATTATTTTCTTTTCTTTCATTCATTCCTTATTTTAAATAGATTTCTGATCCTGAGTGATAGGCTTTTATGTCTTTGTAGCTCAAATGAACTTCCCTTTGCCAGTGAGCTACACTGCCAGTGAAAAAATCAGTGTGTCTCTTTAGTGTGGACTTCACTGAGGTATAACCTCAGGTGTAACTGAGTGTATGTAATTTGATAATTGAAGCAGTTCCTACTTAATCCTGCTGTCTTTTCTGCAGTTTGCACCTGTGATCTTTCAGCAATCTTTTAGCTTTTTAAAAACAACACAGAAATGACATAAAAAGAGTAAGTTTGTAAAGCTGGATATTGAAACTGGAAAGTGCCATCCTACTCTTTCGTGTGATGGTTGGCAGTTATAAGCAGTATACACAGTTTTGTGTGCAGCCCCTCCCTCAGGTTCAGTCAGGATAGGGGTGTTTTAATGATCTCCAAAACTCTTCCTCACACATTTGCTTAGCTAGCAGTCCTCCACTATATTTGCCTTACAGTATTCAAATCATACTTTGAGGACAAATTTTGTAATTTCTTTGTGACAGTTCTCTGATATTCAGTGCCATAGTGTGTCTGACTGCATCACGGGGATTTTCATAAGATCACTTTGATGTAAGGATTCTCTGTCACTGAATAAGCACAGCACTGAAATTCTCAAGGTGTCCAAACTGAAATGCTCAGTATCTGCTTGTCAATGTACTTCATGTTGATAAACATTTACTGAGAGCTCTACTTCAAATGTGAATTTGTATGACAACTGCAAATCTGAAGTACTGCCACAGTTTGGACGCCAAGGTCTCAAAACAGGCACGCGGAAAATGAAGAACGTAGTGAGTGATAATCTGTGTAAAGTTCTCTATAAGGGGTACATGGGTAGAAGCTTATGCTTTATTTCTCAGTCTGGTTCACATGATCAGTTCTGTATACTGACCACAAAAGATGTTTTAACATTTGGACTACATAAGCATTTGCGCATACAGTCTCACTGACCTCATATACAGACTATAAAGCTTCGGATACTATTCTTTTAATACAAAAATTCACAATCTTAATTTCATAGAGTTGGTTTCCCCACATAATCATTCAGTTGCCTTCATGATCTTTGATATTCCTGCAGTCCTTCCTCCCAAAACAAGTATCTTATCAACACAAAGCTCAAATGTTAAATCTCTGTGCCAGATGTTAAATCCCTGTTCCTGCTGAGCACTGGAACTTTTAAAATTTTTGCTAGGTTTTTTTTTTTAAACACATGCCAAAAGATACACTTTTCCATAGTCTCCTTATCAAGAACAGATTTATTTTTTTCAATTAAGGGTCAATCAGTTCGATTCAAATAGTGGCTGGACAGTAAACTGAAGAGAGAGAAACAGTTTATTGTCATGGGAAGTGTTTAGCAATATTATTAATTTCTGATAATACCGGTCATGTCATGTTAGTCATATTTTGAAAATGGAATACCATCTTCAAGCTTTACAGGTAGATGTAGTGAAAAGATGCAGTCTTTTAATTGTTTGCTGTAGACCTCTCTGTGCTACCACAGATTCAACAGCACGGTTTAGGACTGAGGAAAGAATCAACTACAACAAGGTTGAAAGTGAATATCCAGAAAGTATTTGAAATACCAAGAATGATGATGAAAGTCCCAAGCTTACTAGTTAAGATGGCTAATTCTTGACAGCTTCCCTCAGAGTCCCTCTTTTAAATAATTCCTGACTATAAGAATGAAAAATTACAAACTGCTGTACTAGAATTTCTAAAATACTTGCATATGAAGCAGTACAATATCTTCCTTTATATTTTACTGGCTACAGTGATTATTGGTTTTGCTTTTTGCTATATCTAAATCGTTGCCTGTAAGTTTAGTAAAATCTGCTGATTTAAGCATTGGTTTTATGGTATTATGGTTATAATGTATACAGCTTCACATTACTTTAAGCACTTGTCACAAAATGAAGAGAAAGGGGAAAATGATGACAGTGTAATTGTGTACCACAGCTGCTAGTGCTTCCCATGTGACTAAACAGATGCATATGAAGACCATAAGTAATCATTAATTGCTTTCCTCACTGAGTAGAAATTTTTTTAGATAATAGACTTGCATTTCATTGCTTTGTCACATAGGAGTGTTTAATGAGTTGTATTTCAGACCACAGTGAACTGAAAAGACTACATATAGAATTTCAAACAACATGAAAACTTGTTATTGATGTTGTACTTAAATGGCACTCGGAATATTTTAGCACCTAGAGAATATGAATATACAGAATATGCAGCAAACTTGAAAATAAATTCTGAGCTGGAACCAAAATAAGTTTTTTCCAATAACGATACTAATCATTGTATGACTATTGGGCCAAATTTGGATATATGGATGTTGATTCATACCAGTGCATAGCAGCTTCAGTAACTTCAGTGAGACAGTGAATGTTAGTTGGTGTGAACCTAGTTTCAGATGTAAACTAGCACAACACGTTTATGGAGTTCTTGTTCCTTTTTTTTTTCTTGTCAGCAAGTGTGCATAGGTTTGTGTAACAATTAGAGGGAGTCTTTAATTTGTATCAAATTTCCCTGAAAGACACAGAAAAAGGTAATGGTTTGTGGATTTCTGAAACAGACTTTTGTTTTGGTTTCTTCTAAATGTTTGACAACTGGAATTTTGCACTATCAGAAAATCTGTTTATGGCTATTTATATGCAGTTAATTGGTTGTTCGTCCATCTACAGCACGTGGGGGTTTTTTTGACATTTTCAGTGAATAAAACCTTGAGGCCTTTTTTTCCCTCCCCTTTTGGCTCACTTAAAATCTGTTCTTCTGTCTTTATTGTTCACAGTTGGTCATCAATGCTGCATTGGGATTTGACACATTTGTTGTTATGAGACACGGACTAAAGAAACCAAAACAGCAAGAATCTGGTGATTCATATTTCAACAATGCCTCTGGTTCTTCTGATCTTTTGGGATCATCACTCTTTTCAAATATCCCTGGCTATAAACTGGGTTGCTACTTCTGCAATGATGTTGTGGCACCAGGGGATGTGAGTAGAACCTTATGCAAATAGTGATTATATATCTCTTTTGTTGTGACTTGAATTGTATTTCCTTTAAACGGTGTTTCATAAAGGGATTTGTTTTATGTTGTTGTACACAAGATTAAGAAATAGTTCATCTTTTATTTGGAGGATCAAAGAAATTAATTGCACACAACTAAAGGTGTTTTGTCTAGTAGGGCAGCTAGTTACTTTTGAGTTACTTTTTTCTTTCCTTTAGAATTGTCTATCTTTGTAGTCCACCAGGGATCGGACATTGGATCAGCAGTGCACAGTCAGTCGACCTGGATTAGCCATGGTAGCTGGAGCGCTTGCAGTGGAATTAATGGTTTCTGTTTTACAGCATCCAGAAGGGTGAGTCATTTCTGGATTGGTGTTCAAAAGGTGTTCTCTAAGAAATAAGATTTATTTAATATAATCTTTTGGGAGAAGGAGGAGGAAGTACACGTCAAGTAGGACAACTCTGTAAGGTATAACATTGCCTGTAAATTAAGGTAATGTATAGCTCGTATCTACTATATTAGTGTAATTTAACAGTGTTTAAGAGAGAACTGATTCATCAAATTTTAAGTGTTTATCTTGGATGTTGGCAGTTTTTTCTCTTTCTGAGTTTAAAAGTAGAAAAGTACTGAGAATATTTCAAAAGAAGAAAGTATTCCTGTTAGTGGATTTTGGCATTCCTTTGCTCAAGAGAGTGTTTGAGTGTAATGAGGAGCTACCATAACTACGTATGTTACATGAAGAGCTTCAAGATAAGCCAAGTATTGCAAAATCTTATTTAAAATTAAGTGGGTTTCATACAGAAATCACTGTGAAATTCTGAAATCTGAAATTTAGGCTTGTTTTCTGTCTTTAAAATCTGTGAAACAAAAAGTAAATTAGGAGTTGGACATGAGTGTATGTTACAAGTCTCTGAGACTGATTCTGAAAAAGGGTTTTTATATTCCCATGCTGAATCTTAGTTACTATGAAACAGACTTTCCAGATATGTTCCTTTCCAGATTCTAAACTGTAAGCTGTAACAGAATGTCTTAAAGCTTACTGGAAATTTTGACTGTTGAGTATGTCGTCTTGTTCTAATTTTCCTTCTTGGATTTTTGGCAGTGGTTATGCTGTAGCCAGCAGTAGTGATGATAGAATGAATGAACCGCCTACTTCTCTTGGACTTGTTCCTCATCAGGTAAATAACTTGTGAGTAAATGCTTTTGTTTAAAAGCTGGGAACTGATATAAGGCAAACATCACAGACTTTGCCTCCTTAACAAAAACATACTATATGCTGATTCCATTCCCTGAAGGACTGACTCTCCATGTTTGTTTAAAAAAAAAATGTTAAAAATAAATAAATCTCTCAGAGGCCAAGGTAGTTGTGTTCCTGGCATTGTGTCTGTCCTACTTGTGGGCACACAGTTACTGCTACCTACTTAGCAGGAATTTGTTTGGAACGGGCAGTATGTGAATAAGGCAACCTCTGACTTTTCTGTTTCCCATCAGAGGTGACAGGATGAGCGTCTCAAAGTTACTTTTGTTCGCTTTTTAAATCCCTTCCGAATTAAAAATTCAAATCCAGCCAACTCCCAATTATTGTGGTTCTCCAAAATATTCATGTATATCTGGTGCAATACAGCAGTCTTTGTCTTCTTTTCAACCCAAACTCTAGTTACAAATGTGTTAAGGATACTGTTTTTCAAATTACTGGATAGATTTGTTTTTGTTATATTGATACAGTCCTTCAAAACCTGCATGCTGATCTTATAATCATATCTCCTGTGATACTATCAACGGGGATTAAAAGTACTCTGTGCTTCTTTCTTCATGTTGCTGTCTGAGTGACTCTGGATGCCTCCATTGTACTAACAAATCATTTATTTATTTATAAGTGGTACTTTTAGATTCTATTGGTATTAATTTTTTTTTTGTGCCAAGTATGAAGTGTGATTCCGAAACAGATAAAGCAACTAGTATGTTGTCTTCTTTGCAATGTCCAGGTAATCACAGGGTCGTTGTGACAGTCTATATAAAATTAGTTTAATTTTGTTTATAATTTTATGTAGTAACCAGTGTTTACACATGGGTCATTTTATACAATGAGGTGCCCCTAAGTTTTCCCTGGGTTCTCTCTCTTCAGTAATCCCGGAGTCGCCCCAGTTCTCTCTCAGGACTCTCTCTCCCATACCTCTGAAGTTTTTCTGCTTGTTGCTGTGGACACTGTCAGCTGCAGGATTGGTGGGGAATATCCAGTCCTCGACTGGCTGGTTCAGATACCCTCAGGACAAGGCTTTTGTCCTTGCTGGCTCTCATCATCTGCTCGTCTGGAAGGTTCTTGACAATATGCAACTTTGGCACTTTCTTGACAGTTCCCAACTTTGGCACTGATTGATAAGTTTGTGACTTTCACAATGACTGACAGGTTACTTTATACCTAAGTTACTCCCTTATCCTGTAGGGTTATCTGTAGTTCAAATGCTAATGCTGTTGTCAGCCGGGCCCAGCCTATGCCAACTGCTGCAGTATATCTGAGGGAGATTTTTTGACCTCTCATGTCTCAATAGGAAGAAAAAGCCAAATCTAAATCTTGGTCATTTGATGATCCAGGTACTCCCTTATGATTTATCTTTGGAGAAGTTTTTGCTTTCTTAGTTGAAAAATGAATGTAATAATTTCCAGATAGTTCTCTGTAATTATCTGAATGTTTCCTGTGATCATATGGGATGGTAAAATGAAAGTGATTTTTACTTATGTAGAGTCAGTTTGTTTTGAAAAATAATGTCAGTAATTTTGATGGTTGAATCTTTGTGAGTCTTATACATATACAGTGACTTTGTTTCAAAATGGTGACAGTGCTCCAGACCTCTGGAAAACATCTGTAATTTCAACTTTCTCTTAACATCTAAAAAGGGATAGTGAAGAAGTAATACTTTTTTTTCCCCCAACAAAAGCTAGAAATATTACATTATGTAGTAATATTTTTTTTAGAATATTTCCCAGTAAACTTTAGAAAGTTTGCTGTTTCTACTGGAAAAATAATGATCTCACAGTTCATTTATTCCTGATGATGAGAATGTTAACTGTCCAGTAAGTCCTGTCTGATTTGTCTTATACCCCTATATGATTTTACTTGCATTATTGTTCTGTTTTGGGCTATGCTATCAAATATGGATTTTAATCAGAAAACTTTTAATTATGACTTCTGTCAACCCTGTATCTGTTTTCACATTTACATGTAATGATTAGACATTCTAACACAAATATAAGTTTAGTAGGTATCAAATGAAAATCGACAATTGTTTTCAAATATAATCCTTCTACAAACTGCTGGTTCCTCTTAGCAGTCCCTCATCTAATAACTCAGTGAGTGCAGTATTTTCGCCAGGGGTGTGTGGTTTTTTGTGTTGTTTTTTGTTCATTTGGTTAGCCCACTTGTGTGGAAAAAGAAGAATAGTAATTAATTAATGCAGCAATCCTCTTTATTAAGAAGGTATTCCTTTGTGGATAATAACTGCTGCACACTCATAGTCTGTCATAAATGAACTGAATTTATTTCCAGGAAGTGTCTTGCAGTTCCTAGGATAACAGAAATACAAAGCAAGGTGGTATCAGAAAGACTTGATTTTGTTGTTTTTCCTTTCTTTTTCTGGGTGGGGGTTTGGTTTAAAAATGACTGTATTTTTGTATTCTAACATTATGTATGGCTTGGTGTTTCTGCAAAAATACCTTAATGTTAATACTGTTTAAATTGCTGTTGGCTTCTGAGGTTTATGTCATTGCAACTGCTTAAGTGTGTGGAGTGCATCCTGAAAGTATTTTCCATAATAGGCTTCAATATTAACTAAGGCATTATTATTTGTATTGCAGAGCTACTTAAGTTCTGTTCTTAGAGACGTCTCTTCGTTGTAGTAGGCCTGTAAAAGCACAGAATAAAAAAGACAATCAATACTCCAAAGAATTCATAGTCTAAATGATCAAACCCTGCTGCAAAGTGTTTTGTGTTATCTCTGTTACCATAAACAATGGTCTGGAATTTAAAAATTACGTATCAGTAGTATCATATTAACAACATGATTTCGGAATGCATGACAGTTAAGTTTTCAGATTATATGTTATAGAGATGGGAAACAAAATGTGTTTAGCCGGTTATACCATGACTTTTTATTTTTGATTGAACTTTGCAATCAGAGAAGTCAAACTCCAGGTGGTGCTGTGCCTCTATTTCTGTTTAAATAGTGTTGCCTTTAGATAGTTGGGCTATTATTTCTATATAGAAAAACAGCAATATATATTGAATATAAATTTACTACAGGTGTTATTGGGGACCATTGTGTTAGAACAGTATGACCCTAGGCATAGCCATTCTTTATCTCTTTATTGAGGTAGGATTTTTGAAATGTTTTTTGTAATTGTAAAATAGTATTGTAATTTTTTTGTCTTACAGATCCGTGGATTTTTATCAAGATTTGATAATGTTCTTCCAGTCAGCCTGGCATTTGATAAGTGCACAGCCTGTTCAACCAAAGTAAGTCTGAGTTTGTCTGTACTTTATATGTACAGAATGGTCTTGGATCTTGCTCTAGGTCAGTCTTGGGGTGCCAAGGACTGCTTTGTATTTGACATTTTCTCTTACTTCCTTAGGGCTTGGAATCTGTGTTCTTACTTCAGCTAAAGTTTCTTTGCCCTCATACCCTTCTTATTTAGCTGTTTTCCAAATTTCTTTGGCATCACCTATCAGCATTCTATCTGCACATAACTATTCTAGTCAGCTAAAGAAACCAAGCAGAGATTAGGGCCAACACATTTCTGAAAAGTTTTAAACACTGTCAGTATCTTCTAGCTTTTTAGGAAGGAACAAAATTGGTATTTTTTTTTTAGTTGTTTAAGAAATTATTTCTGATGTCTGATAAATAAATGTATCTTTTTAGCTTTCTTGAACTTAGTATTGCTACAAATATGCCAAGCTGTCTAAATTTCTGGTTTATGATACAAAACAAACATGTAAAGAATGCTTAAGAAAAAAAATCACTTCCATAACATGTCTTTATTGAAAAGACTGTTTCATTTTGATGCTAGTGTTGACAGTCCTGAGTCACCTAATAGATTTACAGCTGTTGCTTGGGTCTGAGCTGTGTCTTGCCAGAACACTAGGGCAGCCCACTAATGTGTCTGTGTGAGGCCTCCTCTTCAGTCTTGGACTGTTTTCCTGTACTGTGGCCTTGAAAAGTTTTTTCTGGCAAGTCTTCTATGGCCATGTAATGCACATTCAAGAAGATTTGGGATATCTCGATATGAAGATTCAGAGGTTTTTGACTCATGATTTGGACTGTTTGGGAGTGCCATTAATTTAGTCCACTTTTATGTACCTTGAGACTTCCTGCAAGAAGTTCTTTCCGTTCTTTTTGCTGCATTTGTCCTTCTTCTTTTCAACAGCTATCAAAAACTCTTGAGGCACTATCATTTTTTTGAGGACTTGCACAATTTCTTCTTCCACAGTACATCTGACAAGTTTTGAAGGACTATTAATATCCATTTTCTCCTCAAAAGTTGAAGCACTAAACTTAAAGCTGCTGTTATTTTTAGAAACATGTATCTACCCTCTTGAATAGCTGAAAGCTCAGCAGTAGCTAAAACTTCATGATAGGGGAGCCTGAGAAATTAAACTGTTGGAATAAGCTTGTTTCTTTTTCTTTTTTTTCTTCGATCCAGGACATATTGATATGTAAAAACATACATTGATGTAGATAAATTAAATGCAGGTATCAATTTTTTGTTAGCAAATCATTTCCTCTTGGAGGTCATTTTAAGAGAGCCCTGTTTTACATAAACAGACTTGATGATTTAATAAAAACTGACTTGGATTTTAGCAGCTGTGCTATTCCCAGAGAGATCACTTTTCATGTGGTTTGGGTATTAAATTACTTCTGTGCTGAAAAGGTTGCTTCATTGGCGCACGTATTTCCTTACAGTAGAAACACAGCATTTGTTTACTTTGCTAACTTTCTATTTATTAGCATAAGAATATGTCACCCTGTATTATCTGGAAATCTGATGCTAATACTTTGAAATGACAAATCCAATTACACTTTAATTGTAGTCTCTATGTTGGTTTGTTGCTGCTTTTAATGCAGTGATTTAGCATAATTTCATCCTCATCTATGTCAGATTTACTGTAGATTCAAACTGAGCACAGGAGAGACGTCGCTTTTCTGATATAATTGAATTTGCTGATAACTTATTTTCTTCTTTCTTATGTCAGCATTCTCTCTTGAGCTCTTGTCACTCTGTAACTCTTGAAACATAAAACTAATGAATTAGGAATTTTTAAAAAAATTCCAGTATGTTCTTAAGTCATCCAGTACAGCTGGATGACTTAGGAGAAGCAGCTAATGAACTGCATGTTTAGAGATTAGATTCCATTTCAACTCACAGTCATGACTTCATTTCTTAGTTTTTGAAGCTGAAGAGACCAGACATCCAAGCAGCCAGCTATTCCTTACCCAGAATTGTCCTAAACAGGCTGCATGCCAGAGAAGCTTCCCACAGGCAATTGTTCAGGAATTTTGGGATGGTCGCAGCAGGAAACCAATCTATTTTTATTCTGGGCCAAATTTTCCTTGTATGATTTCCCCCTCTGTCTTATTCTGGTTCTGCACAAGCATGTGCTAGAATGGAAAGTATCCTCTTTCAGAGCTAACGGCACTGCACTGCCAGTTGAGTAGTAGGTCTGAGGAGCACTGTAAGCTCCTCTGATGTGCTTTCTCTTCCATGTCAAACTTGCTCTGTTACTGAGAAGGGAGAGTCCAAAGTTCTTTAGTGTAGATATTTATTTCTAATAACTTCATTACTTACAGAACAAGAATGTTAAGCTTATTACTTACTGTGCTAATTAAGCTGTCTGTTTACCCTGTTGGGAGCAAAATGAGAATACTTTCTCATAATATTATGGTGAGAAGCGTTACAATCCCTTAGAAAACTAGAGTGGTAGAGTGTACTACCTGATCCTTGTAGGCAACTGGCTAAAGCCTTGAAACATCAATGTTAAAATATGTATCTTTCTTAATGCAAAACTGCCAGTGTTTATATTTTAATTAAGGTAATGAAAATTTTCATGCAATTGCTCCTCCCTCCTTGTGCATCATGGAATGAACCAGGAAACCTCATAAATTCAGAGTTTAATGTCAGAAAAGTCATTGTTACTAACCAACTTGGATATACGCCCCCTCTGCTTTCACATGTAATTCACAGATCTTATTTCCTCCAGAGTTCAGATTTACTGTCCATGTGCTAGAAAGCTAGCTTATTGTCCTTAAAGATAGTTCTCTCCTTCCCCTACTTATATTGTTCTGATGTGTAATTAGCTCTACTCTCAAATTAAAAAAAAAAAAAAAGCAGCATAAGTATCTCTACTAATTTTCAAGTTCTTTCTCAACTTTCTGTTCAGTATGCTGAAGAACTGAGCTGCTTAAGTTAAATTGTAGTTTTTTCACTACTGAGTAATTTTGCTGACTTATCTTTGAATGTTTTTCAGTTTCATTGCATTTCATGAAGGGGTAGACGCTAGTATCAGGGATGGTATTCTAGGCACTGTTACAATTTCTGTTTTCAGTCAAGATATTTCCCTACCCTTGCAGATGTTTTCCCTTTTTAACATCCCAGGAATACATTAAACACTTTTGCTGTGACATTTAGTAAGTGCCTGTGTTGCATAAGTTATTTATGAGTGTTTCAGTTTTGAAATCTATCATCATGTAGACATAACAATGCTTTTATTGTTCTCATCTGCTAACTGCTTTGCATGCATTTTTACTTTAAATGGTTCCACTCAGTTATGACAGTAACCTGCACTATTCAGTAATTTACTGAATTTTTCAGTGGAGATAATTTTAATTTTGATTCCAGCAAGACCCTTCGTATTTGCCCTAGCTGCATTGAGAAAAAAGTTCATATTTGCTTTCTCCCAATAACAGCATATTGCATGATCTGTCAGTGAAACTTTTTAATCTTTTTATATTACACACCTCTCAATTCAAGTATTGTGTTGATGTTAAATAGAGATGTATAAGTCATGGGGGGGAAAAAGCTTTGGTCTTTCCTGTGCTAAAAAAAGCTAAGTCTTGCATAGCTTGCAGAAATGATGGAGGAAATGGGGAGAAATGTTTGTCCTTCAGGAATGAACACTGCAAAAATTTAAAAGAATGTTTAAAAAGAGTTATTTCTGTAGCTGTGCTGTAATACCAAGTCTATGTAACTGAGTCCGTTTATAACTCTCCTTATTTCCTGAATTTACATATGTTAACATTTGACACTTCTATGTACAGTGCAGCCTCTGTATTAATATTGGATAGATTTCATTCAGACTTAAAGAACGCATCATTAATATACCTAGGCATATTTTCAGCATATTGAGTTAAATGTGATGATTTTCTTACTCTTAAGGTGGCATAGAAATTTGCTTTATGATAAGTGACCTACAGAAATTTATCACTTCTGTTTTTCCTCTTTGAAAAAATGTCACTTTAACTGGGGGGAGCAGGAGGAAGAATTATCTTGCCCATAACTTTTGAAATCTCAGTCTTTACCTCTCTGGATATAAATTTTAAATGGGGTGAGAGAATAGAAATAATAGATATTTTCAAAATTAGTCATGGTGAGGATGGTTTTACTGCTGGTTGCCTGAAAGATGCGCATTCTTGAAAATAATACCTGGTCTTACTATTTCAAAAATACTGAATTTTTATTATAAAGTCACCAAAATATAGTGTAGATTATCCCAAGTAAAAGGACACTAACAGAAGGTGTGGTGTGTACCAAGAGTGCCACATCACACACTAAGAAAAGATGACCACTATGATGGAATTTTGTTCCCTTAGAGGAGGGCAAATGCAATCAAGAACCCCAGAAATCTTAAAAGTAATATTAACTTTAAACATTACCCTATTTTGTGAACAGAGAAGAGGGTGTGGAATCAGCGGTATATTCAGTTTTGTGCATTGAAGAAGGTGGGGAGGTGTCTGTACAGACAGGATGGATGATAACTGAAAAATGGAACTTAAAAAAAAAAACAACACTGAAATCTAATATGGTGGGAGAGAGCTCGTTATCTCTGTCCTATATCTGAAAAAAAATACATGATGTTCATGAAGTATGTGCAGTTCAATGGAGAAGTTGTCTTGTTCCTCCTTGCTTAGACCATCGTGATGACTGGAAACATCATAGCTGATCCCGTGTGAAGGCAGTAGTGCCACATGAACTGCCCTGCACGTAACAGCTCCACAGGAAAGGTTGTAAACAGAAGAAACATGGGGAAAGATAGAGCATGTTTATGTTCAATCTTATATCATTTACCAAAGTTCAGAAAGGAGGTTGACATTCCCATGTGTTAGCACTGTTATGGCTAGATTGTAAGAGTTACAAATGCTGAATGTTTTGCACCAGTTATTCAGCATTGTGAGATGCAGGTTTATTGACACTTAGTAGATAACAGAGGTTGTTGACACCAAACAGCCTCCCAAAGTCAACAGAAGAGAGGATTTAAAAAAAACCCAAACAAACAAAAAAACCAAAAAAAAAACAAAACAAAATGATGCTTTATCTTATGGTACTGAAGAGAAATAAGGATGTTTAAGAATTCAGACAGATCAGAAGAAGGATAGTTCAAAACGTTACCCAATACTGCTGCTGGCATTGTTTACTTGTCCTCTTCTCCCCTCCTCCAGACATGATAATGCTAGAAGCCTTTAACAAACAATTGCTTTTAGCCATTCTATTGTGTCTTCATTTCAGTTTTTGACATATCTATGAAATTGTTTCTTAATCAATTTATTGTTTTGTTGTGTTTTCTTCAACTGAGATAAATGTAGCAAGTATAAAAGAATTCAGGAGACTTTTTTTTTTCTTTTTGTCTACTCTTATTCTCTGTTGTAATTTAGTTGGAGTTAGAGCAGAGACTAATTTCTTGCTGTTATTACTTACTGTTTCTCTTAAGGAGAAGAAACTAGTGTGCTTCTCCACACAACAAATCGGTAAGACGTTATTCCATTTTAGCTTATGTTGTTGATGTATTTTCTATATCAAGAACTGACATGGTTTACAAAAAGTTAAAGATCAGTTTGTGTCTTGTGAGACTAAACCACCAACCCAAATATTTTCACATGGCTGAGGATTTGTTTTGTGTTCTGGGCTCTGAGCTCTGAGAGGAGGATGCGTTTTCAAAACTTCTGACTTCAGGATAAGTAAATCGTAGCTAGCAGCTATATGTGCAGTGTCAAAATGTTTGTTTTGAGTGTGGGTGTTTGCAACTGTATTTAAATGTTGAAAACTGGAGGTTTGTGTCTTTCATGTTTTGCTGAGCAAAACCAGTTTTTATTACCCAGCCCCCTATCCTAAGATAATTGTCTTTATTCTAGCCAATCCCTTTGCCTCTGTCATGTAAGACTACTTCTTCCTGGATAGCAGATGCAACCATCAGGTATCTTGGGGAGTTTAAATACAATTTGGCATAGAAAATGTGTTTAAATAACAAAGTAAAACAGCATTCCTCCCCAGATCATTATGGTTTGTCTTCATGGTACAAGGAAGTAGATAGCTAAGGGTTTTAGGAGCCATTCTTCAGTATTGTGTTCTTTGCAGTGGAAGTTTTGAACTCTGCTGATTAAATCATTAAAAAGGTTTCTTGAGAGGGAGAGAGAAAGAGGAAGGGAGAAAAAAAGAACAGAGAACGTACAAGTCTCTGAAACTTGTTTTATTCCCTCTTCCTTTTGCTCCAGAAAATCAACAATTCTGTTGTTACGACTTTTGGTTTCAGAATAGCAAAGTTGCTAGATTAAGAATCCCTTTCTAGTAATAAGTAACACACTTTCACCCTTCAGAGAAGAAAACAAATGATTTTGTTATTCCATGTTTCTTTTATTTGGTGAATTTGTTAAGTGTTTCCCGATGTTTAAGTGAAATAGCATGTTGATTTATGCTGATGTGGCAGCGTACCATGTTAGATAGCAGAATCAGAGCTATGTTGCAGAGAATCCCAGAATTTGGTGCAAGCAGCAGCTGGTGTGACTGACTGGTCCATGGTATTGACTAGTTTACTTGTCTCCAAGTTAAATAGCATTAAAAGAAGTAAAAATGTTCCAGTAATTGTTCAGTGATCTTAAATGGATGTAAGATATTAGTCTAAGCAGTTGTAAGGGGGAGGGAGAATGGTTTATGAAGTCCATCTTAAATAAAAGTCTGTATTATCTGAACTAAAAGAAAAAACAGAATTGGTTGAAGTCTTTAAGTGAAAATGCTCAGATAATACAGTTTCTGCACCATGAATAAAATTAGTTTCCCCATTTTTAAGTTTAACTAACTTTAAAATACTGGTTTTAAGGGGAAGGAGAAACCTGCCATTGTTAAAAACAATTGATGCGTATTTCTGACAGGTTGTATTTCTGTTGCATTTAAATTAAATTCTATACATCAGGAGGTTTTTTTGGTTTTTGTTTTTTCAATATTTCTTCTTCCTCCAATTCACTTACATTTTAACTACAATTAGTACAAAGTAAAGGACTGTCAATCAGTAGGAAAGAGTATCACCACAGTGTTCTGCTTGAACATTGACATGTTCAATATCTAGCTGTGTCTAGAACACTGGTTTTTATTATTTATCCTAATGGCAGCTTAATGCTGTCTTGTCATCTCTCTCTGAAGCTGTTACAGAATTTCTTTTGTGTCAGTAAAAACAAAACAACTAAAGTACTTTGACTTAAAATATATACTTGCTGACAGACTTTCATGTAAGAATTGCAAAAAACAAGTTGGAGAATACTGAACTGGATAGAAACTAGGAACATAAAATGTGTAGGGATGGTGTGGTGATGATGCTCATCCTACCATAGTTCAATGTAGAAGCAGTTCAAACCTAATCCTGTAGGTTGCCATTTGGAACTCAAAGGGTCAGTTGTTCAATTTGCTGGATATGAGTAATTTGTAATTGTTCTTTTTACTTCATAAGGTTTTTGCATGCTTGTAACCTAATGTGTTCTATCCCCTTATTTATTGTTCAGTTATTCCAAGGATTCAGTGCATATTCATCAAAAGAAATATAGACATAGTATGCTTCATGTCTGCCATTTATGCCTAGAATTTTTATTTGTAAGTTGAGGAATCACTTTAAGTAAAAAAAAAAAGCCCACATGTTCCTGACTGGAACATATACAATTCTTTAATATTAGTGACAATTAAAAAAGTCATTTAATGACTGAGACAAAATATTTGTTCTTACCAGTTATGTGCAAAGAGTGCTAATTGTCAGTTTTTAGAGTGTACATGAGAGAAACTTGAACTAATTTGAAAAATAGGCAGGGTTACGTAAAGTTTCAAGTCTAAATCCCATGAATGAAAATTTTCAGACATACAAGATTATGGTCCAAAGCACTATTTTTGAATTGATAATTTTCGTAAACAAGTACTTCAGATTTATATAGTGCAGCACTGTGTGCATTTGACAATTTTGGCCATAATTCGACCTCTCCGTATTAAAAAGTAATGCCAACATGCAGCAGTGAAAGAATGGGAACACATCCATGCTTCTCTCTTCTATGGTCAGGTCTTCTAACAGTTGTCTCATGGAATTGGGTGATGATGTAAGAGTCTGATTATTTTTTTACCCCTAATCTTTATGCAAATAGAATTTGCTTTATTATAATCTCATATTTAAATTATGCTAAAATGTTCGATTGTGATATTTAAACAATGTGTCGTTTACTTGTATTTGCATTATATTTTTAATCTCATGAGATTAAAGGGACGGGTGCTGCATCTTTTCCCAGATACTAATACCTCCCTATTTTTAACTCTTGTAGTTTTTTCTTTTATGCTTTTCTGCATTCTTCCCATTGTGGTCTTTGACAGGAGTTTGTCTACATCTATACCTATTTTCTTTTGTTAAACTTAACAAAACATCAGCATCACTTTATTGGGCAAATGTTCTTTTGTTCTCAAATCCCCACATAGGCATTTCTGAACAGTTTTAGTTGAACCTTTATTCAATTTTTCCACATTTTTGCAGGGCTGTCTATATATGTGTCTTTGCAGGAGTGCTTCAGTTTTCTTTGAGATTGAAAAGTAGTGAAGGAAATTGAATTTAAAAAGATGGTAAAATAACTGAAACTAATGAAATCCAGGAAATATGTGTGGTTTTGGTGAAAATGTTGTTGTTCCTCCAGCGCTGTTTTGCATAGGTATTGTGGCACATCCAGATAATAAAATCCTCTGCTCTGAAATAGTCTACAAAATATGGATTTTTAAGCTAGAGATTGGGGTTTAGGAACTACTGAGCAGCTGCAATTTCTGCTTAAGGTAGTGATAGTTCTGTGCACTTAGTGGCTGACAGATCATGCCTTATTGTTGAACTGCTGACGGCAGGGGAGAGCCAGATGGAATAAATGACTTCATATGCAGTACCCAGTCATTACTGGCTTTTTACTTGCTTAAGTCAACCTAGCAAAGACGGACCACTCCAACCCTTATAGAATGAAATTGTGTAGGCAGACAAAATGGTATTCAGCCTAAGATAGCTGCTTTTATGTGAAGAATAATTTTCTTAGATGTTTGGGGGAGTGACCTTGCTTCACTCCTGGCATTAGGGATTGTCTGCAGAAAATGGATGCTGTTTCTGGGCTGTTTCATCAAGGCAAAAATGAGAATTGTGCTATAGATGCCTGTCCCTATATATGGGTAACAGATTATCCAGCCGCAATTTGTCAGTAACCTCCGATGTGACTGGGGAAAAAGAAGGGCTATCTGCAATTGCTGTACAATAGGTAGTGACTAATGGCAGTATGAACTGGAGCCAAAAGTGTTGTAACTGCTGATGAGCTAATCAGCATAAATTTTGGACAGGAAGCAGAATGGGGATAAATAAAGTTGTAAATATCCATCCAGTGTAAAATGCGGAGTGAACAAGAGATGGCTGTTAGGTGACTGAAGGATATACCCATGTATTAAAAGAGGTCAGGACAGATGATCTAATGATATTGTCTATTTGAAAACTCTTTTGTTCCTCTGTTCTCAGTCTCTAAAATGGAGATGTTTATTTTCTTCTATTCTCCCTCTCTCTTCGTTCCTCTCTTTCTTTTCACTTCTATTTACTAATGCTTTCAGGAAGGGAATGCCTTAAAACTTGTATGCTGTCCAGTAGAAAGTCCTTATATTGACTATGATCTGAAGATGCCATTATGTTTAAAATAATTTGTGAGAAAAATTTTAGATAGGAAAGAGTAGCTAAAATAAAAATCTCATAGTTTTGTCTGTATTATTAATCTATCAATACATATCAGGGAAAACGGTTACCTGTATATAAAACACATCAAGTTTATTTGAGAAAAGCTCAGAACGCGTGCAGTTCCTGAGAACCTAATGTTGACAAGACCATGCTTAAACTGACATCTCTGAAATTTCTAAGAACTCTGCCTTCCTCCTTTTCATTACTCAAAAGAAGAAACTGAAAAGTCCTAAGCTAAAAAAAAAAATCTTGTTGAGACCTTTCAGGGCCTGTTCTTCAGTAAGTTAATATTTCATTTTCTGTCCAATGTGGGTAATAGCAATAGACAAAACACATTTGTATCACTACATTCCTACTCTAAATTAAAACAGCAATCTCTTTCTTAAATGAAATTTCAGCATATTAGACTTGGATTAGTTAAGGTTTTATACTGATTTGCTTTCATTTTAAATACTGATTATGGGAAGGTAAGGAGAAAATTGTGTATGCAGAGGGTGTTTCAGGTATTTGGACATAAGCCAAAAGTGATGCCATTTTGCCTTGTGGTTTGTAACCTTCCAGCATTTTCAGAATAGCCTTCTTCAGTGTGCACCTGGAATACAGCCTTCTACAGAACTTTGTTTTATGATTGTGTTCTTAAAACTTGTGTATGAATGCACAAGTGTGTATGACCATTCATAAACACATTTTAGATAATACTTGGAGTATTATCAAAAGATGAAGTGTCTTAGGAGTCATCTTCGTGCTCATATAACATTGTCAGACTTTTCTGTTCCAATATCATGAAGTGAGTCCCTGAAAAATCATTATGTGCTCTTCAGAAAAGTTCCATTGTTGCATTCTTTTTCATAGATGTATTACATGATTATTAGGCTTTTCTTTACAACTTTTTAGGACCAAATGGCCACAAAAATTGAGAACTTCATGAAAAGGCAAGAGTCTAGGAGCTGAGGACTTTTTAAGGAAACCAGAATTATGGGTCTCATGATAAAACTTTGAACGTTAGCAGTGCTGCCTGTCAACTGTCTAGACCCAAGATCCCAAAAGCTCATGTGCCTCATCTTATTCTCTTCTCACTTAGGAGGATTCTTCACAGCATTGTGGACTTTCACTAAACTTCCTGTTTTAATAGCGGATACATTGAGCTTTGAAGAGTTTAACTGGCAAGACTTTTACATGTCTTCCTTATTTTCCAAGCAGCTGTTGAAACTGAAATGTCTCTTTTCAACATGCTAACACTTGCAGTAGTTTTCATCCTGCATTGCCCGTGATAACTGGATAGTGAGCATTGTGCAAAAATACATCTAGGCATGTATCATTTCTAAATAGAGCATTGAATTTTGTGAGATTTTTTTTTTTTCTGACTCTGAACTGTTAGTGAAGTATCTGTCCCCTTTGGGGGAAGGCAGGGCAGGGAGGGGAAGTGTGCTGTCTTTTTTGAGTGGAAAGTGTTTAAAGCCAGGAAGAGTGTAAAACACAGCACCCGTATTGTTTTGGAGGTAGACTAGCCATATATCTTATTTAGTGTAAACAATAAATCTGGTAGCATTAACTTCTTATTTTATTTTTCCCGAAAAGTAAACAGCACTGTTTCAAGCTCTACAGATGCTAACTACTTAGAAAACAAAAAAGCCAAAACAAGTGTAAAAAGTTTAAAAATTATGTGACAGAAATGAGGCATAAAATGTGAGCCAGTTTTACATCAGTGGCCAGGTTCTTGGGAGTAGGAGTTTGTTTTTGTATTTTTACTTAACCAGATATTAACTTTTATGCTATAAAGCAATCCTGGAGCCAGATTGTCTTTCTGAATGTCTTTCTGACCAGCAATTGAGACTTTTTTGTGAAGAACACTGTTAAAAAGAATATAACACCAAGGCTGCACATCTGTTTCTCGTTTCAAAACAAGTTCTTTTACTCTAAGCCTCTATTTTTTTCCTCCTACCATGAGATTTCAGTTTTTTTTTCCTTCAGTAAACAGACAAGAATAAAAAGACTGCTAATAAAATGGGTTACTGTGTATCATTTATACAAAAGACATTAATTTGTGCCTGTTGCGATAATGTGCATCCACAGATTCATTTGTTCTATTAAAATACCATCATGTGAAAAATCAGCTGTAGCTCTGGCTCTGTAAAATGGAGACTGGAACTGAGGTTATAGTGTCAACCTGAAAGGAGATTTACATGTGTCAGGAAAGAGAGTGGTTTTAAAATGTGGATTCTCCTGACAGTATTTGTAACAGACATGAAATACAGAAGGCGTGCTACTTTCTAATTCTCTTCCTAAGCTCTGGAAAGTGACCTGCAAGTGAGAAAAAGATAAGAGTCCCTTAATAAATCTGTATTGCTCCAGCTTGCCTTGCTAGGCAGAAGAATTATATCCTATTTCTTTTTGTTGCTGCTTTGCAGGTTTTTTTCTGCGTGAGAAAATTAATTGCTACATAGTGTCACGTCATTGAATGACTAGATAGTGACATGTTTATTCCCCTAAGAAGTTCGTGAGGTCAGATAGTGGTCAGATAGTAACTAATTTGAGATCAATAATAACAAAAATTATAACATCTCTGAAGTATTTTCCTCCTGTAAAGCTGTTATTAAGAGTGATCACATTGGTACCAAGTATGATGTTGGCAGCGAAGAGAATTGTTAAGAACTGGAAAAGCAAACTCATGCCAGCCATGGGCCTTTAGTCTTTGCTGGACGTGATTAAATAGAATAAAATTTCCTTTCCACACAGCAACAAATTGGGCACTTATTAAATCTGGAAACACTTTTTAGAATTATTTTGTGTCTATTTGATGTCTAGACTGGCTTTATTCATGATGACCTGCAGAGTATTCCTGTGTGGTCTCCTGGCATAAGAATTTGAGATTATTTTTATTTTGCCTCATTCTTTTTTCTTTTTGAGATGTGTTTAGTGGCTACTGAACAAATATCTGCCACTTTACATTTGTCAGAGGACAGCTGTTACTGAATATGGGTAGTAAAGGTTAGATGTGGGCAAGCTGATGGTGTTTATCCCTTTTGTGGTATTTATTGTGAAGTTTTAATCATCTGAATTGGGAAATAAAGTCCCCGAAGGTGACAAAATGTTCTTTCGGTTTGCTGTATTAAAAGGATTTCATTACAGTGTATGCCTTCTTTAATGGTACCACCACTGCTCAGGTAGCAAACTGAGTGATGCTGCCAGATTGTTCTTTGGCTCTCTGATACATTGTTCTCTGGGCCATGTGGCTGGAATTTCTGTTTTAAAACTAGTTCTTGTATTCAGCAGGCTATTCCCATTATAAAAAACAAGTAATTATAATCTGTGAGTATACTTTTGATAAAGTTTTTCAGACTTCTGCAGGTGCTAATACAAGAAAAATACTCTGTATTGTTGTACTTTGGGTTTAGGTTTTTAAGATACTGAGTCTATAGTCAGGTTTGTTACCCTAATCTAAATTTGCCATTGTAGTGCCATGGGAAGTCTAGCAGTGTGACGTGATGGAGTTTCTACACGGGGGAAATAAATTTTTAAATCTTTCCATAACAATGGCAGATTTGGTCATGTTAATGTGTAATGTTTCTATGCAACATTAAAAAAAAAAAAGCTACAGCTCACTTGATCCAAAAATAATATACCTTTAACTCATGGTTCTGTGATCTTATTTTATTAATATTTTAAAAGACACTTAATGGGAGACTTCCTAGTCTCTTCTATGCTAATCGCAATACAAAGGGCACTTGGATTCAGTAAAAATTCTTCCAGGTGATTCATCCAAAACTAATGCTAGATGTTGTGGATGTCTGTAGTCATGCAGTCTGCTTTGTGTGAGTACCTAAGAATTCATTTATAGCTATGGCAGGGAAGATAGAAAGGTTAAGCACGTCTCTGAAATAAACCAGGGCAGTTTATACAGTGCACCCTGGCACACTGAAGTAATGTACTTATTGAGGAAGCAATACCTGGAAATTTTCAATTCAGGCTTGAGTCACAGCTCTTTGGAAATGAGGATCAAGGCATAGTTAGCTGAGTGACAAAATCAACCAAATTTAAAGGCTATTTGATAGACTTCTTGTATATAGTAAGGTTGCACTCAGCTCCCTGCTCTGTTCATAATATTTTCATATCCAAAGGTACTACACATCTTTTAACAATTTTTATCTCTATGAAGAGACCAAAATATCTTATTGTTGTTGTCTCTGAATTTCTTTGATATGCTGTAATATTTTAAATGAGGCTACAGTTTCACTGTGTATAGGCTGTATATTGTTTCAACATACCATGAACTGTAATCTGGCCTGCATCACTAAAGAGATGTCTTCTAAGCTCTGTATTGTGGTTCCAACAAATTAAAGCAATAGCAACACATTTGATAATGCTGGTAGCTTTGAGGATTATATACAGGCAGGGCTGTGAACATAATCCAAGTGTATAAACTGATGTCTGTATACAGTGTTTCAGAAAGAGCCAGATGCAAGAGACTTCTGCACATCTGGTTGTTTTATGAGAATTTTGAAATACAGAATAGTCAATAAATGTATGTGAATATCCACAGTGCAATTTCACTATACATAATGGGTATTAAGAGGACACACCTCAAATGGAATGCTGAAATTATCCACTTCTCGGCATTGCATTGTCACCAGTCAGATGAGTTTGTCTTGGTGTGTTTATCAAAACCCAAATAAATGCTCCTAAGCATTTTTTAATCTCTTTTTTCCTTTCCTCTTTAAATTTCTGATTATGTTTACGGGTCATTACACAAACACACAAAAACCCGTGTATGGCAAAATAAATCTTTAAAGTAGGAAAACAATTTCTCCAGCTTTAGTAAGAGAACATGAAGTGCAGGGTTTTATTTATTTATTTTAGAAGTGGAAGGTGTGGTCAAGAAGGTGGCAAATGCTTGTCATAGTCACCTACATCTGTTGTCTTCTTTATAGTTGCGTTTCAGTTGTTTGTGGTTTTTTGAAACCTAAATATGAAGTGGATGATTTTGCTGCTAAATGGACATTTTGCATGAAGATCTGAGTGAAGATCCTAGTCCGTTTTTATCAGTAAACTTACAATGCTGTTGGCTAAGTATATATCTTTTAATGAGCTTGAATTCCTGTAAGACTCGGTGTAAAAGCTCACTTGGGTGTGTTTTGCTGAAGAATGCTGTTGGGCTCTGTTCTGTTCCCCCAGTTTTAAGATTTATCGATACAAAGGTTATTTGAGACCTTTAGGAATTGTTATACTAGAAAAGAGTAAGATTATTGAGAGTAAGTGGTGATTTTGGTTGAGTTAGATGAATTAATAATGAAACCATTTCCACCCTGCCGCCACCTCGCTGCTATTGTCCAAAGAAGGGTGAGCGGCTTCTTTGGGGATGGGGGTAGCAGGGGTTGTCTATTCATTTTTAAACCTTGGAATGAAGCTCACTTGGTTGAATTGCCTGTTTCACAATAGAACAAACTACAGTCCTTCCAGGGTGGTTTTTTTCTTCTTTTCCAGAGGAAATTAATTCCACTGGTTACGGAGAACTTGTCCGTCTGGTAAAGAGTGGATATGTTTAAGGAGTGCATACATAAGCTGTTCAGATTTCTCTTACTGCTTCTTTCCCAAACTAAGGATAGAATATATAGAGTGAAAGAAAGTTGTCCACAGCCCCTGCAACAGTGTTCTGGATAAAAGAACTTTTGTGTTCTACTTAGAATTGTTCTGCAAGAACTACACCAAAATGAGATCAGTTAAAAATAGAGATACATGGTACATATAATTTGCACAGATAAGCTGTAAGAAGACATGGATGGGCCCAATATTGTGATTTGTTTTGAAATTTATATGTCAGAGAATGAAAAATCCAGTGTTTCTTTGAGCACAGGAGTCCTGGAGCTATATCCTGATGGCCGATTTTGGTGTTTTTCCCATGGCTGGTCACTTACACAGATAAAGTTGTTTGTGGAGTCTCTGGTGTTTAAGTGTTGGGTTTATGTTTTTTTTCAAATAGAGCTATACCCCACTGTCTGTAGAGGATGTGTTTCTGAAAAGTGTGATATGACAGAGGTGCAATGTTCCTTGTAAAAAATGTTGTAAAGAGGGACTCATAGATTACCAGAATCAGCAACTGGAAGAGGTGCTGACTTTTACAGATGCTGGATTTTGGAAAGGATCATCATTCAAAAAACTAACAACCATCTGTGAAACTGCCTGTTAGCCCCTTTCTCTGTCCTTCACTCTTGAACTGATGTTGATTTATCTGGGGAAGATGATGATTGAGGTGAAGATGTATCTGTTGAGAAAGACAATGATAACTTTCACAGTAAAAGATTTTTGGCAGGCGTTCAGTTTCATAGATTAATCCATTCCATTCTGGAAAGCTTGCATCTTCTCTATATGGGGTGATCCTGATGATCCTTCCCCAGCCTCTCTATCTTCAATGTCATATATACTGCTCCTTTGTATTAAAATATTGTGTTTCCGAAGTCCCCACGTGCATGAATTTCTATAGGACAAAGTTGCAGTCAGTCAAGCTGAGCTGTTTCATCTGTGAGGCTGCTGACAGCAGAGCAGGATCTTAAATGAGTGGCAGCACTCAGTAAAAATAGGAAAAATTGATACTGGGATTGCTTGATCATAAGTTCCTTCCATTTTCTTGCTACCTGCTTTCACAAAACTTTTAGAATCATGTTCATCTTTGACATTTATCTTTTCTTTCCTTAATCTCCATCACATTTGATTGAAATCAGCCAGCCAAATAGTTATTTAAGCTAAAGCTGCATAAAATAAAATTCTTCATGCTCAGGGGTTTGAGAGGACCATAGGCTAAAACCTTCCTCACAATTCATGTAGGAGTCTATAAGATTCTCAAAATAAAAGATAAACTTGGAAAATTAGAGTAGAAAAATAGAGAGTGCTTTAAGAGACAATAGTCTCAGAACCATGAACCTCTGGAGACTGGGAGGATGTTGGACTTGGACACTGACTCGGGGAATTTTTCAGTCTATCCCAGCATGGTTCTTTCCCTTAACTGATACGTTGGAACAGTCTTTTACTGTGATTTGTGTAACTCAAATGCTCCTTTCATGACTTTGCGACTAAATTTTTCTTCTTGCCGTATCATCTGTCTTGTTATGAGCTTAAAAATACATTTAAACCAGGAAATCTTAAACTCACTTGTCTTCTCTCTTACCTCCACCTTTCCCACTTTAGAAATTGAGTTGGGAGAAATTATTATTCTTTTCTCTGTAATTTTTACCTGTTTACAATATACGGTCATTTTCTGCATGTTCAGAAAGATTGTACTTTTATTTTGTGAGCAAAATACGATGATGAATCACATTATGGGCATAATATTTTAAATCCTTTTCTGTTTCCTTATTTGACAGGTCCTTGACCAATATGAACGAGAAGGGTTTAATTTCCTAGCTAAAGTTTTTAATTCTTCACATTCCTTCTTAGAAGACTTGACAGGTCTAACTTTATTACACCAGGAAACACAGGCTGCTGAGGTAAGAAAATACAATTTGGATGTTAAGAATAAACAGGTGGCAGAAAAGGGTGCTTGGTCTTATGTTCAGCTGTATAACCATGTGATTAAATGAATCGGTGATAGAGTCGAGCAGTGGTGTTTGATTTACAGGATGATTTACACAAGTCACATTGCATATTCCATCCAGCAAGATAAAATGTGTCCTCTTAATATTATAGAATAAGAAATATTGTTGGATGTGAGAGATCATTCTCTTTTCAGAATAGATGATGGGATGCCTGTTGACAGCCAGTTAGAAATGTGTAGCACTGTTGTTATTATTCATTGTATTGTTTTCAGATTTTGTGAAATTACAGAAGTATTTTAAGTAACAGCTGTTGCTTGACAGGTCTCAATTTATGTCAGGAAAGTTCCTATCGTCTTTTAGGGTGTGTTTCACTGGCAGTGGGAACTGCCGTTTGTGCAAGCCTTACAAGTACTGTATACAAGTACTGATAACAGGCAGCCGTGATAGCACAGAGCCCAGTACACACTAACCACAGTATTTACACAGCTCCTAGGCAGGCTAGACATTCTCTTAAACTAACTTTTTGTATGTGAGTTTTCAAGTATTGCTTTTAAAGAAAACAAGTGACTTGTGTTAAGTGTTATAAGGAAAAAACCTATCATTTTAGGTCAGTTTAAAATGTAATTATTATACTTTTTGATGGATTACAATATGGGGAGAACCGGTATCTGTCTTAATTTTGTATCTTAATAGTGATTTGTAATGCTTACTCTATCCGCAAATGTCTATACTGTTCTACATCTATAACTTAATTTTGATGTAGTCGTATCACATGGATGTTTCTAAAGTTGGCTTTGAGAAGTGATTATTCAGTTACTGTAGCCTGTGCAAACGGTATAGCTGTTTTTTCAGCTGGAAATGGCTCAACAGTGTTGCTTAATAGGGTTTGTGCAGGATAATGATGACTTGACTCTGTTTCATGTTTTAACCTTTTAAAATAATTGAAGCAGATGCTGGAGACATTAAACCATGAAATACCTGATGCATTCTTAAATCAGCGTGGTGATACCTAGAAAAAATATAAATATATGAGAGGGATCCAAGAAAGGAAAACAAATACCCTTTAACAGGTGCTACTCATTAACAATAAGAGCGATTGTAGTCTGATTGCCATACCTGACTTCGAGGCTGCTAAAAAGTGTGTAGGCTGCTAATGACAGCATTAAAACCAATTACAATTGCCCGAGCTAGTAATGTATTATTTTGCAGATATTAATTAATAAATTTCTTTTGCAGCTTCAGAATGTACACAGGTGTTTGTAAAGTTTTAGATATTCTTTACAAAAGGTAGAGTCTGGTGTGAGTTTATTGCAACTTACTGAAGTACAAAGTTTAACATGAAAAATGGAATTCGTGTGCTTTCAAAAGTCTTTTGGGTTCAACAGTGAGGTTTATGCAGTGAAATCATTGCTCATAGGTGGAAAAACTGACATACAAAAGACTTGCAAAGCTAGTGCATTCAGATTAGCCCAACTACCACAGAACCAGCAACTTTTTGCTTCCCTGTAGCATTGCTGTATTTTTGTAAAAACTCACCTGTTTTATCAGAGTTAATTATTTTAATAGTCTTGATAAAGTTTGTATTTACGAGCCATAAGGTCTATCAGGGAGATCGTTTGCAGATTCTGGAGCATGCTCGCTTTCTTTGGATTAAATTTTGGCTTAAGACCTTTCTTTAGTTACATTTTGCCACTGTTGACTCTGAAAAATAAAGAGGTGGTTTTGTCTCCTCTACTACATCAGTACATAATCTGGGGCAGTTTTAAAAAAAATTAGGTGCACAAAAGAGTTCTTTAGTATATTTTCTGCTGAATTGTACCCTGAGCTCGTTTTTTTCATACAGTGCAGTTAGTGCAATTTATATTGCTGAGTTTGAAGATGGCAAAATCGTTTTTCAGGTTTCTGGCTACTTTTGAGCTACTGTTGACAGAATGTATGCTCTAAAATGGAGGCATTAGATTTGTTAAGAGATTTCTTTAGGTTGATTTAAGATATTCTTGAGACGTGGCATTCTAAAAACTGCAACGATAGTAGAGAGATTTCATAAGACATGTATGGCCTATTTTGGTAATTAGAATATTTGATTGTTGAGAAGTTACTTGCCTTTCTGCACTCAGACTCTTCAGAGAGATATTGTAGATGATCGTTGGGTTTGGAGACCATAAAAATGGCTTCTAGTAACTGAAGATTTTCCTTTTCTTCTATCTGGTAAAATTCAACCAGTGCCATTGTTCCACTGTAAAGAAAACAGACTTGTAAAGTGACATGTCATCCAACCTTAAATTTGCTGCAGTAACATCAATAATTGTGTTTTAATTCCATATATAAAATCACTGATATTAGGCTAATAAACTTGCATCTGATAGGGAAACTATTCGATCTTGTTCCTTTTTTCAAAAGGATCACTCTTAAAATGTCGATTCATTAAGAGCGTTTAATTGAATGTTTTACTCAGAATGTTTTGTTGTGGTCAGAAGAACGGGAGGTTTTGTCATGCTGGTCTTATGCTTCAGCATACTGCATCTTAACATAAATCAGACACTTAACCTTTTTCTTTTTTTTTTTTTTTTAATTCACCTAACGTGCTTAGGTGGTTTCATGATGTGTGTATGTAAGTGCTTTAATGAGCTAAATACTCAACTAATTTTAAAAAAATTGCTTCTAAGTTTTGAGTTGCTTAACAGAGATTCTGGATAAGTCATGCATGTTCTGTACGAGTGGCTGACTGCATTAAATAGAACATTTATGGATGGCCTGAAGTTTCCATGAAAACCTTACCTCCCTACATGCTTAGCACTGACTGCACTTGCCCGGATTAAAGCAATACAATTTGAAGTAAGATATGGAAAACTTTTTTCACTTACTGAGTATCTTTTTTAACTTACATTGTTCAGTTTCCTGTGCCAGTGCTGTGCTGTTGACCTGAGTGTTAATACCATCCTGACATACTTTACCTTACCTTTTTAAAATGACTGATAAGAATAGAATCATAATTCAGTGTGCAACTAGAGTAGGAATCATAACACAGATTTAGTCTGTGGTTCAAATTCGATACTAATTGCGGGGTTTTTATTCAGTAGAGCACCTATTTCTTTAACATAAGATGCATCAGGAAATTATAAATGTTCTACATGACTTCCTTAGCATGACAATTGACTCAGTGAATAATAAAATTAGCAAGTGTTTCTATTCTGTCTTGAAATGACAGTCAATTTCAGGCATCTGCTTTTTCCACATCTGGCTTTAATTTAGTTTGTGGAACATTTTTTGTTTTTTTAATACAGTTAGATATTTATGTACAGCTTCAGCAAGAGACTCTGATGACACGCATGGCATTGAAGGCCAATAGAAGCTGTGGGAAACTCCCACGTCAGCACTTAGACCTTGTTTCCACTGGATACAGTTCACTTTGGGAGCTGCCCAAGCTCACATAAAAATTGCACTTCTGTTTTCCAGATCACTTTGTCTCCGTACTCCTAACCTAAACTTTTTAACTTGACATTTGTTCAATGTGTAGTCGAGTTTAATAGCTGGGCTTAAAATAGAGAAAGCCTATGCATCTCTTGAATTATTAATCAGAAACTGGAGGCACTGATTTGGAGACAGAACGACAACCAACTGAATGATTTCCAGTTCAGAACTTGGCTGGGCTGCCCAAGGATGGTTGTGTATCACAGTGCATCTCTCAAACCAGCTGGTTTGCTTGCCACATGTGCCAGACTTAACACTGCATGGTGTATTGTGTTTTGCTGGTGTGGAGAGCTCTTTATATTTAATCTAGTCTAAAATTAAGCTTTCCTGATATGCGCTCAACTGCTCTGTGCTAAAGATTAATTTTTACTGATGTGGCATACTTCTGGAGGTGAAAACTGACACATTAATAAAACCCATAGCCAAGATTATTCCACAGTTGTGGAAGAACCATTCCCATTTGTGGGATTTTCTAAGACTGCTTCTTTAAGGGTACTCTTTGTTGTTACCCTCTTTCTCCAGAAACAGCTGCCACTGTTCTTCAAGGCCCAATTAAGCAAAGTAACCAGGCTTAACCTTACTTCAATATACGTAAGTGCTCTTGAAATCACTGGGAGTGAAGCATCTATTAAAAGGTAGTGATAGAGGGAGCAATGATAGTGATAAAGTGAAATTTTTGCATTAATTCACTGTAGTGGGTGTAGTTGGATTTCTATAAAAGACACTTTTGGCTATATCCATTTCAGAAGTAGAGAAACTTAATTTCTCTGTGTTCTTAATAAGACCCATGTATAAATATACTTTCTTTCTTTGGAATTCCCAAATTACTGGGATGCTTTAGGAGGCTTTACTATACTTTCTACTTTCATCAGGATGAAAGAAAATACATAAAAGAAATAAAATTTTCACTTTGTTTTATGACTGATTAAAACACAAGAAGTAGTAGAACTCTTGCAATCTTATAGGATAGTAAAGAGTTTTGGAAAAATCAAATCCTGACCAGAGTTCATACTTCTGAATGTGATTACAAAGGTCAGATATTGGTGCCAGCAGGATATGAGATCTATAGATGTTATTTCACTTTACTAATTTTGTACTTCAGGTTTTTTGTCTCTTACAAAGTGATTCATAGTATCTATAGTTTCAATGACAAGTTCTTGTGGTCAGTGAAAGAAGCCAATTTGGTATTTGCAAAATCCCCTTGCTGTGCTAGTTTACTGTATCCCAAACAATGCGGGTTAGAACTCTTATCCTATAGACGGTAAGGATTAATTTAAAAAAAAAAAATCATACTAGTAAAATACTTTGAGCTCTTTGAATGGGAGAAAATACAGAAAACCCTTTTTTATTCTGATTCTGCACTTATTTGAAGTTTATGCCTGGCCATTTTTTCAGCCATTTGCTGGGGAACAGGGCTTAGTAGTATAATAGACAGCTGGTATTAAAAATGAACTTTGTGCTTATCCAAATTTGGAAGAAAACTCAGAATTTCCAATGTGCTTTGCTATTAAAAATATCCTGCTTGTCTCTGATTCTGCATTATATTATGCAACATATTTGATGCTGAAACAATAACATACGAATAGCCAAAAATACCCCCGAACAAAACAGAAAAAAACCAACTTCAATAATATTAGAATAGTAAATTCTGTAGCTTAACAATTTTTTTCTATTAGCCAAGTAGTATTCAGAATTGAATTTTACTTGATGTTATGAAAATTTCCTACAAAAAATTACTTATGGGTAGACCAGAATTAATATTTGAGACTTTTCTGTGTCTGTGAGCTTTTTTGTTTTCCTTCATGTTTTTAATCTGCTGCATTTCAGGAGAAATTAACTTTGACAGATTCAGGCCTGCCCTGGAATCTCTTTTTTAAGAGATTAAGAGATTAATCTGTTCTCTTTCAGGAGGTGGATTGCTTTTTTCTTCTTGTGTTTTCTCATGATGTCAATTAGTGTCATCATTTTTCTTCATTCATCAAGCAATATTTCCCAGATCTCCAAGGAATGGTAATTTTTTTCTGAAAAAAAATTCCTGTTGAACACCATCCAAATGAGAAATGAGTCTCAGTTATGGTAGATTTTAAAATGTGTATAAATTTACAATGCGTTCTGGTTATTATGGTTTGCTGTTACATGCCTAAAATAGATTTAGTAAGTCTGTCCTTCACACGGTGTTCTGCTGAATCTATGGTATATCTGCTGTTGAAATTTTGCTGAGGAGAGGTAATTGTTACATCAACACGAAACAGTTCAAACTGAGTTTTATAGCCTTTGAATCAGCCCTTCATGTTGATACCTTATGCTGCTCTTTGAAGAATTCAGAAATATCTGTGAAGTGTTGCTTCTGTTTTGTACCAAAACATGATCTCTTTGTCTTTCCCCTGATAACTTTACTGATAACTTCAATTATTATTACTAATAATACTCAAATGCTCTTCCCAGGACTTACATCAGCAGCTGAAGTGCACAAATACTCGTGTTTCATGATATATTTGAATAAAGATATATTTGACCCTTCAGGACAGGGAGGGCCATGTACAGTCATTTTACTTAGTTGAAGCCGAGGGAAAGAAAAGGGAAGGACAGCTGATTGTAGGGTTGTACAGAATGGAAAGATTTCTTTGAGTGTACCGTACCACAGGAACGCTTCAAGGATGAGGGCCTGCCAATCTTCTGAGCTGAGAGTCCTCTAAGACCAAAGCTTGGAGGGTTGTAGTTACAAACACATTTTCATCAGTCAACCCTCATGAATGTTTGAATTCCAAAGAGAGGTTTTAAAAGCAAGGACAGCTATAGAAATACTACCCATATAACTTCAAATTAGTAAATCTACATTGTCATAAACATCCTATGTGACCTTGTCTCAAAAACATGAAACAACCTTATAAAATATATTTACTTGCAAATTGTAATGTTGGCATCTGTCAATAAAAGGTGCTGCTGATTAGCTGCATATATTGATAGATTTATTAAACTTGTATAGTTATTAGTCAGATGAAACTCTGCAAATTCAAATTAAGAATACTTGGGGACAGAGATAGAAGGAATGATGACTATTCGGTGTAAAGAAATGTTTTTAAATGTAAGTTACTATTGATATCAAGCTGGTTTTTTTTGTTTGAAATTTCAAATATATGGAAAAAATTTAGACTAAAACCACTGAAAGAAATGGAATAATGGCATTTGGGTTAGCAACATGTGGTATTTTTTTTTCCATGTATTAAACTGTGAATTGTCATAGTGCCAAAACATTCATAGAGTTTTAATCTATCTCTATATAAAATTTCACAGTAAATCTTGCGTAGCTATAAAATGGAAAGTACTGCTGCGAATAAATTTATAATCTCATCAGTTTTTATGTGATGGAAAAAGCTATGCAACAAATAGTCAGCTATAAAAAAAATTAGCCTTAGTACTATAGCACCTTTCCAGGTGCTATGAAATTGCTGTAGCATTAATATTGAGTCTATGTTCTTCATAATGCCTTTTGAGTACTGTCTTGTGTAGATAATAATTCAGGATTGTTTGTCCTCTTCATAAACAGTATTGATCAGTGGAGGTTAGTACTGTTCAATATCAGACATTCTCTACCAAGAGGGCTCAAAGTGTCTGCTTTCTGATGTCTCCTATTTTAACAACAGCACCTCAAGTGTAGTTGCAAAGGTACACTAGTTTTCTTTTTTATGAATTATTTTAATTGCTCTCAATAGATCAGTATCTAAGCAAGGAGTATTTGAACTGATGAAGTAATGCTTCGGTTTGTGCCATGATAGTAAATGATATTAAATTGTACTTAGATTTTAGATTGTACTTAATAATTGTACTTAAGATTTGAGAGTATTTTTAGTTAATAATGAACATAGCACCCACATTTTTGAAGTGAACTGCCCTACTGATGCTGTAAAATCTGAAAAATGGGTTTGCTGATGTCTTTAGAAACTAATCATGCCCCTAAGCAATTTAGTGCACTTAATTACATTTTTTACTGTTGTCTTCCACAAGGCAGAAGATGACAATTTTCACATGTAATGATCCATCACAAGTAATTAGCATTAATATAACTGAACAGGTTCAATATTCTGGCATAATTTCTTTGCCAGTGTCTGACATTACAAGGTGAAGAAGTTGCAAATTACTTCTGTAACTGAAAGGGCTAATCTAGCGAGTAGGGACTTGGTGCTTCTAAAGCATCTCCAGAGTCTAGGCATTACCCTCCTATGGCACCAAGGACTTCAGTGATTTAAGACTCTGAAGGATTCATAAAAATGTTTAACAACGCTTAATAAGCAGTTAATGAGAAAGCAGTGAGGACCCAACTATCGGATGTGGTAGGGAAGGACTGAAAAAAGTGGTTTCTTGGAGCTGACTAGAGATAGGGCATGAAGCTTGTGCAAGTGCAAAACAACACTATCACCATGTTAAATATTCCCTATCCCTCAGGGCTTTTTTTTTTGTGTGTGTGTTGGACCATAAGTGCATTATTCCCTATGTAACAAAGGTAAAACTGTTTCTCCAGGAGCATTCTGTGCTTCTGATACTTGACTGAGACAGAAGTGCTGCACATCTCTATTGCATAATATATTGGTGTAATTTTCCGTGTTTCTGTTTCAGCTGCCCTGTATATAGGTAAGGGTAAGGAAATACTGTCTTGAGTGTTTTGGCTGCTCCATCAGCAAGCATAGACACCAAATTACTAATTCAGGCATAAAATGTAATTCTGTATGATCTAAAGGTAAAGAAGAAAAGTGATCAAAGCAGTTAAAATATCAGCTAGGTTGCCCATGGAGATGGAGTTTTGCAAAGTGCTTTTCCTTCTTCCTAATGATTATCCAGAGTTTTAAGGTAAAGCAGTGCTGAACAACCATGCTGAAAAACTGATACAGAATCACTGAAGTAGTATATCACTTCCAAACAGTGCAGTTATGAACATGAAATTCCTATAAATTCTGGCTTAATTTTCTAGGAGTCTCATGCCTTGAAATTTGTGGGGAGTTACACACTGAGATCCTAAAATCTTTCTTCATAATTGGATCCAAATGTTTTTGGCTTGTAGTCTGTTCTTTCCTGGTACTCTTATTTCCACTTCTGTCTGTCTAGAAAAGGACTTTACAACACTAACCATGTGTTTGGCTAGTAAGAGCCACTGATAACTTTAAACCTGTAATAGATTTAATACTCAATCTTCTTATCTTGCTTAAAATGGTAAAATAATTCCTCCATGTTCTCAGCTGTGCATTTCAGCAGTCAGATTGCAGCAGTCTGTCACTAAGAAGCTACAATGAGTACTGCTCATGACTTTTATATTTAATACAGGATCAAGGTTTACAGTAGGGGGAAAAAGTATCAGAAATGTGGTAACAGACATTAACAGTAAGAATAATAGTGTACAGGTCTGCCTCTCACACTCTTTCATTACTGTGTGCATAGAGAAGACATTACCCTGATATATGTAGAAACATAGGTCATAATCTATATTGTAATTTGTCAACATTATTCTACAGTACTTGTACTTACATTATCCTAATATTGACCTGTCTAGCTGCCTTGACATAGAAAATGCTTTACAGAGTTTAGTTTTGTTTTATTTAAATGTTCACTCAAACCTTTCTTCCCATCACCTGCCTTTGTTATCCCTCCGCATCTGTCTGAGAGATAATATTTTAGCTGGTTCAAATGGCCTTTGAACAGTGCTGCTCTCAAATCCTTACATCCTTGTTGTGTTAAATCAAGATACCATATATTTCTCTTTTGACTACCATAATAATATTCAGTATTTTCAACGGGTTCAGGATTTCCATGGCTCCAAGGGTTTAGGCAACAGCAGGCTGGTAGAAGTGTCCAGAATGTATTGTACCTAGTCCTTTCGTGTTCCATTTGCAAAGATTCAGGTAGTCCCTGATTCCTGTCAGTGCCTGCTTTGCAAGGTGACTGTAATCCCAATAAGATTTAACAAAATTAAATGCCACTGAAGCCACACTGTTTAGTGAAGAAGGTAGCAATAACGTATAGATAAAAATAAAAGCCTTGTTAGAGTACTCTGTGTCTCATGGTAATTAGGTTCAAAAATCCCTGGGGTAAACTTCTCAGGAGTAACTTTCTAACGTTTTGGTAACCTGCATTGATTAGAGATTCATTTTATGGTTCTATCATTAAAAAAGTAGTTGTTTAGCTGTGATTGTGATCTCATTTTCTCTGTAACTGCAGCACTATTGGTATGTGATAAGCAAAAGGAGAATTATCAAGTGATGATCTTGTTCCTGTAGAAAGAATGTCTTAATGTGTCCCTCTGCTCTCAGCTTCTTTGTCTGATGCTCCAAATACCGGTATTACTGAAATAGGGTATTTTTATGCCCACAAATAAAAAAGTAATGAGACATAAGCTTCTTAAAATTCAAGTTATATAAAGGGGAGGGCAGGGAAAGTTAAGGCAGTTTAATGGTGCACCTCTCTGTTCCAAAAATGAAATTCTTCTGAATCTTCTTGCACTTCCCCTTTATGGGAATAGAGATTGTCAGCTGTCCCTGTCCCCTTTTGCACAAGGTGTACGAAAAAGCTCCCAGGTCTCCATTATATTTGAGACCCAGCCAAATGATACATCTAGGTGCATCACACCTTACAGTGACTAAGAGCTCTTAAAAATTACTGTGTATTTGAACTCTTTTTTTTTTTTTTTTTTTTTGCTAACCTAACTGGATGTCTCAAAGTTCATGAATAAATGCTTTAAATACTGAGAGGGAGCAAGTGCATATCCGGAGACGAAATGATGATCCTCTTGATGTAGGGTGTTCAGCCTCCTTTCTTTCCTTCCCCAGGATGCTGACTTTTTCTTTGCCCTTGGTCTAATCAGTTTTCCTTCCCAGTGGGATTTGGGATTAGATAAGTGGTGAGGACAAGATTTGTATTTTCCAAAATATCTAGGTAGTTTTTGCAGAGAAGACTTTATAAAAACAAAACTGTCTTTTGGGCTAGGCCACAAGTTTAAATGAAGTGTATCATTAGTAAAACAATATTTGGCAAATTAGGATTATAACCTGCATTCTCTTTTTGTTTAGTTTTTTTGGGGGGGGAGGTGTGAGGGGGTGATGGGGGAAGGGAGTAATTATCTTCTAGAATGATTTTCGAACTATGTTGACTCCTTTTTCTCTAAAGAAAAAATCTCCAGTAAAGAAGGGAGAAGTAAAATAATTTAGTGATTAAATCTCTTCCATTCCAATATATTTTGTTACAATGAAGAATGAATAGACTGTTCAAGATGCATTCTATTATTCTCATGTGAAGAATAAGAAATTACACAACACAGACAAACATGCTGATAAACTTTGTTTTATAATTAAGAACATAAATTATACAATGTGCATCTTAGTGCAAGCGAACAGTTGCAGAGTATATGGGCCCCTGTAGATCATTTGAGTAAAAAAAGGAAAAAAGTTTGCTGCTGGACAAATTGCTACCAGATGCAGATTTCAATAAACACATACTGTTGTAGCCTTACCCAAAGGTGCTATGAATTTCTCGAGGCAAGTCTGCCTCTGCATTCACTAAACTGTTGAATGTTTGAATGTTAATTGAGTTACTGTATTATGTATGAATGCACTCCATCCCCCCAGTTTTTAATGTTCTCTGTTCGTCTTGTAGACCGTTAAATGTTGTCCGCAAGAGTAATTGTTAACCGTGTTTGCATTCTTCTGACAATCTACATTTCCTCTGGAAATGTCTCTCAAACTTCTTTTAAGGCATTCATGTTAGAGCTGTGCAAGAGAACTTGTGCTATCAATTATCACATATGCCAAGTGCATTGGTATTTCATTATTGTCAACATGTAATTTTGACTGCAAGACCTTTCTGTAGAAACAGTAGTAGCCTTTTTTCCAACTTTGTAAACTACTGATTTTCCTGTAAATAGAGGTGGAACTAGTAAGTGGTAATAAATGAAGTTGATTACAATGTGAAGAGTTGTTGAAAAATCATACAGCTTTGCCATAACTTCTCTTTAATGCCAGTGACTGCTAATTCACATTCACATGACAGTCAGAGGAAATTAAGCATCACAAATTTTAATAACAAAACATCAAGACCTACTTTTATGTGAAAATCTCATATGGAAAACCCTTTGTAAACGACTTATCAACTTAAATTTTCACAATGTCTTATGATTTCTTTCTTTATGAAGTATGGAATAATTTTACCAGCGTGATTGTTCAAAGATTTACATCCATATTGCTACTATAGTGCAAATATTGTTGGCTAAAGTTGGCACTAATTTCGCAGAGATTTGTAAAACAGGCAAATTTGAATAGCCTTTAAAATTAGTACTAACCTAGTTCTTACCGACCTACGTTTTTTTTCTATTTGATTCTGAATGTTTTCATGGTATTTACACTTTAATGAACATCTCTACAAAGTGCTGGTATTTCCTTTGCCTTACTCTAGTTCAGGTTCTCCTAAAGTTTCCTTTTTACAACATCTTTTTCTTGAACACATTATGACTTGGCTTCTAGCTGAAATCTGCTGTGCAACATACTTGTTTTTATGGAATTGGACGGAGTCCTGGAGAGACCACCTGATAGCTTAGGAGTCATAAAAATTAATGACCAATTTCATAGTTAAAACCCAGATTTGATTCCAAGATTAACCTATTTGTACCTGAGAAGATAAGGATTGCTTATCTTATCACTTCAGTGATAATTTTTCCTTAGCAGTGATTTCTTGTAGTTGATGTAAGGGCAAAATGATGGAAAGTCATCTCCTTGTAAACAAAAGTTGTGTCTGACCTCACGAAGAGACATCAAAAATGTCTATAGTGTTATGCAAACAATAAAATTTTGGCCAGAGAAAAAGGTTTCATTTTTAAGTTTGGAGAACGTAAAGTTTTAAAACGTAAGGTTTTAGGATGAGTTTCTGTTTTCTTGCTCTTTCAACCTTTAAAAACCCCACTTTAGATATTAATTAAGTAACATGCTTCAAATTAGTGATGAGTTGCTGCGTTCTCTAGGTATTGAGTCTGGAACACTGGAACTGTACTTCACATGTATATACTTCCATGAAGCAAGAGCTGCTTGTGAGCTTACTGAGTTTGTTATTTTTCATATACAGGAAAACTTTTGTCATTCTACAGGTGTGATGATGGTTTTAAAGTCATTCAGTTGTAATGCAGCAACCTTAAAATAATGCAGTTTTACTGGATATTAATGGCTTTGATAAGGGGAAAATGCTAAACCTTGAAATCTAGCAACATACTCTTAAAGAAGTTAGGTTGAACTGCAAGCTTTAGTATCAAGTGAACATCATGGCTAAAACATGATTAAGAATAAATATGAAGCAAGTATTGCTAGTTTTGTCTTTAACTTTCTCAACTCGTTAGCGCTTTGTCACCGACGGCAGGAAGGCCAAAGGCAAGTGCTTAGACCTTGTTGGTAATTTTAATACCTTTGAGAACATGAAAAATGAAAATCAAATTTTGTGCGTAGTCGTTGGTTTTCAGTAGCAAATGATTAGCTATATGAGACTTTAGATTAGATTAACAGGTTGCCCAGGGAGGTTGTGAACTCTTCATCCTCAGAGATACTCAAAAGCTGCCTGGGCATAGTCCAGCGTGCTCGAGGTGACCCTGCTTGAGCAGGGGGGTTGGACAAGATGCCCCCCAGAGGTCCCTTCTAACTCAGTCGTTCTGTGATTCAGTGAGTTGCCTGTCTTTAGTCTCACAGAGCCAAGTGTCTGCTCTTTAAACCAATGCAGCAATCGAAATAAGCAGGTACACCAGCTTCCAGAAATTTTGAATGAACAATTATTATTAACTCTAAAAAATGGGACTGGAGAAATTATTTCTCAAATCACAGGGAGAAGGGGAGCACACAGGTCTGTTCCAGCAACATAAATGTATGTGCCCAGTTAAGGAAAGCCTGAGAACAAGTGGGGGGATCTTAGAGATTCTTGTAAGGTGAAAGAAATAAAAATGTGATTCAGTAATGCATGAAAAGAAAACTAAATCAGACTCAGATAATTTTCATAAAACAAATTTATTAAAAATAGTCCTTATCTATGAAAGTCCTTTACAAAATCCCCTCAGCTATACGTGGCAGCACTGTCCTCAGTTGAAGGTCCGTGTACCAATGAATGTTTCAGTCCTGTGAGTTCAGGGGACTCTGAGGTTGTGCAGAGCAGCTGTGCTGAAACCCCTGTGTGTGAAGGTATACATGCAGATGTTGTCTTATTACTGAAGTGTAAAATGTTGCAAAAGTATTATTTAATGTCATGACTCTTTCATAGCAAGTTAAGATGAAGTGAATTGAATCTATTCCAGTTAAAACACAAAAGCAAACATAATAAAACTAGTCTATTTGGAATGAACTTAAAGCTGTGAGATTGTAGAAATAATTTTTGAGAAATATTCTATATGTGCAAGCACATTAGTACTTTGTCATCTTAAAATATGGGTTCTGTTTAACTACTTACTATACATGAAATAAATTTCTGTAATTTTAAAGTACTAACTCAAGCCTATCTGACAGTGAATTTGATCTCCTGCAAATTAAGTGTGAAATTATGTAGGTTAATCAATAAACACAAAAAATACATAGTTAAGGAAAAGACACAAACTGTGATTTAGATGGAGATAACTACTAAGATGATTATTTATTTTGTTATAACTAAAGTAGAAAGAAAAGTCACAGAAATAGAGAAAAGATGCACAAGTAAACCTGTGAAGAATTAAGTAATTACTTTCTAACCTCTCAAGGGGATAGGGGTTAAGAGATACAGTTTTAAAAGGGTTTATATTGTTGAAAGTTTAGTGTCTACTGAGACAGAGTGCCAACACCAGCAAACCCAAAATGCAAGTTAAAAAGAAAGAGAAAACTACTACTGGAAGAGAATATGAAGGCATAACAAAGCTATTTAAAATTATTACAGTGCAACAGCTGGTTTTGCTAATGTTTCTTGGTTATTTAAAAAAAAAAATCATCTAAATTCTAATTCTCTTTGTCTTCTCACTTTGAGTAACTGTAGTATATGAAGTTTGCTATCCTATGAGTCATTCTTCCCACAAATACTATTTCTTTGAATAGCCCTTGTAAAAACATGCATTTCATATTAGTTGTCTTAGTTGGCAATTGTGTAGACTTTTTTTCTTCCTGGGTGAGTGATTTATATGTACTAATCTCTGGATCTGCCTCTGCCACACATGGTGCGTACTGAAATAGTGGTAATACTGCACTGTACTGCTGTACCTATGATTACTGTGCTTGCGTTTTTGAAAGAGTACAGTTGATACAGTTGGCTGGTAGAGTATATCAACCACTGAAACTAGTTTAATTTCTTTCTCCACAGGCAATAATCTTATATCTAATAAATTCTGATATTTTGTACGTGTTTTGAGGGACAGACGGTCATGAAATTGAGGCTTGGTTTTATTTCTTAGTAGAATTAAAAAAGATAATGGACAAAGAAGGGGCAAATGCAAAATAAGATATTATTTCAAGCCTCCAAAAGAAGCCTCTTTGCATGAGTTTGGCTCACTGTAAGAAATACTAAAAAGAATTGTGGAAGCTAAATGACTGAGGTTCATTCAGATAAAGAATTAAAGAGCATCTGTTGTAGCTTTCATATGTGAATGACTGCTGGGCGGTCTATTTTAACTTTATCATTATAGGCAGTCATGGCAGTATTCTAAAGAACAGTGGCGGTTGTAGGCTTTCTTGCTGCTTTCACATTTTCTCTGATGGCACAATGGAACAGGCAAGCTCCTATGAGAGAATTCTATACTGAATTATATATACTCTGTGAGTTTGTCCAACTGTGCTAGCATGCATTCGTGACAGCAGCAGGCATGGATATTGATATGGTCATCATCCTCTCCAGCTGTCTTTGGTTCTCCAAAGAGAGGGCTGGATTAACTGGGGACAGCCTTTGGATTGAATCCAAACTGTAAAACACAAGCTCACACTTTTAGATGGGTAATGAAATACTTTAAACCCTGCCTTTCTTGGAATTACAGGTTTTGTGTTGTTTGGGGCCACTTTTTGATATTTCTGCTTTCTGGATTTAATCTAGAGTTTAGAATTTGGATCTAATTGTTTAATGCATTTAATACGTAATTTAATATTGTTTAATGTGTGTTTAATATGTAGATTTATGCTTGCTTTGGATCACTCAACAAGGTAAAATCTTGGCTAGAGCTGAAACATGTTGATAAGGTTCAAGGACCTGAATGAATTTTTTTTTATACAGTGGAAATTAGAGATGGCTATGGGACATCTAGGAAAAGGAGATAAAATGTGCTGTTAGATATAGTTTTAGTTAAATTGAGGCGTAAAGGTCACAAACTTGATTTTTCTGCTAAGTGAGGTTAAACTCAAACAAGGTTGGTTATTAAAAAAAGTGATCACTTTTTGTAATGTAGCATTAGCAACATCCTTACCTCATAAGTAATAACTGTGGAGGATGCTACATGAGTTTTCAGGACAATACTAGAAAATGGTTAGTGTATTTGGAAAACTGCTAGAATTTAAGCTCACTTATGAAAAAAAAATTTTGTTTTTTGTGAAGAAATTTCTAAATGGAAGAACGAATATTGTGATCATTTGAGCCTTTTGCTTTCAAAGGAGAATGATGTTCTCAGCTTTACCATAAAATCTGCTATCCTTAATTCTGATTGTAAAGGGGCATTTTTCTTTATTGTTTAAAAGCAAAAGTATGGAACTTGTGGCAGAGAAAACTGCTTATAGCATAGACTGCCTTTTTAGAACTGTTATTTTAATGTGGAAGGATGAGGTAATAGAGTAAAGTAATAACCAGAAAGCTGCAGTGTGTGACTCCGGTATCAAAAAACAACCTCACAGTCTTGATCTTTACTGTACTTTTAAAAAAATTTTGTGGGGGCCTCTAATTAGCATATTAGTTTCAGGAAGAGTATCAAGAGTACTCTAATTCTGTATTTCAAATGGGATCTGATTAATACTTCAGGCATGCAAGAGAGCTATAACATTAAGACTGTTGTTACTATAGTGAGATGCTATTACAGACATCACAAGACTTGTTATACAAGGAAACATGATTACTTTGGATTAAAGAAGTTGCCAAAGGCTTGAAGGATTTATAGGTGCTGCCTCTTTGAGTTATATATAACTTCATTATTTTGTTGAAAACGTTTAGATCTAGAATTAATGAAGCACAATAAATGCTGATGAAATGAATCAGCAGGTTTGACAGCTTTTAACTGACGCTGAGCGAATGATGAATTTCATTATAGTATTCTTTAAGTCTCAAAATTACTAGATAATTTACAGAAAGTAATAGATTGAGCACTTGCACAGAGAAATGTGCAAAATCATATTCTTTATAACTGGAGTGATGTTATCAGAACTGACATGATCAAGACATCAATTTAAGCATATTTCTTAAATGACTTATTGTTCATATGCATGTGAGAGAGGAAATGGTCTATTGTGTTTGTGGAGGAGGTGTCTGTGGTCTGGATTTTGGAGGCAAAAAATAGTGAGAGCAGTCAGTATCTCAAAGATGTCAGGAGGAAGCACAAGGATGAGTGAGATCAATGCCAATGCACTGGTCACGGGTGTCTGAGCCAGACAAGAACTGAGTACCACCAGAAATCTAAGCTGTGCTGTCCTGGGAAAAAAGGGGTTTACAACTGTTGTAGTTTGAAAGGGGTCTGGAGCTTGTTGACATGCTAGGTAGGCTGAGCGAGTTAGTTTAAATGTTCTGAATTTAAGAGGGACATAGAGGAGATTAGAAGAACAGAGATTGCAAGCCTCAGGCAAAGAGGAAGTGGGAAAATGTGGCTTTAGAAACAAAGGACTAAAATTTGGCTTTTTTCTGCAGCATCTCCAAAATTTAGTCACGGTTACTGTAATTAGAAGGGATGATGAAATATAAATTCGTTACAGCACTGTGGTGTGCTGGGCTGCTGCAAGGTCTCTTTTTTATGTGAATTAAGAGTTCAGTGAATGCATATCATGTCAATTTGATCGTTCCATTAATCTCAGCTGTATAAAATTGGCTGCATTTTAACATTGCTTCGTTAACCCAGCTCAGAGACTAGTGTGACATCCAGTAACTTTTTCTAGACAGCTGCATTCCATTCCATTATATGAAGTCTGTAGTACTGCAAAGATGTTTCAAAATTATTATTATTTTAACAGCTGGTTAATTACAAATTATTTATTGGATTCTTAGAGTTAGCTGAGCAGTCATCATTTGCTCTTGTTACCATGATGCAGAATTAGTGTTGTGTGTATTAATATGAGTGTTAGTAAATCTGAATGAGAAATGAGCAATAACCAATGATGAAAGGCTTTTAAGTTTTGAAATAGTCTTACAACATTTGTTTCTTACAAGCAATACTATAAAAAGAAAATATGTAATGGCAGAAATTGTTCTTGAGTTTCATTTGACTCTCTGTAATGTGACTCAGGAATTTAGTTATGTAAAAATATGACTAAGTCTCTTTTGCCTTTGAGGTATAGACCTGGATGAAATCCAGTAAGGGATTGGATTTCAGTAAATTGGGAAAGTTCTTTCCCAGTCTTTTTAACTTTGAATTTGGGACAAAACTACATCAAAAGTTGGAATAGGTTTCTCATCTAACTATTCCATGATCAGGTGAGGGTTTTTTCTCTTCAGTAGTGTCTGATTACTAAATTAAGCTCTCAGCAATAATAAATCATTCCCCTGCAGAATAAAACCTGTAATTTTTCATATAAGTTGTCTTTTGTACCTTTTGAAGTATAGCTCTTTCGGCTGTGGAGTGAATCCCTGGGTAGATACAGCAAAGAGAGGGAGTGAAAAAGAATGCAGGTGCATATTGTATAGTTTCTTAGGGTGACATGCTTAACATATGCCAGAGTATTTGAAAGTGATGTATTAACTCCTGTTAACAGTATGCTATTTGGGTTGGGTTTTTTATGTAATAAAAAGTCAAGTGTGGTTTCTGTCACAGCCTGCCCAAATGACTGTTTTTTTCAGAAGTCTGATACACTCTGTGCTGTAATACATTTGAGACACACCAGTGCAGTGCGTGTATTTATACTCACAGTAAATGTAAGCAGGTAGGGAAGCACAGAGGAGGATCATTCAGAACTGCATGTGCACTGTTTAAAAAAGAAACCAACCCACCTGACTAGCCTGAAGACCTTGTGTTGCAAATGCATATGCCTTGCCATATAGAGGGTAGAGGAGCATCTGCAGTGTGGAAAGTGTTTTCTGGTCTGAAGTGCTGCATGCTGACTGGCAAAACCTATGTTCCAAATTACGTTGGAATATATTAACTTTTAATTTCTTCTTCCAAGCTATACAGGGCATCACAGAATCGAAATCTTAAAATGCTAACAGTCCATTCGTTCTGTGTGTCTTTAGAGATGGAGGACAGAGGGGAAGAATGGCAATGATCTCCTAACAGTGTTACATGTTAGTGGAAATTGGGAATAGTCTGTTAGTCCACAAAAAACCAACAGCTGCAATTTATCTTGTCTTGCAAGCTTTCAGCTAATTTTTCTCACTGTATCCCACCCAAAGGTATTTCTAAAACTGTTTGGATGAAGACATCCCTTATTCTCTCCCTTGTGCTTATATTGACATAGTCACAGATGTTGTTACTATGCAAACCACTATTCTTTTTTCTCTTAAATACATTCTTGGTTTCCCTTTTGCTGTGATGATTATTTCGTTTTTGTTGAGAGATGGAACTATTTCATTCATGGGCTACAAATGTTTTCTTTTAAGTATTCAAAATGTCTCATCCTTCTATTGTGTTTTTCCAGTTTACTATAAAATGCTCCAGTCCTACTCCAATATAGTTTTGTTTAAACCTTCCGTTCCTGTTATTTTTAAAATTTTCACAGTATTGCTTTAGTTTTCCAAGAGGTATCATCACTGTCACTTTAGTGATGAAATTTTGCTCTCTCATTCACTTAATTCAACCTGATCTGTAGTTTACTTTGTGTTTAACTGTATCATAACAGTTTTTCTCCACGTCCTGTCATCCATAATTTTTCTGTTTGATTCACACCTATTTGCGTTAGTTTTGAATGTCTACTTTGTATCGTCTGTATGCTTTAAGTTTGCATCTGCGTGATTTGAAATAAAAATGTTAATCTTTTCAACTTCCAGATTTACAGACTTACTTCATGTTATTTAATGGTAAACTCTTTGAATAAACAGTTCTAAATTCCTATTATATTTGTATTATTTTATTATAATAGTAGTAAGTTGACATAAGAATGCTTCTAAACAATTTACTTTTCAATAATGGACTTGGTTTTCTATGAGAATGCCATAGAAAAATGCTCTTCATAAACGGTTCTTCCTCTGCACTTTCTCTGAGCAGATTGTCACGTTAAAAAAAAATCACAATTTTTCTTCCATCGTTTTTTCTTTCACAATAATCTGAGTAAATAAGTAATGTGGCATTTATTCTATTTATGCTTGCAAATGCTTTCATTTTCAGCAATTACTTGGCAACTAAAATGAATTAGAGTAATAGTTACTGTGAAGCTGTTAACTGGTTTAGATTTAAATGTATTTTTGGTTTGTATTTAAATATTTAAATTTGTTCTTTACATAGACCGGTATGTAAGATTAGTATCAAGTACTGCATTGGCATTTCATTTGTTTTCTTTAGTCACTCTGTGTGTGAGATGGCATGCATGCTGTTTCCTGCATTCACAGCACAATTACCTTGCCTTAGCATTTATACTTTTTTACCTATAAAGTCAGTTTAGTAGGCTGGTTGATTTCCCATTCTTCTTGTACAAACATGTGTCTTCCAATAGTTGTATTCCCGTTGAGCAATAGGAAATTGTCAGTACCTGTTTTTCTTGACTGTTAAGTATCAGGTGTAATTTAACAGTCATTTTGGGGAAATATTCTTTCAGTCCATTGCCCCTTGTCAGCAACCTTCCTCACCTGTGGGACAGTTTGTGCCTTGAGTGTTACTCTAATACACATCTCTTGCCAAGTCCTGTTACATCCTAGATTTGACAATTAAACATCAAAAGTTACATTGTAAACACTAACATTTTATAGAAAAAGCTTTCTTCTCTTTTTGTTTCCATATCTTACTTCTTCATGCCCAAGACTAGTAGTTGATCTAATGTAATTTCATGGGTTCCTAAGGAAAATTAAGGCTATCCCACATAACAATACTTACTGCCTTAGATGCAGAGCAACCTCTGTCTTTTTTTTTTTTTAAATGTTATATACGCACTGTCAAAAATAGATGTCTACCCTCACTAGTAGTGAGTTCAGACATGAGTCAGTTCATCTCTTTCTGGCTCATACATTTTGTGTCAAGATTTTGTATTAGGGCTTTCTATACTTTTTATTGGAGGGTTTTTTTTAATTATATATTTTGTGTGTGTCTCCTAAATAATGCTATTATTTCACCAGAATTCTGTGAAAAGAGTGGAGCACGTGAAAAAGCTGGACTAAATCTTGTTGTGTTGCAGTTGTGGAGTCTTTTGTATTAAAACTGTTGTCAGCCTCTTAGGTCAAATGTTTTATTCCTTTGTTACAAGCCAGAGCATGTTGACATTACTAACAATTCCCATATACATTTTCACACCCCCCCACACACAAACAAAAAGGAGAAGGAGCCCCTTTGTTACTGACTGTTCATATGTTCAACTCGGATCTCCCACATCTTTATACACTGAACAGAATAGCCAAGTAAGTGACATACCAGAGAGAAGTTTGTCATTATTGTTCTCACCATTGACTTAAGCACGTTTTAAGTCTAGTTTTTATCTGTGGCAATTGAGTATCTCTTCAGAGAAAAATACTGGAAGTTCTTGGAATTACAAAGATATCAAGTCACTAGCCAAATTTTCCCTGGCTAAGCAGTGGCAAAAGCTGCCAGTTGCTCTGAGTTTTATGTGGTGGGGTTTTTTTCTGATGAGAACTACTGTTTGCTCTGAGATCATCAAAACTTATTTCAACTAGGATTCAACATTAGATTTTATTGTTGTTTCCAGAGTTAGAATGTGAATTCTCAGTTATGGAACACTGATCAGATCATAGCTTAAGTTGTTCATCTTGAAATTTTGCAATTAAATTAAATTAAATCTCAGTATATTAGTAATTTCAGCAGAATGTTCTAATCCAAAATGAAAATCAGATGTTCTTCATGGAAATAGGGAAGTCCAGACAATGGGTATTGTATTTAAGTTACAAGACTTGTGTTCTTTATTTTTTTTTAATTTTCGTTGTTTACATTGTCGGCAAGTCTTTGCTCATTTTAAGTAATAAAACTATTAGTTTAAAAACATTTTTTTAAATGTGTATCCAAAAATATTTCTCTTGAGTTTTATAAAATATCAGGTCCTCTGGAAATTCATTGCCCTCATGAATGGACTCCTGGTGAGTGAGGAATTTTTATGACTCCCTTAAAAAACAATTGCAGGCATTCCACAAATAAACAATACATTGATTTTGGAGGACATTTTTATGAGTATTTTATAATAATTTGTTCTCCAATGTTTATTTCAGCATGGTATTTTGTAATTTTTAACTTAATTATACTAAGAATTCCCTTGTAGCAGCAGAGAGAGTAGAGCTTTGGAGCATGAGTCAATGCTGTTCCAATTAGCAAGTGCAGATACAGGACCAAGTATGATATTATTTCATTGATTTCCATGGGTTCTGGAAGAAGAGCCAGAATAGTTCAGTGACATAGGCCAGCTGCTGTCTTTCTCCTTCTTTTTGCAAGTATTTTGCCAATTTTGATCTTTTTTCCTCAACTAGTTTTTCCTTCTGTATTTTTCATTAATAAATTTCGCATGTGATTTTGTTTTGTTTTTCTTGCTTCTTTCAGAGCTGTTTTTGATGAATACTCGACCATAATAATAGTTATGTTGGTATTGGCTTTTCCTTCCCTGTGTGTAAGCTATTGCAAGTGACAGTTGTGTATTTTTCTGGCACAATAAACCAGTGCACCATTAATGTGACAGCAGCAGCTCTTGGTACAGCAGAAACCCTAAGATTGTTGATATTGCAGAAGAGTTTTGTTTGAAAAATTGGGGGTAAGGGGGAATTAACATCATTGGATTGCTCATTGCCCCAAGGGGCTAGCAGTTGCATGCCCATAAAAGCTCTCATTGTTGCTTTTGGACAAGATTTATTTTCTACTGCTCAATCTGCAAATAATCCAGGAGATCGTGTTATCACCAGAAGCACAACTTTTAATTCAGATCATGTTCAGTTGCTGCAATATATTTTCTGATTTTGATTCACGTCAATAATGTTTCATTAACCCTCGGTGAGCTCATAGGGAAAATTATAACATTTTGAAATGGAAAAATGTTATGCAGCCAGTATGAACCTTTTGCCTGAGGTTTCAGACAGATGTTCCAGCCTTAGTTTTGACTCTTCTGTCAAACCTGTGTGTATCACTTATGTTCTCAGCAAGTTTTTCTCAACTCCTTTAATCTGTTAGGTAGAATTGAGAACTACAGAAACGTTGCAGTGCAGTGCTGCCCTGGGCATGCAAGTAGACCTTGTTTTGTGGCTGGGAACAGGAGATGCGTTAACAGAGATGACTAAAGCCACCTTCTGTATCTGCACATGGGTAACAAGTATAAAGCATAAATATGGACATCAGTACAGAGACATAGACTGATCAGATTTTGCAGGTTCATTTTCATTTAAGGGAGCCTGGCAGACTTTCAAAGGTTACTGCTGTCAGAAAATCATAAAATGGAAAAATACAAATCAAAGATACAGTTATCTTCTTCCAAGTAAAACTGTCTTAAGCAGCAGCAAAAAGTCACCCTGTCAAAAAGCAGATCACTTTCTGGTTCTCCAGAGGAGCACAGGGATAGCATGAGAAATGACAGATCACACTCTGATGCTCGTGGGGCTGAGGAAGGGTACAAGATGCTGTGAAGAAACACCACTCTGTGGACACTGGGATTTGCCCACTGAGTCTGTTACAGAGATCCTCACAAGGATTCCTTATCTTTTTCTCTGAATCAGTATTCCTAACTCGTAACTGTGACAGAGTGATTTATGGCATGATTCAACTCTGGCTTGGCCTCAGCAAAAAGATCAAAGAAATGGGTGTAAGCATCAGAATAAGAATAAGTAGGTGTACAAAATGGGTTCTTGTTAGATGTTTTTAGGAAGGTAAAATGTTGCTGGTTTTGTGTAAGTTCAGACTTGACTGGACTCCATGATTTCTAATTCATTAATGAATTTTACAGAGGTTTTATTTTATCAATATTAAAAAAAATACAAAAGATAAGAGTTTTTATTGTAGGGGAGCTGAGAAATCATCTTCTACGTGTGCTTCTCCACTCTGGTGTTTGTGTAGAGCTCACAGAAGCAGAGAGAGGGTCATTAAAAACCAAAATCTCTTCCTGCTATATCGCTCTTTTTAAAAAATGGCATTTTTACTTTTTAGTTGCTAAAGAGTAATTTTAGTTTTAGGGATTTAGAAATGCTCCACAACTTACCGGCTATAAATGCCCTTGTTATCAGATGATACTGTTCTGACTCATCGAATGTAAGGCTGTCAGGAGCCATACAGTAAGCTGCCTGTTCACACACATCCACTGACAAGTCTGGAATGATGAACAGTCCCTTCATAGTGGGGCTCATGCACAATAGGAAATCTCACATCCTCTCTGCTGACTGGGGGATGAATCGGGGAAGGCTAATATTACTAAGTAGCGTGTCAGCAGTTCCAAGTGAATTAAAGGAGAGCAAATTGAAACTTGGCTGTCATTTATATTAATAATACAATACTGAAGCTAAGGACCTTTTCAAGTTTCCGCTGCAGGAGCTGTAGTTTATTCCACTGTATCTTAAAACTATGTCTATGCTAATCTGAAACAATTTTTAATTAATTTTGCAAACTCCTTTAAAATTTTATTATGTAACTGCCCAAATATTTCCCCAAATAAATGCCAGCAAATAGATTCATTGCTGCTAAACCCTTCTGCACTTTTGTCAAAAAAGTTAGTGAATAAGTGAATTGTCACAGAGAAAGCAACACACATTCATACTGTATTTTCCTCAGAGTTCTTCACAATACAAAATGAACGTGCAACCTCTGGTTGAAATAATTAGCAGTGGTTTACTGGGGGAATTTGGGTACTTTCATGTTGTACCAGCTTTTGATCAAAATTTCCCTGCACTGCCTTGTTTAATTCTGGCCATCTGGATTAAAAGGTTCTCTTAATCTTAAATACAGATTGTAACTCTTTCTTTTTGAGTGCACTGCCATAAAATTCTGGCAAGTTTCCAGCTTTCTTCATTAAAGCTTGCTTTATTATGGTTTTTCGGCCATTAAATGATTGTTATGCACAATGGGTACTTGATTATAATTTGCTGAAACTGGGAATCAGTTACAATGGTAATCCAGTTCTGTAATTAAAAGAGAGCATGTTTATACCTGCTAGGATCTTCTGAGAGCTACTAAGGGTGAGGGAAAAACGGAGGTGAAAGGCAACAATTTCTGCTAGTGAGACAGTAATCTGACAGTATTTCGTACCGTGTTGTGGAAGTGTGACTTTCTGCATAATAACTACATTTTAACCTAAATTTGTGGTTGTAACAGGGATAAAAGGACAGTGTCATTTGTTGTAAATCTTCTCACATCTTTTACTTTTGTTTTGAGTTTAGAAAGGAATGTGCATTTTTAGCAGAAAAGGAGCAATTGAGGATCCTTGAATTATATCCAAGTTTTGTTTCTGCTCTTGTATGGTTTTTGTCAGGGAGTTCAATCTCACTTTCATTGTATTTTCACTTGTAAAGTTTTGAAAAATTGTGAGAAAATTACTATCTTTAAAATTATTTTAAAAGTGAGTATTTCATACGTGTGTGTCATTTACTTTTCTATTTTGGCTGTTGTGGAGTTGAAAGAAATGTAAACTTGTCTTAGCTGCATAGTTGAACTGTTAGGGACAAGAAATAGCATGAAATAGCTGATGGTATGATTTAATCTGATTCTTAGCAGTACATTATTGATAATATAAAGTATATACATGATAACTATAATAAACTTTAGGAAATACTTGTTTAGAACAGTGAAGTTATGTAGAAGCTTTGCAACCCTTTTTTTCCTTATGTCTGCCCTGTCTGCTAACACTCCCATCTCTGAGATTCCTTTTAGAAAATCTGCACCCAGAAAACTTTTCTGGGAACTGAATCTGTGGAAGTTTGGTGAGATGAAGCTGCTTAATGAAGTAATTTAATTTAAAATTTTACAAGCATGTATTTGGCTGAAAACCATTTTCTACCACAGCTGAGAACTAGAGAGATGCAAACACTGTGTGTGCAACAGATTCCTGTCTTGAAATTAACCATTAGCCTGCAGTGAATCATATATACAGTATGTCAGAACTTTGCTTTTTAATACATTCTTTGTCTTGATCTCTCAAATTAAGGCAATACAATGCACCTTATGGACTGAACTAGATTGTGTTGTAGGCTATGGACTAAGCAAGGTAGAATAAAAAATAATGAAAGCTGCAGAATTTAAGTGCTCTTTCCACAAAATCTAATCAGAATTCTTGATGATGTAATCAGGAGTTTTCAGTCTTGCTAAACAAGTGGGGAATACGGTCTTGAATAAAAACAGAACTTTGTACTTTTCTGTCTTTACTCAGTGTAGTGAACCCTAGTGTTCTAGTGAACATAAAATTGAAATGTGCAAGTCTTTTGAGGATAATTTAAATAACTTGGAAATTCAGTTACCTGAAAAATCACTGTCCCTTCATGCAAATCTTTTCCTTTTTATGAGTTTGAGTTTTTTTTAATACATTTGTTGATTTTGGAAAAAGTAAAAGACGTTTCTTGTGCATCTAATCTTCTCAATGGCAAGCCCTTGCACTTCCTTTGCCAATAGTTTATTTCATATGTATTCAGTCCAGTTTTCTTTTCACATATGTGAAATAACAGTTTGGCAAGTTGTAAACAAAATATATACAGTAAAGAAAAAAAGACTTATATTTTTTTAAAGTGAAAAGATTTATTTTATGAAAGAATCCTTTCATTGAAGTGAATAATTAAAGTTAAAATAAATAAGATCTTATAACAGATTGCACAGTAATTATGTAACTTTTAAGAAACAAGAGTTCATGGTAATGAAGTATTTTCATTTTACTAGGTTTTTCTTGGAAAAGTTCAGTGTCATGTGATGGTATACTACAGTGTGTGAGAGTAGTTTGCTGGTACAAAATCCAAACATCACAAAGTAATTTCCAAAGACCAGATGTTTATCAGTTCCCTCTTCTGGAAGAGAGCAGAAAGGTTCTTATTTAAAGTTTGTCGACTGGAACTCCAGTCTACCTTCACAGTAGGCTTTCATACAGAGTGACTGAACACTTGTGTATGACCCAGAAAGGATTTACTTTTGAAGAAAGAAAATTGCTTATATGACTAAATAGTCAATAACCAGAGCGTTACCTGTTATAACTGTGAGAAAAACTAGCTAGAGGTATTTCTGTTTCGGTAAATATTTGGCATGGCTTTGGTTCACTGTGGCCCATGCAAGGCTTCTTTAACTCTTGTAAATAGAGAATTAGTGCACCTTTGGTTTTTAGAGTAATGATGACAAGACTTCCTCTCTCCTCTTTCCTAACCCTCTTCACAAATTGGTATTTTTAAGAGGTGTTAGGGATACAGGACAGAGGGAGATTCCTTTTGTTTAAGGCAGTAGTTAAAATATCCCGTAGAGACATGTGAATTAAATTTTTCCATGAAGAAAAGAGTGTAGGCAGTGGGCCCAGTGGTTAAATCTGTACTATGACACTGGGCAAATTACCTCTGTTTCTCATGTCTTCCTAATTTTTTTGTCTGTATGTCTCTTAGCTAAGTTCTTTGGAGCAGATGTAGTATTTCAGGTCATTATTGTTCTGTACAAAGCAGAGTGGGATTCTAGTCTGTCTGAAACAAGACTTAGGATGCAGCCAAACTGATTAAAACAAAAGAAACCACCCCAACCCTCTTCTCAATGCGTACTCCCTACAGTTAAAACTTCTAAGAAGAGAAAAATGTCAGAGAAGGACAAAGAAGTCTCTTGCTAGACATAGGTTAAAAGGGCTGTTGTTGAGGAAAGAAACCAGGTTCTGGTAGGAGCCTCAGCTGGCACAACTCTGACAACACATCAGTGTGAAATGTGGATTGCTCTTGGGATTGCTCTTGAGTTCGCATTATGAGGAGTAACTTTCATTAAGTGCTTTGTTGCAAACATACACTGTTTAAAACAGGTGGGTATTGATTAAATTGGAGTGACAGACTACCTCAGCATAAGTAGTGAAAATTAATTTCATAACGCTTCCCCAGTTTTTACATTTTAACTGATACACAACACAATTGGGAGTAAAATGGAAAACAGCAATTGCCAAGTCAAGATGAAGAAGACATTTCAAACAAGGGAGTCACCTTACAGTGTTACACTGAAGTTTTTCAAATATTCTAGTCATACATAATCACTTCTGCCTACCAGGGAGGTAGGTGTTCTGAAAGCTGCACACAAATCCCACCTGGTACCAACACCACAGACTTGGGACGGGGAGAATCGCTCTTGGCTGCTCAATTGACAAGGTCATGCAAAACCAATGAATTTGGAAACAAAGTCTTTAGCCTCAAAACTATGGTTTTTTTAATGCAAGTTCCTGTACCCAACTGAGCAAGCATAACTCTGGTTTATCTCCAAATATCTGTTGTTATTAAGTGCTGTATTGATTACTGACCTTTATTTATAGCTTATGAGATACAATTGAATGTTATTCATAAATATAAAGACACTGAAGCTCAATTATCACATCTTAATATATATTTTATTTAACCAGTTATAGTATCTCATAATTTTAACATGGATTTTATATAATTATTAATTGATATAATTTTTATAAATTATATGCAAAATTAAATTTAGTTCACATTCTTTCCATTTTTTCTTCTTTTCTGTGTGTAAAGATTATTACATAGGAACTACTTACAGGCAATAAAGCACACCTAAAAGAAATGGTTTAAATCAGTGCCTTTGCTTTTCCTTGAAGAATATTTTCTACAAGATGATTTATTTCATTGTTTGCATTTACCTTGCTGGTGGGATGTCATGCTCTTGGTGTATATAGATTCATGTCTTTGATATGCATGTATTCTGTTTGTTCTTCAGTGTTCACTGTATATTATTCAAACTCTTGTTTTCTGTCTTTTTATATTTCCCAGCTTTTCTTCAGTAGATTATGATTTGACAAATGAAATATTTTCCTTGTCTCACCTAGTCAACTAGTGTGATTGATGAGCATACATGTAAACTTCACTGGGGTGCTGAGTTTTTATCTTGTTATGAATTTGACCACACATCTGAAAATCCATTATTATTTTGCTATTATATCAAATACAAAATGAATCAAATCGTAAGTGTCCCCAGAGTATTTATCTGACACCCAGAGACATTCTCAGGTGATACATGTTCTGGTAGGTATATGTTGACAGGCAACATGATACTTGACATGGGTTTAAATGCAGCTGCATTGCTCTCCTGTGCTAATTTTCAGTAAGGCTTACATCAGTATTCTCTGTGTCACAGCTGTGGGATTTTTGCATTACAAGTAACTAATATAGCATGTACCAAAACTGTGTTCTTACTAATTAATAGATGCATTATGACATAATTGAAGGGCATTTTGAACTGAAAAAGTAAACTACAGCGTGTACCTCTTCAGCCTGTTGGCATGTTGTTTATCTGATCCTTTGCTGTCATGCAGTGTTCTTCATTCTGCACCATGGTTTCCTTGGATACCACTACACTGTTGCAAAGCCTAAATCAGATATTCTTTTTTTTTTTTTTCCAATTATTGTAACTAGAGGATACAGTTAAAGATATTTTAATCATGTATTTGCCTGACTGTTTTCATAGAATAACTAAGACAGTTAAGTTGATTTAGATATCTAATGTTACCAGATAACATGATAGTTGCAGGGGGGGAAGGGGAAGGCTAGGAAGAAAGCAAAACCTAGTTTTAAAAAAGCAAAAAAAAGCAAAGCAAAACTGAATGCTGATTTTTGTTTCCTCTGTGATAGTTACAAACCAGAAAACTCCTGACATTGAAACTACATATTCTTAGTTGGGCATGTATTCTTTTACAATTTATTTCTATAGTCCAGCAAAGAGTGTATTTACCATCCAGTGAGCTTATTTACCATCTACTTCAGCATTGCTCTTTTTTTCTGTGCCTGATTATAAATGCATATGTACTTGATTTGACGTGGGCAGTTACATTCTGACAATAACATAACAAAAAAAATCATGGTGAATTAAATGCTATTTTGTTCATTTTAGTTCTGAAATGTATGTCAATCTATAATTTTAGCAAATAGCAGGAATGTTTTCATACTAACATACAGGATCTTGTTGCTAATCAAATTATGTTAAGGTCATTCCTGTGCAAATATAGTGTGTTTTTGGAGGGTCTTTCACACAAAGCCTTCTGCCACAAGACCTTTTATCTTGCAAAGAATTACTGAGGGACTATGGCTATCTGAAGAATGTTCATTCGAGCGTTACTGTTGTGGTGCATTGATAATAAAGTTGGTTTTTTAGGCATGGTCTTTTCACGATTGTAACTGTAACGCTAATTTATTCCGCAGTTTTTTCCATAGGGCAGACAGGGTTTCCCTGTTCCTGTTATTTGTATTTAATTTAGGTATTTGTATTAACATTCAAATGGTTAAATTAGAATTTAACAGTATTTAGTGGTGTTCCTCTCATGTCATAAGTTACAGTTAGAGTAGTTACTGTGCAGTCATCCCATTTTAAGGGCTGTGTTTTTAATAATTTAAAACAATATACTTTTTTTGCAGAGATCTTTACAAAATACAGCTCTGTGTGATTTGCTCTGTTGAAATGGGAAGGGAATTAGAGTAGGATTATATCTGAAGTATTTATGTGATGCTTACAGTACTATTGTGTATTTTTGGAGATGAAGGATTAATTTGAGAAGTCAAGCCTCTGGGGTATTTCTCAATATCTATCAGAATTTTCACATGCAGCGATCTTCTCTGAGATCTTAAACTCCTTGAAGTTACTCAATGCCAGCCAACATCTTTGAGTTATAAATTAGTTCAAAATTAACATAATTGAATTTTGACAGAAATTCACATATTCACTTCTTGAAAGCTTTTGCTTGTGTAGCAGACTTTTCCCAGGTGTCCTCAGTAACTTCTCTTGGGAAAATAAGAGAAATTCAAACTTAATAAACAAGTATGCAGGTATTACAAAATTTGATTCCTAATTATGTTGTCTTACACTTGGCACTTCATCAGTTATCATGTCTCAAGTGTAATTGGTTTCACAGTGTTCTCATGTTCTCCTCTTCACAGATACTGGAAGAAATAAATTTTAAAAATTGTACCTTCAACAAAAGGGACCCTTATATTGCTGCTTCTCCTTTAGGCCACTGACTAATGCTGTTTCTTATGGAAACATTTAGCTGACTAGTAGAGAAAAGAAGAGACTTAAGCAATGAAGATGTAGGTAATAAATCAACTTTGTATTTATGCTTTGTTGTGTTTTGTTGCTAAGGAAGGGATTTAAACGATCAAAATATAAAAGTTGTATTGGAAGTGGCTTAAATCTATTTTTCTCTGTTCAGCAGTGAAATTTCTTTCCAATGTATTAAAATACTCATCTTCAGATATTTGAACTATGGGATAAAAATAACACTAAGTGCAAATTTGGACAGTGGCTTTTGTATGCACTTAGTTCCTAAACTATGCTAATATGTAGGGCTGCGTCTGACATTTTTTGCTGCTATTATTTCAAGGGAGGTTTTGTTGTTAATATCTCAGCCAAACTGATAGGGCTTCATGTTTGTAGAGTGTTGTATCATGATTTAAACAATGTATTGTGAGTCTTTAGAAATGTTAGGCAAATAAACTAAACCTGAAAGAAGCAGGTTATCTTGCCCTCTGAGTGGTTAGTTGATACAAGGGACTTAGCATTTTGAGTGCTGATGTTATTATTAATCAAATATTTGAGTAAGAGAAAAAAGAGGAGGGATTTGGCTTGCCTTCACAGATGTCTTCCAGCTCTTCAACAAAACAGTAGCCCTTGTCTTTGTTTCCATGGGTGCATAAGAGTCATAAGAAAACAATTTTAAAAAATCAACCAAGTAAGGATATACAACTGGAAAATAAACTTACTTGCAAGACTTGCAATTAAGTTACAAAAAATTTTCATAGATGTATCTGGCTGGTGTTCCCAGAGAAGCCATGGTGTTGAACAGGCATCCAAGCTAACACAAAGCTAATGTTTCCCTCCCTCCTCCACTTTCCCCCAGTGTAGGTGTTCAATTCTAGACTGGCAGGGCATGATCAAGGCTTGTTCTGGTTTGTTTTGGCTTTTTAGTTAATTGGCTAACTACCTGTGAATCAGAACTGTAGCTGTGGCAGTATGGTCCTTGTAAATGTGGTATAAAGATGGAATTCTTTGTTAGAGGGGTTGTTTTTATTTTGCATCCAGACAGCTGTAGAGATACTTTTCTGGCTGCTTGCAAATGCAAACCTCCGAGTTATATAAGATGCTGAAAAAAATCTAGCATATAGGAATATATTTGCACATGGAAACTCAAGCCTCTATTGTATGTGGTGTTTTGAAAATTAAGAGGTAAAACCTTCTTTGAAAGGGCTCAGTAAGTGCTGGATTTTGGAAGTATTTATGTTTTCATGCTGTCTTTGTTTTAGTTGTCTTAAATAGAAAAATATTTAGCAATCAGGAAATAGTTACTGTGTACAAGTTGTCTTTTGGGGGATTTTCCTAATTAAATGTGTTGGACATTTTAATTTGGAGCAAAAAAATGAAATGTCATGTGTCTTTAAAGATATTCTTTTTCCTGCTTGGAGGAAAATAATCTTAAATTGAGAGTGAGACTTTGCTTGTTTGGACTTGTTAGTCTTAACTAAATAAAACAACCTCTTAACTGTTTGTTTTGACTGAATTTTTCCTTGTAGTCAAAAAAGTAAGATTATACCTGTCCATTGTTTCATTTACTATAGTATTTGTTATGGTATTGTTTATAGGGAAGTCACGTTTTTGAATAGCTATTGAAACCTGGTTTCTAATTAAGATCAAGTTTAACTTAAAGAAAAGGGGCACTTTGCAAAACAGCTCTGGTTATAAGCGATACGGGCTTCATTTGTATGAAGCCGAACAAAAGCGATTCTGCTGTTGTGAAGAAAAAATGTTTAGCCATAAATGTTCGTAATTTTACAAAGCAATAGTCTTGATTTTCATCTGTTCAACAAGAATGTGGTGAAGTGTCAAGATTTTTACTTAAAATCACCAATGCAAACAGAGAGGTCTTCATTCTGAGAGAACTTTTCATAGAATCCTGAGGAGCAGGTTTGGTTTTAAAAGTGATTACATTCCAAACTTTCACACTTGTATCTAATGTAAAAGTTTTTTTAAAAATAAATCCCCAACCTAATAAGGGCACTGCATTTGGAACACAACATTTCTGTCTTTCTAAGCATGCAATGCTGTCAAATGCAGGAAAGCAAAAGGATGAATTTAAGCAGTAGGACACAAAGTCATTAGTTTCTTACTATTAGTTTACACACACACACTATTGAAATGCACAGTGTAAAGCAGTCAATCTGACATGCCTACCAAGGGTGTGGGATTTTACAGCTAACATCTAGGAGCTACTGGATACTTACATGCAAGAGGTAAATGTTCATGCTTTTAGCCTTGATTTGCTTCTTTATGTGTCAAAAGAAGTTGCAGAGCTTGCAACTGGTTCCTTATAAGTGGGAGTAATTCTTTAGAGAGTGAAGACAGTGACATTAGTCCAGGTTGAGGAGGAGATTTAAAATGGGGTGAGTTTCCTTTACAGTTGCATGCAGACTATTTTTGTGGCACTTAAGTAAATGAGACCCCAAGAGAGAATCTTATATTTCAGCAGACACCAAGAGACTGCTCAGGAGACAGAGCTGTTTGGGATTGACGAGAGGGGAGCCAGTTTTATCTGCTCTGTTACTCTAGCAGATCTGCCTGTCTGACTGTCAGACATGCAGTGCTTCAGTAGCCATCTTCCTCCGTCTCAGTGTAGTGTTCCTCATTTGGGGAGGGAGGGGGAATTTTCAAGATCTTCCTGCCCTTTTCAAGTACTCTGACAAAACTCTGAGAAGACAGAGCCAGATTGTTCCTGGAAGCACATGGTGACAGGAGAGTGTAGCATGGGAAATTCTGATTTTCATACAAGGAAAAAGGTTGTGTGCTTTTTTTGTTGCTTGGGGTTTTTGGTGGGGTTTTGAGGGAGCTTCATTCTTAGAGATACTCAAAATTTAACTGGATAAGGCCTCAGCCTGGTTTCCTTGACCCTGCTTGGTGTGGGGGTTACAGTCAATGACCTCCAGGTGTCCCTAACTTCATTTTTTCTGTAATTCTAAGCAAAAGTATAATAATTCTTGGAGAAGAACACATATCATGCATAAATCTGTCATTGTGCTCCATTCTTGTATTTTGCTAAGCCTGCACTCCTGAAAGTTTTAATCACTTACAACATTTGAACTACACTGAAATCACATATTGAGCTTAAGTGTTTAGCCATGCTTTTTAGTTAGCAGAAATAACAGTTGCCCTTGAATGTATTGCTTAACTAAATTTTTTAATATCATTTTTATAAAAATAATTTGAAACCTTTAATTCATAGATTTGAATGGAGTTGATGGCATGGAAGGGTAAATGGTTTTGCTACAGTAGAAACAGCTAACTTTGCAGATTGCTAAACGTTCAGAAACTTTCTAACTTGGTTGTTTTTAAATATAGGACATGACATTAGAAGACATTATCATTCACATCAATTATTCATGAATACTTCTGAAAATGGGGACTGTTGACACGTAAAAAATTTTTTAAAAAGCTACTTTTTTCTAAACTTCAGCTTGATAATTATCAGAGCTATCACTGATCTGACAGTCTGTTTTCTCCTGTAGCAAAGCTGCTCTTTCTGTTTTGTCAGGACAAACAATTTTGGAAAACAATTGGTGTTCCAAATTTAAAAAAAAAAAAGGCCTACTGGACAGTCTTGTTCCCATCTCTGTCTTCCTTTTTGAAAAAGTAATTATGCTCACAATTCTAGTGGTTTCTACTGCTAGGAAGAGACCAAGAATTTTTGTAATTCTTGCATTTACTCATTAATGTAATACATTATGTATCAGACTGAGGCTTCTGTTTGAGCATGGTAGGACTGACCAACCCCTAAGTCTCTGGAAGGATAGCTGACTGTTCATGACTGTTCGTGCTTGTCATTAATTTTAATGTAAGTTAATGTACCATAAACTTAGGTTTTGCAAAAATTTACCATAAAAATGATTGTGCTAGACCACATTATTGTTGGATTTAGACAGCTTGTTCTCGCCTATTGCTGCTTTCTGTCCTCAGACACAATGTAGCTTATAACTGTGTTGAACAAGTCTAAACTATGTTGAAACTGTGTTTAGTAATAAACATAAAAACGAGTTTTGAACAAGTTGAAAATCTTACAAGGAAGCCAAAAAGTTTCGCTATTGACTTACATATGGAGTAATAAGGTTCAGGCCTTCCTTGAGCAGTTTAAAAACTGACTCAACTTTTGTGATTTTTTTTTTTAAAATAAACTAAGGAGAGTATCTTGACTGAATTGTAGCAATTTTGGTGAACTCAGTAGTTGCATAATTTCACAAGCTCCATTGTGATCTACACAACCTGTTTTTCATACAACACGTACAAGAGAAGTCATGTACTTCAAAACAAATGAATATTAAGCTGTGTTGAGAAACGGATAAAAAGTTCATAATTTAATGTCTATAGCTATAATAAAAACTTCAGCATTTCTAATATACACTCTATTTTGTGAAAGTGGACTGTTCTAATGCACTGTATCTTGTAGAGTAAACTTAAAACTGTGCACTTTTGAATTAAGTGCTAATTGGTGCGCTGATTAAAAAGGTGACAATTTACATTTATCCTCTAAGTGATAAATGTACAACATGATTTGAAAGTTTAGTATAATGTTTTGCAGCACTGAACAATCAATTAAACTTATGAATGATTTGGGAACATTTTTGAGTTTCCTTTTCAGAGTCTCGCATGAATAATTGAAAACTGGTTCTAGCTATGCCTGCTGGAAATAGAATATGAATTGGATTAGTTTTTCTAGATTAGCTGAGAATGAAGCTTTAAAAAATATGGTTGGGTGTAAACTATGCAAGACTTGTTTAAGCTGTAGTTTTTTTAATCATGCACAAAACAGTAAAAAAAGCATGGATAATGTGTCCTAGCACATTAGTTTTTTATGTCTCAGTATGAAATGGCTTTCAGTTTACTCGGAAGACATGTATTCAATACTCAGTTTGTGTATCTAAATGCAGTACGTATACATACATTAATTTAAGTACTGTAACTTTTTTATAATTGAGTAAAATGGTGAAAGATTCTTAATTTTTCTGAACTAATTTTCAGAATGCATTGCAGTATTATGTTGTGTACTCTTGAAATATGTAATTCTTAAAACCAGTGTTAAAATCAGTTATGTTTTCTGTGGTCATGCTTAACCTAGCAATAGATACGCTATTTTGTAGAAACAAATATAATTGAATTCAGTTACTTTTAACTATTGCTCCAGGCTACTAAATTAACTTTTCCATTCTCTGAATTGTTACCTTGACAAGAAGTCCCTCTGTTTCCTGTTCTTAATTCTTGCCTGACTGTGGGGATTGAACTATGTGACTTAACATTAAAATGAGGTGGTGTGTGTTCCTTCCCAGTCATAAGACATATCGCCCTATTCCAGGAAACACCACCCACTATTGTTTCCAAGACTTTGCAGATCTTATGTACATTAGGTAATTTAATTGTGATACAGTAATTAAAACCAGAAGTCCTTTTGCTCCCCACAAAAACTGTATTATGCTGTTTATAATATATATTCAGATTTTAAAACCAATTAAAATATTCATATATATAGCATTGTTAGAAGTAGACACAAAAATACATTTAAAAGTTATATAGAAATTTTAACATACCTATATTGTTGATATCTCAACATAGAATATTTGGTTGTTCTTGCTGTGTGACTGGCTGTTAACACTAAGTATTATTAGACAGGATAAACACACAGTTGTTATTTGAAGTCAGCAATTCCTTATTAACAGGGCTATCCTTGTAGCTTTTCAGAATGTTGAATATTATTCACTGATTTCTTACTAACCATCAATTTACAGATGGTAAGCCTTTTTTTTTTTTTTTCAGAGCAGTTTACGCATCTGACAGCTTGTTTTTTATTCTGCATTTTAAGTACAAAACTGGTTTTGGTTAGTTCTCAAATCAAAAGCCTTGTCATGATGGAAAGGAGATGAATTAAATATTAAGAGTAGAGAGTATGTGCAGGTCTTTGTGCCTGTAATAGGGACAGCAAGACGGTGGAAACGGATATTTATAAAATACTTTGAGCTTTCAAAAGACTGTAGAGATTCAAATTCTGGATAATTCATACATGTAATATAAACAAGATTACAAGGAATGCTGGACTTTTATTAATCTTTTAAAAACAAGTTCAGGCAAGTCTTCTAAGAACTATGAAATGGTTGCACTAAGGATCTGCTTTTGGTTGATCTCTTCACCTGTGCACTCTGCAAATGCGTCAAATTGTGTAGCATGAGAAATGGTTGCTGCCTTTTCTCATCTTCCTGGAAGACTTCGAATATCCCTACACCTCAACTTCTAATTCTATCTGTGATTCTAAAAAACTTTGAAAATAGCAAGTTATCATAGTATGGTGTGTACTGAAAATATAAGAACATGGTGATAATAAGCCACAGTGGACAAAAGTCCCATTTTCAACTTTAATTATTACTTAGTACTTTTAGAAAGTAGTGATAATAATACCCTTGACAATTTTTTTTTTTGGCTCCTGTTTTTCATTGAAGCAATAGAATTAATTTATGAAAAATAAATATTATAGCTTATCTTGAAAAGGATTCTTTCTCAAGGGGAAAACCTTGGTAAGTTCATGAACTTCTTCCAAGAGTAGGATTAAGATCTTGATGTGCCAGATTTATCAAAGATATTATTCCATTAGTGAAGATGAGAAAGAAAATGTGAATAGTATTTCAGTACTGCTAAGTCTTTACAAGCTTCTGATTCAAATGCTTGCATTAACAAGAATATTGTATAATGAACTCTGTAGAACATGTTGCAGCACTGTATTGCCTCTGCCAAGGAGCATCGTTGTGCATTTCAGCTGAAAAGATATGCCAAATACTGAGATGAATCTGTGAGTCTGAAAATAAATATTTTGATTGGCCATGTCTTTAAGATGTGTTTTAATTGATTCTATTAAGACTGGCATTCTTCCAAAACTGCTGCACAAACACTTTTGGGATCTGATCCTTCATCGTTTAAATAAATGCCAAAATTCCAATTGACTTCAAAGAGAGCAGAATTAAGGTCTTAGTCACCAAAAGACACATTCTGATTTTATCTCGTAAACAGGAGGGTCATGGATGATAGTTTGAAAGACAGAAACAAGTACCTGAAGGGAAGTAGCAATTGGGTAAGCGAGTCTTCTTTATTCGAATCAGCACTGAAGGCATGTATTAGTTTGCAGCCTAACATTAAAGATGTTGTCTCTCATTAGACTTATTGTTAAGCCATCGAGTACTAGCAGCTTGCACTTAACAAACAAACTTCCTTCAGTGTTCCAGTTGTCCAAATTATTGATTGCTTTTATCTTTTTAAATCACTGTGATGATTCTCAGTCTTGAATTTGTGATGTGGAACAGTGAGGTACTGGTCATATAGCTGTGGCAGTCTAAGGAATGAGCACAGCGAGGTTTACAGGGAAGGTAGTATCTTGTGTTATGTGTACTGACATAGTTGGAAAATCAAGAGAATCTTTTGACATACAACACTTACATGTGAAGGAGAAGCTGCAAAATTTAGGCAGGCTGAAGCTGAATCATTTGCTCTGAGACTGAATAGTAGAGTTTCTCCTTGGCTTCACCGACATCCAGTCATTTCCATTCCCCTTCTGTTAGGAACTGATTCTGTTTGGGTTTTGTTCTTCAAAGGTAGGTCACTTTCCTAAGTGATGTCACAGTGCAAATTCATAAACAGTTATTCTGGCCATCACTAAAAGCGTGATAATCTGCAGCAGCAGGCAAGAGTGAGCAAGCAGAGAGCTTGTTAGGCTGATTTCTCTGCCAAAGTCTACATCTCACCCAGGCTACAGCTGGAGTTTAAATTTATCAGATGATTGGAGAGAATTAAGTGGTCAAGCCTCAATGAGGAATGTGAGCTCAGAGATGGTTTGATCTGATGGAAAGAGATGGATGATTTTATGAAAATTGTTTTGTTGTTGATAACTGGATGCTTATCATATTCCAGACAGCTTTGGGTGCTTTTCATTTGTCTTAAGACTATTGGCTGTAGTACATTTTCTGGAAAATTTTAAATGAAAAAAACCCTGCCTAAATATAGCTCTTTATTTACTTCTTCCTTCCAAATTCTCCACATCTCCTATCCCTTCCTGTGTCTCACTTTCTCTTCTGAATCAATGATGGCAGCTATACCCATTTATAATTTTCTAGTTTAAACATAATTTTCCTTCATTATTCCAAGCCATGCACCAGTTTTTTCTAGTTGCACTGATTTAGAAGGTATCTGTAAGAAAATACCCATTTAAGAATCATGGCTTGAAGAGAAAATTGCAGATAGTTGACATTTTATTGGTTGATACTCTTCTCAGAATACTTTGAATATAGAGATGTATCAGTAAAAAGGCCAGAATATTCTTTCTGTTTGCAGGAAGATGGGTAGCCAAAAGGACAACCGATGACAACACCGAGGCTTTATAAGGTACACTGATTCCACCCATAGGCAGTACACAGGCTGTAGACTACAGTGTGAGCTCAAGAAACAGATTTCTGATTAGCTTGAACATGTCTTAGCAAATGATGACATCATGACAGGAGTCCTGCAGTGCTACTATAACATAGTTATTTAATACCAATGAGCACTTAAGAAAAATAGTTACAAATAATGCCAATTTTAATGATTTTACTTTCTGCTGACAGTTCATGTGTAGCTGTTTGATTGCTAGATGCAGTGCAGAAGAAGGGAGTAGGACAGTGTCTTTTGAAGGCAGTCCAATATTTGCAGTAACATGTAACATGAAACTGAGCCTGCAGTTCAATGTTATGAGGTACTAATGAAGGCTGCACTCAAAGCTGGCTACTGTGTCTCAGCTAACAGATGGAGACATCTTACTCTGATAAGTGATAGTCAGGATATAAGAACGTCACTGATTTTTTTTGCAGAAACCTCAGCATGGTTAATGAAAACTATTTGCGTAACAAAACTTAGCTCCAGTAGTTACCTCTTTTTATTACAAAATGTTTAGGAGAAGGCCTAATGTTAGTAAAGATAAAGAACAGACTCGATAAGCTGTGGTAGACAAGCTTACTTTCTTGCATTTCAAAGTCAGAGTATACATGTATTCGTAGGGACAATGTTCTTAGCATCCGAAGACACAGGTTGTAGGTAAGGATTTCTGCTTTTTGATGGCTGGCTTCTTTCTAGTTAAACAAACAAGCAAAAAAAAAAAAAAAATTTTCCTTTGAGCCAGAGAAGGGAATTTCATTCAGCTGTGAAGACAGCTGATTTGCCTTGGGGCAAAATGTGTGAAGAAACAGATGTCCAAAAAAGAAGCACCAGGGAATAAAATAATTGAAATTGCCAAATAAGAGTTTATAAATAAAGTACGTGAAAGCTTACCGTACATAAACTAAAATCAAATTTAAGATTACTGCATGCTATGTAGCATCTTAAAGGGCCCATCAAGGTAACTTACTGCTTTTGCATTCACAGTCTTGTTTCAGGCTTTGTACTATCACAGGAAATTTTTACCATGTTCCATAAGTGTACGCACATCATGTAAATATAAAGTATATAATTTTACATTGAATGTTACCTGGATTTTTCTTGAGGATATTTTGGCTATATTCATTAGAACATTTTCTGTTCATAAATTAATGACAGCATGAGTCAAAACATTTAAAAAAACAAATTGACGTTGCAGTGTTGTGAACTCCCTTTGAATTTAAAAATTCCTGAAACACACTCTCTACAAATTTTATATCATCTCTAATTATAAATATTTCTTCTTAGGTAGTGGGATAATTCTTCAAAATGAAATAAGGTATTGTTTAGACTTTCTATTCTGGCTCTTGGTGAACACTTATGTGCAGCTTGGTCATGATACTAATTATTATATTTGAAAAGTCTTATTGGGGTGTAAGTTGGATATTCTTAGGTACTGTGATAAGCCACTACAGTCTGCTGGGGTTGTATGTCTGTCCCTAATTCAAATTTATATGCTGTCAAAACCCCCAGTGTTCTACTGCTGAAACTAAACATTTTTTTGCTCTAACTTTGTGGGAGGAAAAAAAATCTCCTTACTTTATATGTATAGGTCAGCATAAAGCATAGCATTTTGGTTTTATCTCAAGAAATTATCTTTATTTCCTTTTTTGGTTGTTTCTTTTCACTGTTTCTGGAAAAAGAAAACACTGATTATAAAGCATTGAACATATATCAAAGACATAGAATTGTTTCCGGGGACATTTCTTCATCTTTATGTTGTAAGAATAATTATAATGAATTTGATTTGTAATTACTGCCGGAGCAACAATTCTGAATCTAATCAACATACAGAAGGTAAAAAATATGGTGGGATGTCTGGGCTTCCACTGGAGAGAAAAATTCTGTTCTTACTTGCCGAGTCTTAACTACAGAGTTTTCTCTTGTGGCTGCCCCCCCCCCCCCCCATTTTTGCTTCCTCCCCCCACTCCTATAGCCATAAGCACTTTGTCATGTTGACACTGGCAATCGAACTGTCTTGCTTTGAGTATGAAAGAACTACTTTTATCATTTCTAATATGCAGCCTAGGGCCAAAACAGACAAAGCAATTTTAAAGGACTAGGTTCAGAAGGAGGCTGGAATTCCCATTGTACAGCCCTTGGGAATATGACTTCAGTAACCAACTCTGAAGCAGTTATTTATCATAATGACAACTGTTGGTCTGTCCATACTTAGCTGAGATCCACACTGTTTGATGGTAACTAGCTTGTCGCCATCAATCCTTAAAAAACAAAAATGGTTTGTTATGATCAGGGCTGTCAGGAGACACCTATATTGTTTAATCTGGTTCTTAAACTTCAAAAATCTTTTCATTCCATATTTCTTAAAGAAGTTGGGCTGGATCATTGTTTGGACACTTCCAAGGAAAAACCTAATTCTTCAGGCAAATGTAACATCAGTACTGTAGTATCTTTGTGTGGCACTGATATCTTTCCATGTGCAGGGTTTTCTCTTTCGTTAAGTCCCATGTGGCACTGTCTGACCATGTCTGCTTTGGCCAGTGTTTCACCTATGTTTTGTCTTACGGAATTTTTTTATTCTAGCACCTCTTTGTCCTTATATGTTGTCAGTCACTCTAAGCTTTTTGATGGCTACCCATGCATGCATCTTGGGACCTAACTTTCAGCTTGTCTTAAAAATCATTTTACTTTATACCTATCTTCTTTTGAACTCTCATCACCACTGCTTGTCAACTTTCTGACACCTTTCTTTTACTGCAAAATGCTTCCAGTCTGTAGTGATATTAGAACCCCAGTTAATACCTTTTTCATCTCAGTTTCTATGAAACACTTCTAATAAATTTCCTTTAATTTTTCATAGAGCCATCACCAATAATCAGACAACCTAAATATGTTAATTCTTCGATCTCGTTGATGCTTGATTGCATCAGTTTAGGTGCTGCCCTTTCTTGAGATGCATCTGATTTGCCTTTTGGTATGGATTATAAGTCAAAGTGACACCACTTTTTTCTCCTAAGTAACAAAGATTAGTTTTCTATTGTAAGCATACCATACTGTGTAAGTCAGGGAACATAACTGTACCACTTCTGCTGCATTGTCCTGCTCATCTAATGTTCTTTAAGTCCAGTTCACAAGTATGAAGAAATGCAATAATTATCCCATTCCCCATTGTCTTTTAATAAACCTTGACTCACTGCATAATTTTCCATAAGTTTTTATGGTACTTCTAATCTTTGTGCATGAACTTTTATAATTGGAATAACTTGGAACTTGTTCTGCCTTTTTGAATGATTTGTTGTTTTTTGACTTCTTTATTCTTGTTAGCAGCAATGCCATAATTTTAAAAAAATTCTCCTAAATGAAATAATGTGATGTGCCTGGCCAGCTTTGTACTTGGTCTCCATATGAATTTCATTTTTCCTTGCTGTGGGAAAACTACTAGTCTAGAGATAAATCCCTTTTTGATTGGCTGCTCTAAATAAAGCAAACAGCAATTGTTTCTAAGCTAATGTCACTGATGCTATCACTGCCCCAGATTAGAACTTGACTGCAGCTTGGAGACATCAATGGAGATACATCATTCCTTTTATTGAACCGCATCTTCTAGGTTTTTTTTTTTCCTTGTGAAAACCAAATCCTACTCAGTTATTTAATGGAACATGAAGCCTAGACATAATTTTCTGTTCTGAAGGGTTGGAATTTAAAATAAGTTTTAACTATTTATTAAATTTATTTGTATATATTAATTCAGAATTTGTTAAAATACATGTAAATAATTTAAGCTGCCCCCCGAACTTAACCACAACTTAAACTGAAGGGAAGAGTCTATATTTCCATACAAACACAGCATATAACATTTCCTCATGGTTCCACACTGGGCTCTGGGAGCCATAACCATACCCTAGATAAGACAGAGATCCAAACACAGTAAGATTTGTCTGCTAATTTGTGTATGGTTTTCTTTAATATTTTGCTGGTTGTCTGGACCTTAACTCAGCCTTGTGGAGCAAGACTGACCCACATTGAAAAGGTCATGAAGCTGCTCTTTACAGAGCTGCCACTTCGCATATTTTCATAATCAGTGTATAGATGCATCTTAAAAGTCTTCCTTCCAATAATGCAATGTAGGTAAAAGAGACGGTATGTGTTGGAAATCGAGGTACCACAGGCAAAGCAGGAAAACTTTGGCTGTTTGTAGAGCACAAAACTGCACCTACACCTTGCAGAGTTGATTTACATGAGGTCCATTGTTTTGTGTCATGGAACATGTCTGTAGGTGAATAGCTTTTGGCGGTTTTGGAACATGGATTAAAAAACTTGCTAGAATATCTTCGAAAGAACCCTGTGTTACATGCCTCATCCTTTTATAAATTAAGAAACCCATTTGAATTCATCTACCAGTTTCAGCTGCTGCCTGTTCTATTTGCCATGCTGTGGTTCCCTGTGTGTTTTAAATAAGTTATTGCTATCCTCAGTGGGCACTGAAACTTTGTATGTGCTTGTTTTGAAATTTCACCGAGGCATACTTAGACTCTTACAAAATCCCTCCCAGACATTAGTGTAAGTGTGTTGGCACTGCATGTCTACTAGGACTCTGAGATTGTGTCTTTGATTGCTCATTTGTGAGCTTCTATTAAAAGATTACTTGTGTGTTAGCCAGGTGTATGGCCAACCTGTGTAATGGTGTCCGTATGTGTGTTGTTCTGGCTGGAGGAAAGTCATTTAAAAACAAGCTTCAAGAACTGGTTGACCTATGTGGAAACAGACTGCACAGATGTGTTGTAATATCCTTCCCACTTCAGCAGACATGACTAAACAGACTTTGTCTGCTCTGAACAATTAAGATGTTTGCCAGTGTGTGCAGGGCCCCATGCAAGTTCCAGCTTGTTCCCAACTGGTAGAGGAGTTTTTCAATTTGTGCAAAAATATTTTAGCTGTTCATGTTCTCTTCATTTCAGGGTTTACTCAAGAACTTTAACTTTTCAAGGAATACCTTAGTCTTTGCATAAATAAAAACACTTCCAGTCTTTGGATTTTTCTAGTTTTTCTAATTCCCTGGAAGCAGTACTTAATATAGCCAAAAAATCAAACCTTGCTTTATATGAAAACAAAGCAAGAAAACCCAGCACTGTTTATTCATGACCACAACAGTTTTCCTGTCATCATGACTCACAAAAAGAATCTGAGAATCTCTGCTCAGAATTTGGCTTTAATGTGGAGGCTCTTGAATGTAAGTTTAGAGCTCTGGAGTGGTATCCCCAGGATGCCAGTGGAACTGGGGACTGATGCTGTGTAACTGATGTCAGGGGGAACTTTTTGCTATTGAATTAAATAAAACAAGGAACAGGGCAGTCACTAATAAAAGCTTTGAGAGAAATAAGATTAGGTTTATTATGCTGAATAGGGTGATCACTGTGGGTATTGGCCCAGTGATAATTTACTATAGGTGTGACTGGACTATCTGCTGCCTCTGGAGGTGTGGCTTTGGTGGGAGAAAACTGTGCTGTCAGAGCAATAGAAGAGTCATTTATCTGCTGAGGTAGGCTGACAAACCAGATACTCATAGTCTTTTCTCCAAGGCAGACTTCCTCGAAGGAAGAGGACTGTGTGCTTCCTGCTGTCATATCTGTCTCATGTCTATTTGGTAATTAGAGAAATTTTCTGAAGCTAGTGAGTTTAAAGTATTGAACGCTCTTCAAAGAAAGCATCACAAGATGAAGCATACAGATCCAAACCTGAGATATGATTGTTAATGGGTTGGGTTTTTTTTAATCCCCCAGTATTGTTGGTTAATGTTACGGAACTTTTTTTTGTTGAAATTTTAATTGAGCTGTATTACTACAAAGACAAAAGAATACAAAAGTTTCCATGAGCAGCTACTTCCTTACATCACCAAAGTCACCCAGAGCAACAATATTTAGATATCAGATTGGCAGGAAATGACTACATCAGAGTACAGCAGCTAATCATTTAGCCTTTCAGAAACCTTTTGAACTAGAAAACAGTCCCATGACTTTCCAAAGAAGAATTATGAAGCATGTATTTGCAATAAGTATAGATTATTTGTTCTGTATTAAAATAATTAGACAGTATTTGGTTAAAACTTTGCTACTTAGGTGTTTCAGCTGGAAACGGAACTACGGAACTTCACCATGGTGCGTGCTGAGCAGCACATGAAAAAGAAATGCCATTCCCTCTTTCCCTTAGCAATCCCCCCTCCCTCAGCGACAGATAAGCCTTTAAAGTAAAAAAGATTCAGTTAAGATGCTAAACCTATTAGAGGATTTAATTGTTCATGATGAATATAACTAAGTCATCTGAGTAACATAATAGTGTTGATACAACTTAAATTATTAAACCTAACTGCCAGTTATTCAACATATTACAGAATCATAGAAAATTGAGACTGGAAGGGAGGTGTGGAGGTCATCGCATCCCACTTCCTCCTCAGTTCAGGCTAAATCTGTGGGCAGCTCATCCCAGTGCTTAACCACTGTCACTTGACAATTTTGCCTTGTGTCCAGACAGAATTTCTCTTGTTGCAACTTGTGCCCATTGCCTTTTCTGTACATGCTACTCCAAGGAGTCTGTTATCTGATTCCACAGCTCGTTATTAGCTGGAACAGAGAGTGGAGATACTTTACTAAGAAGTTACAGAAGCATCTTAACGTGGTGAACTCTATATACCGTTTACTCCCTGAATTTCTTAGTAAACCTTTATTTTCAATGCTAAAAGCTAGTTTAAATAAAAGTTGAACAAAATAAATTTCAAAAAATATGTTTTCATAAAGGGTTTTCTTCTGTACTTTACTGTTGGATACAATAGCTGAAGGGAGTTACTGAATTGATATTTTGTCTTAGAGAAAGAAGGGATTGCCTTTTAAAGAAAATATTTCATTTAGGTGAAATATATGTGACCAGGAAGATGCTTCCTATTTCTTCAAAGCTTCCTTTATCTGAAGAGTGCACTGATAGAACACTGATTTATAAAAATCACAATTCTAAACAACCTTATTCTCTCAGTTATAGCTGTGTATATCTGTGAATAATTTATAAAGGTTGGCTGTGCCAAGTTTTGTTGACTACATAGTCTTATCAGTGGAAGAAACAGCTCATGACTTCGAAGATGAAGGAAAACTTTGCTTCATCTTTACAATGAAACTAGACTGTGGATCATTATATTAAATGTTGTGCAGAGGGGCAACAAAGAAAATAGTTCTTGCTTTTAATATCCTGTTTTAATTTCCCCCCAAAGGGAGATTGCTGTCTTTAGTAGTTTGAAGCTGTGCTTACAAATTCTACTTCAACAGCAAAATTTTATTGTAGCCCATCACTTGTTTCTTTGATTCCTGCATGTGATTATAATTTAGCTTTCAGGAGTATCAAAGAAGTAGTTATCAACTTGTTATCATACAATTTTGGCTGACGGTTTATTCCCTGTGGATAGGTCAGTGTGGGAGAAAGCCCCATAGTAACTGATAAAGTAGATGAGTGGACAGCGGAAGCTTTCCTTAATGGCAGAATTACATGCAGTCTGTAACTTAAGATAGGAGCTGGCTTGAGCTATACACTGAAATAACGTACAGTTAAAGAGTTTGTGATACATGGGAGATGTATTGCAGCAGACACACACACAGATTTGTAGTTGGAATAACAGACCTAAGTGGTAGATCTGTGCTTTGAATGAGATTAATGCAATCAGCACGACTCTGAGAACGAGGGGAGTTTAAGGCATAAGGAGATGCGGGCTTTAACGAGGACCTCTGGACAAATAGGACTGTGTTAAAAATGTTTATGATATGGTTTAAAATTGTCTTGATGTGTAGCTCAAAAAAAGGAAGACTCTAATATCCAGGATGGTTTGGATTACTGAGAGGAGAAAAAAGGAGAGGATTTCAAAGGCAGAAATGACTGGTGCTTAGCTAAAACTTCCCTGCTTACAGTTATGGAGAAACCAAATGTCATTTATGTCTTTTGAAACTCCTTTTCTCTAATGTTGTTATTTTCATAGTGTCTTAGACAACAACCTGGGTATGATATGACTCTAATTCAGATTGAGCTTCTTAGAAAATATTTTCTGACTCTAATTCAGATTGAGCTTCTTAGAAAATATTTTCTGACTCTAATTCAGATTGAGCTTCTTAGAGAATATTTTCTGACTCTAATTCAGATTGAGCTTCTTAGAAAATATTTTCTGACTCTAATTCAGATTGAGCTTCTTAGAAAATATTTTCTGTTACCCATAATAAATAAAAAAAAATGGGGAAAAACATCCATCTCTGATGTGATGGAAATCAAAACCTGTTCTTAGTCACAGCAGAATTTTTTTTTATACTGTTATGAGAAGAAAGAACTGTTTCAATAGAACAGTAATTCACTTGTTTATCACACTAGAAGAAAACTATTAAAATTGCCTAAGAGCTTTTAAATAAATTTTGTGATAAAGTGGCAGGCATTCGAAAGGTTAATCCAAGAGAGGTGGTCAGCTTTACAGAAAATAAAAAATTCTACCACTTCTCTGAGCTCCCAGTGAGGATGGTTTGGAAAAATACTACTGCTGGGAAAACCATACTTTGTGCTAGCTGTTTTTTGCAGGGTTGGTTGGGTTTTCTGCTTGGTTTTTTTTTTGAAGTCTTCTGTATTACACAATAGGTGAATGCACCAATGACATTTTGTAAGAATACTCCATCGAGCCAAAAAAAGTTATGAAAATTTGATGTAAAGTCAGAACGGATAAGAATGAGATGATTATATATGGAGTTGCAAGCCAGAATGCAGCTTGTCAGTGTACACTGTGCAGCAAAAGTTTACACAAGACAAGATCCATATTTAGGGAGCGGGATCATATGTTGCCAAAGTAAAGAGATGATCAAAATAGTTCTTTGAAGGTGTTTGTTTTGGATAAAATCATTTGCCTGCCTGAGTCCCACATTGTAGCTATTCAGCACAATCTTATGTTTCTCAAATTTAGACCCAAACATTTAAGTTAACATTATGAGAGTGCTTCTCAGATTTTTTTTTCAGTTTAAAAAAGAGCAGTTGCAAACAGTAGCTTAATGTTTCAGTTATTTATAGAGTACCTCTGTGTTTTGGTTCATATCGAGTCTTCAGTTTTCCCCTATGCAATATCTGTAATCACCTGTTCCTTTTAATTTCTGTTTATTATCAGTTCTGTAAGGAACGGAAGAGCTTTATAAACTGAGTAAAATAAATAATTTTATTCACTAGTGAAAATAAAACCATTTTCTGAAGTGCAATATGATCTTAACTGTTTATAAATGAGTATGACCTCAGTTTTGAATCTTGTCCGTAAAGGTGTCACTCACAGCACATTGTCAAACGGCTGCTTGAGCCTCCTGCCCTTGGCAGGGAAGGAGAAGCGCAGCCCGATGGAATGGCAGCAGTGCTCTCTGCGGCAGGCTGTTGCTCTGGAGATATGTCTCAGCTGAATGCTGTTGTACCCTGGCATCGCCTGGCTCGTGCAACTTGCTGGGAAGCACAGCATGAGAGGAGATCTCTGTAGGTCCTGCTGCATTTTACAGTTTTCTGTTTGAATTAAAACACTTAATTTGTTAAATTATGGAGAACAACCTCGTAAGTATATTCCAGTTCTTTAGGGGGAAGAGAAGGTGGTGAAGTAAAAAAAAAGGGATCTTTAAGTTAATGTAAATTTAGTGCCCCAAAGAAATAAAATATGTTTTCATAGTGCAAGAGATCTGTTGCTTGTTTTAAGATGAATCTTATGGAAAATTCATTTAGCAGCCTTGGTTTATATTCCCATTTTGAAAGCCTACTCACTATATTTGCTGCCCTGCAATCACTTTTAAAAGTAGTTTCTCACTCTGTCATTCACAGTTGGATTAACATGTTCTTTCTGCAGTTCCCGTTGATCCCATAAACTCAGTGTAATTGCAATCATATAATAGGCAAAAACATCAAAGTAATCCCATATAGGGGGGAAAGAGCATTCTGAGCCAAAACAAGCTGTTTGGCTTGTAAGCAATTGGACGCCTTTACTGTAGCACATCTGCAATGTTCTCTCTGTTACAGAGCTCCATAGCGTGGCATCCTGCATGCTTCGAGTTACAATGATACTATAGTAGAAACGCTGCGACAGTGCTTTGCTAAACTTGACTAGGCTAAATAGACTTGTAATAAAAAGATTGGTTTGTACCAGAGAGATTACGTTGGAGGGGCTGTGTTTATTCTCTTCTTTTTCAGAGCACTGGGTTACAAAGTGCAACAGAGTGGGTTTGATTTTGAGTTGGTGAACAATTTGCTGCACTCAGAGGAAGAAATCACTTGGTGTGGTCATGCCATCTTCCAACAGTTTTGTGCCATTGGGCTGAAATACTGTTCACCTACCATTGGGAGCTTGTTAAAACATTGCTTTCTTACTGCATTCTGGGAATGAAAAAGCCAACAGGAGAGCAAGTGGGTTTCCCCTTTGTTAAAGCAGGTCTGGAAGGACAGATAAAGAAAGGGAAAATGAGAGAATTAAATAAGGAGATTTGATAGCTTGGACACGTACAAGTATTCACAAATGATCTGTTAGTCCAACAGATGTTGAAATTATGTGGTCCGAAAATCAAAAGCATTTTTGAAAAGTGTTACAGAATCCTAAGAGTCATGCAGGACCCTGCTAGCACAAAATCTCTGCACAGTATCATCAAAATTCTTGTTTGTTCAGTTGTTTCCGTATTAATGGAAGTGTTATAAAAATAAATCTGACACTTGCACAAGTTTTCAATCTGGATCAGACATGTAGTTTCAGAACTGTTTCCTGAGTCACTATGTAGGTTTTCAATGAACTTGAGGCCGCCTGTATTATTTAGAAAATTGTGTAGTGTATGGGCATAGCAAATACTTTGAGTGAGGTAATGTACTTGTAGAGGTCTGTTATTGATGATGCATCTTTGCGTTTTCATGTTAATTTTCTGTCCATTTGAAACAATAGGGGCTTAATAGAACTAAACCGTAAACCTAATCTGCCTGTTGTATTTCTAGAACATCTCTGCCTTTAATATCTAAAGGTTTTACTGGTTGTGCTTTTATACCAACACTTGCAATTTTCTAGGTAATATTTATTTTTATCCTATTTGATAAACATAATGGGAAAAGTGATATGTAGGATTTTAATAATAATCATGGGGGAAACTGACATGTAAGATTTTAATACAAATGCATTTATCTTCTCTAAGTTTTTGAACTATGTAATGTGAAATAAATCTGATTATTACAGTATCATTTATGCGTTTAATACTGGAAACCATCTTCCTTTATTAGTTAGTTTCAGCTGGTGTCTTCAGAAATAATTTTAGTTTCTAACTATATGAAGAGCATTCTTTCTGCGTAAGAGGAGAGAGGATAAAGTTTTTTGATGCCTCCTCCACAAAATAGAAGTGTTGTGTATACACCGCATGTATCTCCATGGAAGCAATGATGAGATTAGTGGGGTCACTGGATAAATCAAAATTCTAATGAATTAATATTTTCTTTGCTTTTCAAGTTTTCTATTACTTATGTGTTATATACAGTGCACTAGAGGAAATACGTTTATACTAAAGATGAGTACAGAATACACATGTAAGATGGCATAACTGTATGTGGGAAGTCTGTTAGTTTTTCTGCCAAATATTATTTTCTGATAATGGGAATTGAGCTGAAAAGGATCCATATAGTTGATATCAGAATTATTTAGAACAATGCATATTTTGTTTGTCTTTGCCAACTACACGAGTGTGGCTGGATAAACAGGAGAATACGGTAGAATTGAAATGTGACTCATATCTGAGTTCGGTGACCTTCCAGTAGTACTTTTTATTGTTATGGGATTCTGTGTCTCATCTGAAAATGGTCTATGCACTTCACTCCGTCAATACAACTTCAAAGATTTCTGTGGACCTTTTTTTTCACTTGTAGAAGTTGGGGGTTCTTTTGAAAATAAGAGGGAGATTTTTCCAGTTCTGAAGGGTCTTTCAGCTGTCTCCCTTTGTGATACAACATGATTTGCAAATATCGATCTTAGTTCCTTCTTCCAGCTCAACTCTCTGTCTCCATGAAGAGTGGTGAGATGACTGATTCTTCACACAGGCTGTCAGAACGCACATCCAGGAACGTGTCCCCTGTCTGACCAGCCATTTAGTTGTGGTCTGAATTTCTTTTGATTGTAAGGGTTGTCAGGTTTATTAGGTGAAGAAAACTGTACCTCTGTAACTTAGCATCTTTAAGCTGTTGAAAAGATTGGAAGTAGATGAGTCTTCTGTTCCTGTAAGGAAGGTGTGGCTCTGTCAACCATGTGCAGGTGCTATAAAGAAGCATTGTGAGGATGATAATGATAGAGGGCATATTTATGGATATGTGATGGGTGTGGGCTAATTTGACAAAGATGATCCTTGTTTCAAGAGATGATTTAATCTTCTGTTTGAAGGTAGAGTAAAACACTGGATCAGGATTCTTAGAGAGGCTGTGAAATCTTAGAAATATTTAAAACTCAGCTGGAGAAGACCCTGAGCAACCTGATCTAGTTGGCCCTGCTTTGAGTGAAGGAACAGACAAAATTATTTCCAGAGGCATCCTCCAATTGAGCTCAGTTTGTCATTTTGTGAACCTGTATTAGAACACTGAGTGTGCCTTAAATATCATGTTTTATAATCTCTGTTGTTTCTGAATTATTTCTGAAATTCAGTTGAATAGCTTGTGTAGTTAAACAGCTGCTCTTTTTTAACCAGTAACTATCAAATATTTGATTCTGTATGACCTGAAAGCTAATTTACAGGTCTTGGACAGCAGTTATGCATCACCTGTGAATTAAAAAGATGTAGTAGAACATTGGAAGCTATTGATTTACAGCAAAACACGTAAAGTCTGTGTAGTTGGAATGGAACTCAGATGTATAAATGGTGTTAATTATTCTGAGATCTTAATTTATGTATATGATCCAGATTTCCTGTACAAGGCTGTGAAAGCCTTGAAAGTAAATGTGCATTTATGTCTACATTGTGAATTTTCTGCGGGATTTAGAAATGTAAAGAGTATAGACTTACACATATTTTTATTTTAAATGTAAAATCTGGGCACATCAAAGGAGGAACATGATAGAAGAATTTGAATATATACTTTTGTATACTATAATATTTTCATTTTCATTTCAGTCAAAGGGTTTATATCAGATCTAATCATTACTACGGCAGTATTTACATTAATTATGGCTTCATTCAAACAGACGTTCTGTTTGGATAATTGCCTTTTAGTGGTAGTAGAATGAAGTTTAAAATCTCACGCAAAATAGGATAATGGCAATCATCAAACCTGCTTGGTGGGGGGGTGGTTGTTTGTTTGTTTTCACGCTTCTTTATTTTCAGTTTTTAAAAGCCTGAGGAAAATAATTAATAGTAGAAACTATCCTCTCAGGTATACGTCATTCCAACAACTCAAGCGCTGTGCCCTGAAAAATGGCCTTTTCAGCTTCAAAGCACTTTTAGAGGGGGAGAAAAATTGGTTTTGTATTTGCTTGCTTCTCTGCTTTGTTTTTTTTTGCCTGGTAAAACAAGAAACAATGGAAGGAAATGTGTCTGAGGCATTCTTACACCAAGAAAACCCGAGTATGCATTTTTTTTGTTTCTTTTATTGTATTGTTTCATTAACTGTTAGTCACATTAAAAAAAAAAATCATCCTTTTTATGAATGTTTTCATATAATATTCTGATGAATACCTAGGAAAACTACTATCAAAACAGAAGGGAGTAATTACTGTCCAGTGCTACTCTTTGTATATCTGTTTGGAATGTATTACTGGAGGATATTAAAAAGGCTTTCTAGCTAAAAGTTTACAATGTAAACAAATACTTTCTGTACTGTTTACTTGCCTTTTTCTATTTTGTTCTTAAATATGTTTTTCAAAGTATTTGGAATCTTCAGATGCCAGCTCTACAAGATATTTAGAAAATGGTCTGGTCTCAAGTGTATGAGCTGACTGAGCCCATGTGCTAAGGAGCTTGCTGAATTTCCGTATTGACCAGCTGTTGCAGTCATAGCTCAAATGTAGGTAGATCAGTCAAAGTATAAAGCCCATCTTGGAAGAGGGCATTTTCAGAAAAAGGCTCTGATCCCTCTGTCCCAAGCTTCTAGAACACTAGGTACTGGATAAAAAGGATACAAAAGTTGAGTAAACAGTAAAGGGACAGAAAATCAAATTCATGACACTTGATAGCCTGATAGAACGGAGGACATCAGAGGAAGAAAGATGTCCTGAAAGGTGATGGCAGGGTTCTTAAACATACTGCAGCTGACAAGATGGAAATCAGTAGATGAATTGAAAAGGGGTAATGTTTACATTTTGTATGAAAAGTGAGGCCACTCACGATAAGTATTATACATATATCCAAGAGAATTGCGTACAAGAGGAACTCGAAAAATAATGGTTGCTGTTGGTTGAGATCAAAATGAGAGTACCTCATGACCTTGACCTTTTAAGCTGTGGTTGTAGGCTGAAAATACAGAATTTTGGAAAGGCTGTGAAGGGAAAACAAGCATCAGTCAGGGACACCGTCATTGAAAAAAAGCACAAAGTTGGTGAACCTGAATTTTATTGAAAGACAGTAAACCATTCAGACGGGAAAGGCTCTGAAGGCAGAGACAGAAAAAAAGAATGTATGGAGGTGCTAGGGATGCCAGGAATTTGTCAGCCATGATCAACTAGCTAGGGTAGGACAACTATGTACAGACATCTGAAAAAATTACCTGCTATTTAAATAAAGCAGCTTGAAATAAGAAATGCAGTTTTTATAATCCTTGGCTTTGGGGTTTTTTTTAAGGTTAACTTCTTTTTGTGTGTGTTTGTAATTTGTGTCAACTGAAGTGAGAAGTATCTGATAGTTAATTCTTCAGTTTATAGCCAAAACTGATTTTAGCTGTAGTTTAATTTTAGAAAGTTAGCAGCCGCTTCTGAAAAAAAAATAGCTACATCCTGCTGCAGAAATAGAAATCTGTTGTAGAAGAGCAGTTAGGTGTGGACTGGATGAACAGTTGTGGGGGAACCACTGCGATTGTTGCAGGATAAGCTTTTGCCCCTGGGAGCAAGAGTGGATCCTTTTTTAAGTGCATTACCTTGGTTTCTTAGATAGCAAAGAAAATACTTCACCGGAGAGTGCACTATGCAGGCTCTGACATGCATCTAGATATAAATTCTGAACAAAGCTAAATGCTCACGTTAGTGTAGAATACTCTTCATGTTGGTTGTTCATTTATGGCTTTTTTTCCTGTGGGAAAGGGGGATGGGGAAGGAATTGTTGAATATGCAAAATGCTTGAAGTGTTTTCAGTTTCAGTAAGATGAAGGGTAGTGCTTACTGTGCATCAAGTATCCAAGATGAAAGGAGGGTGCTGAACTTCATAATTATCCCTCAGTCTATACCACAAAGTCTGAAAAAGGTGCGTGTTGGAACTTGCAGGCATTTAATGAATTTCAAGTTGCAATTTCATTTCTTTGCTGTTCCTGAAAGGTACAGCCAGTGGACCAAGAATAATACTGAACAAGACATACAAGGCACGTTCATGCAGCCTGCTCTGTCTAGTTCATTTCTAGTACAAGTACATTTAGACACACATACACACATACCTTGTAAAGTAATTTAGCCTGCCAAAAGTTCTGATGTATTGTCTCTCTGGTAGAGCTTAGAACATGTTTAACCTAATATCTATCAAAACCCTCACATTTTATAGCTATTTAGTTGCTTTAAATTCAAACATATGCCTGAACGTATTCTTTTTTTGTTTATTTAAATTTCCTGAGTAAGTGTACATTTCTACATCAAAGACTAAGATATGATAAGCCTTAATTGATCTGGGAAGCTGTATGTTCTCATGTGATACTCAGCTGTGCTGTTTGATATATGCAACCTAATTTTCAGCCCTTGCCTCTGCCTGTAGAATTTTACTCTTTACTCACTCTTCACCGTATTTGGAGCATTTGTAACATAGTAAATACTGTGGTTTGCATAATAAAACTATTCCAGGTTTTTCTAAGCAGAGTGTTTTGGTACATGTGTATGTAAATTTATCTCAGTTGTGTGTAGAAAATAGTATCTGTGGGGGTTGTTTGTTTGTTTGTTTTGTCTCTCTTAATGAGGTAGCCATTTCTGAGGCAAATCCTGCTAGATCCATGCTGGCAAGTTTACGAATCCCTCAAGGGTACATTTATATTCTTGAAAGTTTATTTATAAGATAAACAGTAGTTATGTATTTGAATTACATATGTTAATTCTAGGATGCAAAGCCACTACCTGCTTCAGTAGGTGAACACCAATTTTGGAGCCATTGTCGTGGAGTTAAATTTCAGGTACCAGGTGCTATTGTTGTATGAGGGAAATGCAAAACTCTCTATTCAGTAGGGTTTATTGAACATGCAATCTGGAACTGTAAAATCAATCAGTGGGAGCTTGTGAACAGTTAAGTTAATACACAGGGCTGCTTTTCTCTATTATTCCTATTATGTAAGAAAATAATACTAGTGACTTCAAGAAAACAAGTGTGGGAATTCTACTCTTATCCTGAATAGACATAATTTGCATCTGAAATTTAAGAATCTCTACAAAGAAGTTTGAATATAAAAGCACCTATTTGAAGAAACAGGTGCATTCAGATAATCTGTCCAGATTTGTACAGACTGGGTTGGTTTTGACAGCTGTTTTATTATCTTCCTATTTTATGACTACTTCTGTCATTGCCTGTAGCTGCATTTAGGTTTGACTCACCCAGGTGTGCTGCAGGACGGAAGAGAAGTGAAAACAAAATCCAAATTCACAGCTTGGTTTGGATATCAGATTCTTGTCGTGACAGTCTTTTAGACATTGTCTTTCATGGCTTTCTGTATTTCATGATTTGTCCTCTTAAAAGTTTCACTCTTTTGAAGTGATATCCAAAGTTTGCATATTCGTAGTCTATGTAGTTTAAATGTCATTTCATGAAAATGTGTATTGCTCTGAACTAAGAGCCTATGATGTATTATAATTTAGTTGTTAGTATTGACATTTAACACCACAACTTTTGCACAATATCACGTAGCTTGTTTTCTTCAGGTTAACATGCATGTTAACTTTTTCATTGAATTTTCTCATTTTGTTTCATATTCTCCTCTCCCCTCTGCATGTATATTAAGGTATTACTACTTTGTTCTTTATAAACCTTAGTATGATTCAACACACAATGTCATGCCCCCTCCCTGGAAGGGTTCAAGGCCAGGTTGGACGGGGCTTTGAGCAACCTGGGCTGGTGGAAGGTGTCCCTGCCCATGGCAGGGGGGTGGAACTGGCTGGTCTTTAAGGTCCTTTCCAACCCAAACCATTCTGTGATTTTATGGTTGTGACTGCTCTGATAGTTAGATGAAGTGTAAACTGTCTTTATAAAACTGTGTGTTCTCCTGGAAGTAAAATAATAGCATACTTTTTAAACATTTAAAAATAATTCTCCTTCGGGAGAGAATTCATCCTCCGGGATGTTTGCATAGTGGTTAAATACCTGTGAACCTCAGTTTCAGTCTTTTTGCAAATATTTTTATGTTAAGAGCCTCCTAGAAAAGAGCTGTGCTTTAGATAGGAGAGAATTTAATTGCCTTTCATTTCTCTTCTCTTTCATCCTCTCGTTAACAGTCCTGTATTTCCTAAATAGCCTAGTAGGCGCTGCTGCTGGCTGTGCGATGTGCTTGCACTGTTAGTCTTCAAGTTACTTGAGGCCCTCTGTGGGTTGCCTGTCCTCGCCTGTTAAGGCCAAATACAGGGAACTGCTTTCTTTAGTTTCAACAGAAAGAAACTACAGTGCCGTTGGAGCTGCTGTTTGTATTGTATGGGGTGTTAGAGTAATGCAAGCATCGCACTTCGGATGTGTAAAGCAAAAAGGCTCTCCGAGCTTTACAGGAATTATGGAACAGCTAGCCAGTTCCTGGATAGAAGTATTTTCATATCACAAAATTACTAATGTAACTGGCACCCTTACCAGCCTTTCTCTGTAAAAAAACAAACAAACAAAACGGAGAGTGTACTTGCCTTCTCACCCACACTGCTCAGATCCGAACGGATGATGGGAAAGCACAGAGCAGAGAAGCTGGCTACGCTCCCGGTGTATCTGTTAAGTAGATAAAGACAACTTTTTTTAGGGCTGTCGGTTGGCTTCTTTCACTTTTGCCTTTGAATCACCTCATGGTGTATTTTTAAAAGTATTTATTGTGCTGCTTTGACAGAGAGGTGTGTTTGTAAGGGTTCCAATCTATGGGCTTTGTTTTCAAACACGAGAGGGGACTAGACAAAGATGGACTATCAGTCTGAACTTTGTATTTCTTGCTTTTTGCCAGCTTGAATCATACCATAAACTCTATTTAAAGATTTTGTTTTTTGTATTTATTTTCCACATCCTTGACCCTGACTGGTGAGCTGGACATTTGTGTTTGCCTTGGCAAGCTCCAAGCTGCTCATCTAGGGCAGGATGAAAACTCTTTTTCCCTTTTGTAAACAAACTGTTCCTTCAGTATTTTCCATAAAGATTTACACCACCATTTTGCAACGCTTCTAGGAATTGAGAAAATTTTGCCATTCAGGGTTTTCATTTTACACAGCTTGTTACACTGCATAGAAATGTTTGCTTTTCTATGTTCTCTGAGGTTGGATTTGAAGAGCTTTTTTCAGAATGTTTTCAAATTCCAGAAATACTGCATTTTGTCTTGAAGGAGTTTATTAAAGCTATAGATCAATATCCCTTGTTGCCTGTCAAGAAATGGGGTTGTTTGTATTTTTTATTTGTCTCAGGCTAAACAATGCAGCTGTGAACACTGCCCCATTGTACTAGATCCTGTATACGTGTAAAATACTGCTTTGTGCCCTGAAGAATTTACAGTCTAAATAACTGTTTGTGTTCTGTATTTCTTTGCATATATCTTAGTGGTCAGGGTATAAAATGAGAGAATAACTTAGTGAGCCACTTTATGCCAACACACAAAATAACTTTTGGAACAAATGAAGTGGATTTTCTTTTCCACAGGGACAGAGGATTGATGCTGCTCCTTTTTTATGAAGTCATTGGAGGGACACAGTTTTGAGTGCTGTATGCCATAGAAATGGCATTTTTGTTCTTGTAATTGAAAAGACTTGTCATGGTACTCCAGGAGTACTGCTGCTAGTTTAGGCAAATTTGAAATGCTAGTCTAAGTTGGAGATGAAGTTTTACATATTATAAAATCGATACTATGATATTAAATCTGAGTAGCCATGCTAGTCCTGATCCCAAGGTAGTACAAGCCCTGCCAAGTGGAAGGAGGGTATTTGCCGTGAGCTAAACCTCACAGAAAATCATAAAAAGTCTTTTAGGAGTACCCTCGTTTGTCTGGAAGAATATTCAGAACATGGTCATTCCTGTCCCCCCTCAGTAGTTCTGCTTTCAAGTCCCTGTATTTTACCTCAGATCATGCATTCTGCTCCCTGGTAACTGATAGGAATTTGTAACACTCACCTTAGTATGTTCACAAGGATACCAGATTCCTTGATGTTCTGTGAAAATATTCACTTTTTTCCCCCAGTCTATAACTGCTTACCGAACAAGGCCAAGTAGAAAAGTAAAATTACGATTATATTGTACTGCAGAAAAAAATCCATGTAGTTCTAAAATTTCTTTAAACAATAGGAAAGTACAAATTTCCATATAACTTCTCATCTTTATGCTGCCATTTATGAGATCTAATATTTGAGTGCAAAATGAAGTATTGGTGTATTAGTTCTTCATGAATGTCTTGAAAATTTTCTGCAGTGTTTCGTAAAGTATGCTATTTATTGTAAGTTATTCTCTACATTAAATATGTGCCAATGAGTCAGCAAACCCAAACAAAATGTCTGGGTTTTGGTCTACGGCTTACTGTAAATGATAATAAACAACAAATAACCAAACTCTGTTCAGGAACAAATGCTGAAAAGTATGTATTAAAAAATATCCCCAAGATAACAAATATTGAATGGTGTGTAGGTTGTTAACAGAAGAGAAAAATACTGAATTTTATGTAAAGCTCCGTTGGTGTTAGTCAACATTCTGTAAAATGTATTACTTTTTAAAAAGCAGAATAAATAACTAATTTTATAAAGGTATATTAAAAGCATATTTGAACTCCACAAGCTAAAATTACACTTCCTTTTTTGTTGCAGATCTGGGACATGAGTGATGATGAAACAGTCTGAAAATCAGCTGAATAAGGTGGAAGATGACCTACTTTGGACTGCAGCGCTGCCTTTTATCTGTTGTTTGACAAGTTAATGATTGCTTACCCATTCTGTCTGCTACAAATACAAACAAATATGATCCACATTTTGACATTAATATCTTCACCTTAAAAGCAGTCTGTTATGGATATAACTCTCCACATTTTTATTATGTAAATAACTAAAGCAATGTGGTTATGTTTAAACCTCGTCTTCTTTTCTTTTTTTTTTTTTCAGTTTCTAAATATGGCTTACATATAAAATATGCTGCTTAAGTAAACTTTGGTGTTTTATTTGTCCCAGTTTTTGCTTGTCGATGGACATGTCCAAGCAGCATGTCTAAATGTCTTTTTTCATCTTTCCCAGATTATTGCCCCTTTAGTTGGAATTTATTGTTAAGATTGAGAATATTCTGGTATTGGGAGTTTAAACTGCATCTTTAAAGGAGAGCAGGAGTAGGTAAGAACCTACACCTACTGCCTACACCACATTGCTTACTGCTTCCAACTACATACTTACATGACGATCGATTGTTCTTGCCTGTGTCAGTGGAGGTGTTATTCTCTGTAAAGATCTCATAATTTCATGCTATGGAAAAGAATGTGGCTTGACTTATTTTTACACAGAAAAGACCAAAATGCGTTGTTATCATGATTAGGCTCCCCCGAAGTTTAGAGAAGGCTCTGTTATATAGTAAAAATTGCTTGGGGGGGTGTATCACTGATTCAGACAAAACTTGTAGAGAAATGCTTAACTGAAATAAGAAATTGGTTCTCTAACTTTGCTGTTCTTGGATGCTGTCATGCGGTACTTTACAAGTGTTAAAAAATAGCAATTCTGATTTTCATTTTGGTTGGATTTTAAGTTTTCCAATTTCTGCAGCATCAGCAATGGCTTCAGAGATTATGGCTGAGCACAAATGGCATCTGAGAATCCTTGAGGTTTAAAGATAACTTGAGAAAAAAGGATTTGTAAAATATTGAAGTACGTTACTACAAAATTGAAAGTGAATCTATTGTTTTTTATCTTGGAATAGGTTTTAGAAGTATATTTGAAATCCCTTTTATGGCTTTATATTGTGGGGATTATGGACTAACTCACTCAGAAAAAATGCAAATCTCTTTATCTGCCAAGCAGTCTTTATTTCCCGTATATATTATGAAAATTAGTTGGTCAATCCAATTATTTTAGTTCCTCCTTTAACATAAGCTCTGAATATTTGGTGTAGATAATTTCACAGCTTATCTCTTATGCCACATCAGAAGAAGTTCTGTCAGGTCAAATTTGCCTAAAAACAAGGATATCTGCAACTGCCATATTCTGATCATAAAAGAAGATTTATTGAAACATGCTGAGGTTTGCATCAAGTGTCTAAAATGGATATTATTGCTATTTATTTTCACTATCACATTATATTTATGTGTTTTCTTAAGTAGCCTTAAGGGAATGTCATGTTTAGCTAACTCCATTGTAATGTAAAAATGTATATGAATGAAATATATTTTTTGAAAGACTAGCAATCATAGGAAACTGATCTTTTGGTGGTCAGGGAATGAACAATAAGACTGATAACATGCCATGTCCATATTAAAGCACTTTGTTAATGTACGTAATTAGTTATGAGTTCAAATGACTTCCATTTTGTTAGCCATGCCGTAGTCCGGTGGGAATCATGAACCAGTACCGGGGTATTTTAAAGGGAGTGATCTGCATTTTTATCTTTCAGAGTTGCTGACTGGGGAGTGTCTCTTTGCAGTTTTTGGTTGTCTAAAACTTGAAAACTAGACATCTTTCTGAAATCTGATAAACATTAATAATTATTTTAAATATCTGAAACTGCGTATCCTCTTAAAGTTACATTGTAGCTTTACGTTGAAATTATCTATTTAACTGCAGAAGTATACAAGATGGAAAGGTTCAAAACTCAGGGTTAATATAATGTTTCCTTACCTCTGTAATTTCAGTAACATACAACTCTCTCAGGCTGAGCTGTTTCCTGTACATATGCTTCCCAGATGTCTCTGATGTCCAGAAACACTTCAGTTTGACTTGGAATAACTTCCGTTGTCTAACTATAATGTTTTCTTTCTCCTTGCGGACCAGAATTGTTCTTATTTTGCTTTTACTCAATTTCTAGGCATTTACTGAGTGAGAAATCATGAGGGATCCTTTCAAATGAATGAATGCATTTTCAAATACTATTAACAGATAAACACATTTATTTACCAGCTTGTATGCACTTAATGGCAGGATTTCAGCACAGTCCTCAGCTCCAGTTGTTACTGTTTACTGGATGAAGCTAAACTTTACCTTTCTTCATGAAGGAGGTAGGATTTAAATTTTATTTGTCCTGCCATGACCTCCTTAGGCATCAGTGAAGAGCCCAAACTCGTACTTTCATTGTAGAACCCAACAGCTACCATGGCTTTTCAGGTATAAACCAAATCTGTTGGGAGAAGGAATTGAACAGCCTCAGAGGAACCTACTCATCTTCTTAAACTATCTAACAGAAATGTGATGGCATTATATGGCAGTGTGGGTGGGACTGTATCTCACAGGAGGAAACCATGACACTTATCACATCTGGAGACATTTAATAGTGTTAGAAGACCACAGATATCAATGGAGAGCTGTTGACATGATTTTTGTGCTTGAGTATTATAGAAACTCACGGAGTGATAGCCTCTGTTTTGCTTTCACGCTTCTACTGACTAGAATTTTTCTTCAGTGTCATGCCTTCAATGTGGTGCTGGCTGGAGTCTGGAATTTGTCACGGAGTTGTACCACATTCATGAAAGTGAGGAGCTTGACATTCTGTATGAGAGTTTTCTTCTTTAAAGCCCTCACCTGCTCTCATCCTTGCTTTCACAATCTGCTATTAAGTCCTCTTCACCTGTGTCATAGTCTGTCAACTGGGAATAAATTTCATGTAGGGCATCCCCTTTAGATCATGTGTAAATTGTCTTACGGCCATGAAAGCCAGCAGAATCATAGGCAGTAGGTGGGTCAGCCCACATGAGAAGCTATGCTGTGGAGCGTGGGGCTAGTTTGAGTCTTAAGCCTTCAACATTGGGCTCTATAAGGGAGAAAGGGCACAAATTTGAATATTACACTTAGATCCATGAAGAAAGATTCATGATGGCCCAGACAGGTTGGCTGAGAAAATCACTGAGGAATGGAACCATAGGATTTACGTTCCTAGGAAGCTGATGACTCCCAAGAACTAAAGGGCGATTCTGCTTCAGTAGAAATCAACAGCACAACACTTATTTTGGCACATCAAAGGAAACTGCAGTGATTGCTCCAGTCCTTAAAATCATTGATCTTGAAGCCTGGAAAAATACATTTCCCTTTCCTCTGTTCTGTATGGCTTTGGTATTGTGTCCTCGGAGAAGTCCAGTGACATAAACTAAAATTTCATTTTTGTCATCTTTGATATTGATACTGATATTCCACTTCGTGTATAATGTTCTTTCTAATTCTGTTTCTTTGTATAAGATTTGGCTGCTCATCTTAAGTATATGCCACATAAGTATTAGCAAAACTGAATATTTTTTCCATATACAAGCATTTTCTTTTAATTTCTCACTTGTGCTCTCATAGAAAACTTACTGAAATGGGTTTTATGTATTTCTGAACTTTTCACTGTGCACGGTAGAGTCATATCATAGCACTTTTCTCCCTCTTACTGAACAATTTCCTTCTAAGTGTATGCTGACTAGTCTAATTGGAATTGCTAATAGATTCATAGAATCATTTAGGTTGGAAAAGACCCTTAAGGTCATTGAGTCCAGCCGTAAGCCTAAGACTGCCAAGTCCACCACTAGCTACTCCATCACTGCGCTACTGTGGGACAGTGATGGACCATGAAGACTTCACCTAGCTCCCAGCTTTCCTTTGTGTGTTCTTGCTCTTTTTCAAGCCAACTCATAAAACCAGTGAGATTGCGGAGATGTGACTGAGAATAGACTTTGGTATGCAGTATTCTCATTAGTGCCAGTAGTGTGTGAAAAGATCCGTAAGCTTCTGATGCCAGCTTTTATGGTGTTGATCAAGAATGCCTTTTTCTTACAGAATCATTAAAAGCCATGACAGAATCCATGAGGATATTTTTATGTAGTTTCTCTTCAGAGTATAACCATGTCTTAAGAGTTCAAGGAGAGTCCTAACTCTGTTCTTGTGGGAATAGGAAGGATAGCTCACATTCTTTCAAAAATAAATATGTTGCAAGCTAACACATAGTCAACCTTTCTTGTCGTTCTGCCAGCTGTCCTGCAGTGCGAGCCCAGGCACCGCTCTGAGAGTGCGAACAGCCCGTCTCGCGCGTTGGTTCAGTGTTTGCTGCGCTCTAACTTTGTGTTGAGAGTACCCAAAAACTGAACAGAGCATGAACAGCTAGATGGTGGGATTTTTCCTTGCTACTTTTCCAAATTTTTGTACCCAAGTTTTTAGGGTTTTTTTTAAAAATAACAATGCAATACTTTCCTTAGAAACAAATAAGCATTTATACTCCAAAGAGAGCCATTAAAAAATTATTTGCAACATGTCTTGAGCCTGTTACCATTTTTTTTCTGAATCTTTTGACATGGCTTCATTAATTCCTTTTCTTCTTTTTTTTTTTTTAATTTTCAGTGGCGATATCATGCTCATGCACATCCTGCCGAAATGAAACCTTCCTTTAGGAGGGTGTTGTGCACCTTTTCTCTTTTAGAGGACCTGGATTAACTGTTTTGAAAGACAGAAATACCACACTAGAAGGACTTTGGACTGCCCCAGTCTGGCAATGTGTAAATTCCTAACCTATGAAAAACCTACCTACCTGTCCCATTTCAGTTCCAGCGCTCTTTCCCTTGCAGCTGCCTGGACCTTCTCCAGAACCCTAACAGTGTTTAAAAATACTGTGGCACCACACAGGTAATGCTTTAGGTTTGAAATTTATATAGACTTTCCCTCTCTATTACCACTTCAGCTATCCAGTGTAATAATTCCTAAAAAGTTCATTTCCTTTTCTGTGCAGCACTTGACAGGTTTTGAAATAAAATTCCCTAACAATTTGTTGACAGAGTTTTCTTTCTCGTTTTGCTTTTATTGATGCCCTTTCGTCCACTATCACTGACAATAGTGACTCGTTATGGTGAGCAGTGATTCATGAATGGACAGACCGCAGGACTCCTTGCTTTGTGGTAGCTCTACTCCTAGGTTGATACAGAGAGGTTAACCCTGCCTGCTTTTTTTTCTTAAACTTTTATTTAATTTTTCAGCTGTAAAATGTATGGAAATCGGATATATGTACTTGGCAAAGAATATCTATGGTTTTTATTGTCAGTTATCCTGGGTCAAAGAAACTGTTCTGTTGCTCTGACCCATTGTTTCGTTGAAGTATTGTTGGCTGTTGTTTGAAGTCATGTAGTGTTAACCAAAGTCGGCTGTGGCTTGGGCTAATTTGTAGCCACTTTTCTCTTAAGTACAGAAGCTGAAATTCAGCAATCTGTATTCTTCCCCCAGCCAGTGATTGGTGTTTTGTTCAGGTTGTAGTGAAGTCTTTGGAGTGAGTCACTTGAGGATTATTTTAACCTGGACAAGGAAATTGGCACTGTGGAAGGGAAACTGAAGCTACTCCCAAAAGAATTAGTAGCAATAAGCTTGAGTAGCAATGATGTTAAGTACCTTAAGGTATTCTGTATCTTAGGGCAGCGATTTTTTCACCTTATTTCCCAGTTCAAATGATCTCACCCCAGGGTAAGGATGCAGATGAGTACTCCAACCATATATAATTTCAAGTTCTAATTGTTGCCCTCAATAGTGGACAATATTATCTGCCTGCTGCGACTTAACCATAGCATTTTTTCACATCTGCTGGAATTATTTAGGACATTCTCTGAAAAGATTTTCAGAACCGATCAGCTGTTTGTCTGAATTTACAAATGAAATAGCATGGTTTCTTTCTGTTTAATCAGGCCAGTACTCCCTTGCCATTGTAGCTTCTTGCAGGCACTTCCTTGGACTTGGGGATAAAAAGGGGCAGTCAGGAGTTCTAAAAACAAGCGTGTTATGTTTCCTGCCTGGCATGGAGTACACACTGTCTTTCCATCTACTGTAGCAGTCTAAATGCCTGTTTCCTCTTGTTCTTTGAATACATGTTTATATAGGGCATTGATATAAAGTACAATGGACTTTGCCTCTGGAACTGAAGGTCACATGCACATGTGCATTTCATTTTAAATGCTAAAAATTTCAAATTACTTCTTAACAAAATATTTTAGTAAGCTAACAGGAAAGGACGGAAGCATACGTATAGTGTTGTACTGCTGCAAATCAAAAGCACAGTTTTAAAAAAAATTTATTCTTTGTAACTTCTCTCCTTTCCCGTACAGTTACTTTCTGTTCTTACATTCTTTGGCAGTGGATTGCTGCTTCAGTAGTCTCTGAGCATCCAAAAATTTAGGCTTGTGTGTAACTTCAGTTTGCTTTTTACCACCAGGACATTTGATTTTTGTAAGATCTCAGCAAAATGTTCCATTGTTTGTTAGTGAAATACTATTATGCACTGCATAAATAAGAAAGGAGAGATGTTGTTCTGGTTTCATTCTTAGGGAGGAGGTCAGTAGTGTTTTCCTCGATTTCTCTTTTGGTCTGATGTGTGTGCACCCTCTTAAGAAACTGCAGTTGCTTCCCTGCGAGGCAGTGCTGCAGGAGTCTGGTGCATTTGAAATGCAAGCTGGCGTCTCATTTCTGGAATGATTTTACTTTCTAAATCAAAACCAGCATGGGCTAAAACTGTGTGAAGAAATGCTGCTAAAATTATTTCCACATCATGTCAATAGGCTTGGAAGAAAGGAGAGGGCTGTGGAGGTTCCAAGTCTGGCCCACTCTGCATTTGAACTCTAGTTTTTGACAGCTAGTAAATTGGTGTCCTTCCCCCCCACTTTTTTTCTTTCCCTGTTGAATGTTTCCTTCCCACCCCCAGTGCTCGGTGCCTCACTGGTGAGGGAGGGATCTGGATGAACAAGCAAATTAATTTCTAGTGACAGATTTCTTTCAAATTAGTGTAAGAGGCGAGGAAATTTATAAAGTAGGTATGATTGTGCTTTGTCTTTATTTTCATTTTGTGCTTCAAAGTGACTTTTATACAGTAATTCTGTAGGTGTTACCACTTCCTCAGGAACCTGTGACTCAGGCAAAGTATAAATGAAATGACATCACCGGCAACTCTTGTTTGAATTGCCTGTTTCCTAAATAGGGACTGTTGGTTTTTCTTTTAATACTCGCAGCTTTGTTTTGGGGTTTCTTTGTGAGGGGGGAGGGGATGAGAGGTTTTAATTATCTAATTAGCCCTTAGTAGAGGTTCTGTTGTTATAAAGCATTCTTAATTAATTCCTGATCAGGGGGACGATGGCGGGGGGGTGGGGAGGAGGAGGAAAAGCTCTGAGCATAATTTTCCGTTATTATTTTGGAAGTAATGCAAACAAAAGAAATGTGTTTTCATACTACTGGGCAGTTTTAAAGGATCTCCCTGGCTGCACTCTGTAGTGTGTATTTGCACCGCAGGAGATTCTTGGTAGATTTCAGGGTTTCCTTTCCTGCAACTGATACTTTTCAGTGTTAATGCTATATAAATACAGGATTGAAATCGGAGGAGTCGGGGTAGTTTGGTTCTTTGAGTGTCTCCAAAGGTGGCAGGAGCAGTGGTTGGAGCAGGTAGTGGTGTGGGGGACGGGCGGCTGCAGTTCCTTCTTGGACAAAACCCCCAGTGACGTCACGGCAGGAGCTGGCTCTTAAACGAGAGCTAAAAGTAATGTCAGGAATTCTTGTCATCAAAGGAATGTGACAAGTTGGATGTCTGTCTAGGTCATTTATTCACAGTGTTCATGGACAGGCTGTAAAAGTGTTGCGTTTATTTATTATTGTCACGAGCAAAGGATCACTGTCCTTTTGTTTAAACAGTAGGAGTTTTGGAGCTCTATAGAAATTAGTGCAGCAGACTTCAGATATGTCCTTTTGGTTGTGCTCTGACTGTACGGGTTGTCACTGAGCCCGCAGTGCCATTGTGGTTGCACTTTAAAGGAAAACTCAAAGAAAGTCCATGTATTCAGGGAGGTGGTACCAGTGACTACCATAGCCAGTGGTCTTTCTTCCAATTATGTCAATCCACGTCAAACTTTGGCACTATTGAGAACCATGTAATTAAAGTTATTTTTCAGATGACACGCTAAGCCAAAGTCCTAAAACAAGGTTCTCTATCTCTTTTTGTTTTCTTTCTAATTTTTTTTCTTTTAATTTATTTCACCCTGTCTTCCTAAAGTTGCTGTGCAGCTTCCTTTGGATCCTTCGTTTTCTAAATTACCCTTTGTGCAGGGGTCATGCATGCTTTTAATGAAACACTCTTACTCAAGTTCCACCCAACAGCTATTAGAGCAATGGTTGTGTATTGTTGTTGGTACTAAGTTGGGAATGCTTTGAGATGATAGATGATATAAATGTAGTAACGTTACAATTATTTGGTCACACAGATGAAAGACAATATTCCTCTAATTAAAATGTTTACTCTTGCATGTCTCTTGCATGCAGTTAGGCACTGTCTGTGATTTTCCCTAGGGCAGTGGTTAGGAATGAGTGAGCTACACATACTGTGCCCTGTGAGCCCTGCAGGGCAGCGGCTGATGTATAGTATGGAGCTAGGTCATTGTCATCAGCTGCCCGATGTGACTAGTGCTCTCAGAAATCCTGGGGTAAGACATTGCAATTACTTGCTAACTATATTTTGTTGAACAGGAATTCAGTAGTGTTTAGCAGTCAAATATTACAAACTTAAGATAGGCTTCTTTGTAACCACACTCTGATTTGCAAGGGAGAAGCAGGGAGCAAGTCAACTGGTGTGTGTACAGCGTTCCCCTCTTGCTGGAGATACTCTAGTTTCATGTCCAACAATGATAGTATCTGTTACTTAATTTAGCTTCCTGTTGTTAGTATTTGTAAATGTCATTAAGCGATTCTGATAGATGATATCCACTGATTAAAAGTCAGCTTGGAACAGAGCATAACAACGTACCTGTTGATCTGAGATACTGGAAAAGAATGTGATTCAAATGTCATTGAGTGTCCGGAGGGGGCTGACACTCATGCCACGAGGACATGCAGCAGAACGTTGCTTCAGAATATGACCAAATTACTGTTTTTAAATTATTTTGTTGCTATTATAGTAGGTGATTATGGCTTCAAAAATTTTCTAAGCCAAAATGTTATGTTCCAGCTTTCACAGGTTTGGGATTAATGTAATGAATTACTGTGATTTTTAAAAACACTGCTTATTTAAAGCAACTTTGTCCTCTCCATAATAGTCATAGTCATGGGAAGATGGATTGAGGCAGAACACATGGGCTGTACCACAGAGCTCCAGCGAAGCCAAAGAAAGTCACATCATCTCTGCCTCCCATCCATTGCCTGAGCTTTTTTGGTAGAGTTGCTTTTGCTGAGTAAGTGCCTAGTACAGCAAGACCAATCTTGACTGAGTCAGCTAGGCAGTAGAAAAGCACAAGTATTAGAGATGATACAGGTGTATCTTATCTCTAATATTGTCTATTAATGCCTTTTAATTTGATCAGTTTGGACAAGGAGTTCAGAAGCGGTTAGTGAAAGGAATTTGCCTCAATTTTTGGATGCTCTGAGCCAGACTTTGCTGAGGTCTTAAACTGGGTTTTGGAATTCTAAAAGGAGTCTGATTTCAAATGTAAAGACAATCCTACATTAAGCATGTATTTTAAAAACTTTATGTGTGTAAAAGAGGATTAAATAAATCTGTTGTTAAGTTTTAAATGCTTGCTGTTTCAGTTTTGCTCTTTCTTGCGTGCGTGTACTGGAAAATGCGCTCACCAGGATGAGCGTTATGTTTTGTGTAACAAATCAGCTAAAATAGTGAGGAGTCACAGAAGAGCTTTGTTACTCTTGTGGAAAAGAAATACAGAAAAGGAAAAAGTTAGTTGAGTGCACATTTTTAAAACGGGTTTCTGGTTTTGAGGCTTGTGTTGTTTGTTACCAATCTGACTGCTAGAAGTGTAACTGTTTGTTTCACAGTAAATGCTTGCTGCTCCCAGAGGGGTTCAAATGCCCAGTAAGCTTGGGTTGTTAGCACAGTTGGAAATCAAGGTAATATAATTTAGCAATCCAGTCTGAAAGTGGCGAGAAATAACATCGGTTGTGTTCTCCAAGGCCTGCACTGCCATTTAAATTTTCTGTCCCCTAGAATTAAAGGTTTGGATTCATTTGCAAAAGGAAGGTGTGCGTTTACTTTGGTAATGAAACAGAAGAATTAAGAAGCAAGAAGCAAGTAAGAATTGGACTTTGGGGTTGTTTTTTTTAATTTTCTTAATTAACAAATGTTTCTTAATCAGTTCTGACCATATATTATAAATGTACTCCAGAGGAGAAAAAAACTACTTCTGTCCATTTCCTGAGTGAAATACAGAGAACTTTCATGAACCAAGTACAAGGTGTAAATAAGTTGCCATGACCTGTAATTTGTTGGACTATATAGTGGTGTTAGTGACATTTTTGTGTTTTACTGAACTTCCACAGTGTAGTCATTGGCTGGTTTCCCCAGTTAATCTTTTCACAGAAAAAGTACAAAACTTCAATTATGAGAGAAGAGCAAATAAAGTGAAATCCTTTGAAATCATTGCCCACTGCCCCAAATCTCTGTTGTAACGAAGCCCCAGTAATTCTTTTGTCCTACCATGCTAATATTTTCTTTTCTTCCCCTGTTTCCATTCTAGATGGGAGATATGAAGGGGCAGAAGAAAAGCAGTAGTGCCAGAAGAAGGGGAACCTGGAAGAGAGCCAGGAAAGACAGCTATAAAGAGACTGGCTTCCTGCTTGAGGCTTTAGGAGCAACGGATCAAGGATGCCCCAGTTTGGGAGCTTTCCCATCAGAGGTATTTTCATTGGCTTTGAGCAGCTTACATTCCTCCTACAAGCTTCAGTCCATTTCCTTGGCTACTGACAGGTCTTAGCACATCCCTTTTTCTGGTCAGGGTATGTCTATCTATGGGAAGCTCTCCTGAGGCTTAGCATCAATTTTCTTCTATTTTGGGGCTTCTTCTTGGGTTGCTCTAGCTATAAGGTTTCAAAGGATCAGAGGGAGTGTAGGTTAGCCAGCCAGCTTTCTACTTCTCCCTTTCACTCTGTTACAGAAATTAAGTGCTACTTCTCTTTTGTCACCCAACTTTTCTAGTGCTCTCAGGAAGGAGAGGAACATTCTTATTTTGTGCCTACAGAGGAATTAGACCAATATACTTGCTTAAGCAGACTTCTCACCCACAAACAAAAAAAAGTATATATGGAAGCTTCATGATGTGATCCTGTACCTTCATGAACGTTCCCAGCGCTCCCTAAACGCCATCCTATGTGGCAGTTCTTGAAGTGTTTTGGTTTGAGGTTATAGCATAGCTGATTCCCACATCAGGGCTGCAAAGCTAAGCATTGGAAGTTTCCTGAGGAGACAATCTTTGCTTTTCATCAGTCTGACTAGATCAGTAGATGATAGCTTTCTCAACTCTCAGAATGTTGTTGCTGGTCTTCCAACACTGGGGTTTTTTTGTTTTGTGTTCCTTCAATTCCCAAGAATCTGTTTTGTTTTTTCTTTAATTTAAAAATGAACATCTGGTTTGTGGCTGTGTAGAAAGACTTGAAAATGTGAAGCTAAATGGCTCAAGAACAGAATTAATTCCAAATGTAATTATTTATAACAACCTGATTTTAATTTTGCTTCTGAAAAACGCAAGGGAAGTATTTTCTCATACAGTGATTTCAGTGAGTTCTGTGAACACGAAACACAGCTGTGGTGAGCTATCAGTGTTACTGCCTTACCACCTTACACGTAAGTTATAACCAACGTAACTGCATGGCCAGAAAGCTTTCTAGTCACTGAAACACTTTGATAGTGTTCTGTTCATTATGCCTTGGTATCTGCGGGACAAACAGCTGACAAATTAGTTGAGATCTGTGCAAGCAGTATAAAAGCAATGGTCTCTATCCTTTCCTTATAAAAGGCAGAAAACCACTTTTTGAATGGCTCTGGAATAGTGTAAAGAAGTCCTGAAGTCCAAATCCTGTTGATTCTCTAGTAGCAAGATCACATATTTGGCAGCTATGATGCTTTATTTCCTCTGTATACCAGCATTAGACGTTACATTCTGGGCAGCTGATCAAATTGGATACACTCGGTTTTCTTTTTGTTGAGCTCTGGAAATCAGCATTCTGAGTATAGATTTCTACGCTATTAAAAGCTCAAGGGAAGAACTTACTTTATAATTTAGAAAAAGTCAGTTCAAAGAACTATCTGTGCAGTTGCAGATTTTGGAGCCTTGGGTGGATTTTACTTGTGGCACTTATACTTTAAGTTACTAGAGTAACTTACACTGGCAAGTTACTCTAGTTCTGCGCCAGCCACCAGGCACTTCACGCCAAGTTCCTATGGCTTCGCAGAACCCCAGGGGTGGTGTGAGAGCACTGTGGGATTGGGGCGGGTGGAGGGGAGGGAAGGGTCTAGCGGAAGGTGCAAAGAGAGGAGGGCGCAAAGGGGATTGATGTGTGAGCTAGATGTAGATGTGCTGGTAAAATTAGCGCTTCTCTTAGGGGAAAATGCACAAAAGTTGCTCCAGGAGTGTGTCACAGATGGACTGATGGAGAGGAGGTGGGATCTGTCATGGGGCAACTGTTAAAAGGAGGGAACTTTTCATATAAATAAGCGAATATTTCTTCTTGCCTTCATTAGCTTCTCTTTCTTTAATGATGTATTGTGGGTGGATCTGCTGTTGACTTTAATCCTCAGCCTTTGCCCAGGCATTTTTCACATTTCCTGTGAGAACTGGTAGGACCAAAACGGCATCCAGAGTTCAGCTATAACAGGGCAGAGCAAGAGGAGAATCCCACACTCCCCTTTCCTGTCTTTCCAAGCAGAAATTGTTTATTTGTTGGATTAATCACTAAAGTTACAGGCATGTCAGCAAAGTCACAATTTGATTTTTTTTTTACTGCTGATTTTGCATCATCCTGAAAGGTCATAGCTAGACTCACATTACAGACTGCATCTGTAAGACTGGCAACAACAAAAGCGTTATTTTTTTTGTGAGGAAATCTGTTCTTGCCACGCAGATCTTTAAAACAAGAGCCCTAGAATCCCACCACGTTCTGTGTCGTGGTGGCTTTGCAGGACTTGGGTTTTTCTTCATTTCCCCACCTGAAAACTCAGCATTTGAGCTGATGACGTGACATTGTATAGACTAGGGAAGCTGAAGGCTAAATTAGCAAATACATGAAACGACAGAGGAGTGGTTCAAAACAAAGATCTCTGATATAGTATGTTTTAGACAACCCCTATAATGCAGTCTTTAAAAGTTGAAGTACGTTTTACATGTATGTGGTTGATCATTCTGAACCCTGTTCTTAGCCTATATTCAGACAGCCGTGTCTTTATTGCAATAAGGAGAATGTCTTGCGTACTCTTATTTTCCCCTGGACTAGCTAATTGTGCTGTCCTGATGTATCATCAAGGCTTTCTTAAAGCAAAAGGTAAATTATGTACGTAATGTACGCCTGTGTTTCAGGGGACAAAATGAGAATATTGTTTACTTTTGAAGAAATAGGTTTACTGGTTTCAGTTATTACTTAATTGGCCCTGCAGGTTAAGAAATTACTTATTTTAATCTTGATTTTCATATTCCTGAGGGAGGTATGAGAGCCACTGGGAAGGAGAGACTTACAAACAAGCGACAAAAGCTTACTGTTAAGATCAAAAAGACCTTCACAACAGAGGATGATTTTTCTTTATTTTTCGCAACTCTGAATAATGAGAAGAAGTGATCATCATCTCCGATTAGGTATCTGCTCCAGTTAATTTCTTTCCAGAATTTCCCTTGGTAGGGGAAGTCAGACTGTGGCAGAAGGTTTCCACCTGGGGTCATGCTCCAGTTGGTACTCACCTTTGAAAGCAGCTTGCTTGCTCCAGGTTGTTGGCACTGTGAAGAGATGGCTGGTGAAGCTGGCTGGCACCTCCGGGTGGGAGCAAGGGGGCTCCTGTGTGTCCCTTGGCGGCGGCCTCCCCGCAGGCAGCCACAGCTCCATCGAGGGAGTGACCCGAGAGTAACGGGAGCTGCGGCGGCTCCACGTCCCTCCGGCGAGGTGGGGAGCTGGGGGATACCGGTGACGCCTTGTATGTCAGGAGTGCCAAGAGGCCAGACCTGCGGTTCTGTTACCGTGGTTTTGTTTTCAGGATAGATGTGTTTTTATCAGCATATTAAACAGAACAACAAGCTCTAGCAGCCAGAACAATGTCAGTAACTGTTAATGCCATGAGAAAACGTTTGCTGAATAAAAGTAACATCAAGTTAAATAAAGGTATGTTGGTGAAAATAAGAGAAAAGGACTTTGCTGCTGCTGTAAACCCCACGACAATGCTGTATTAGCTGTGGTACTGTTTGAATACATGCATTTTCATCTGAAGAAGTTAATAGTCTAAAATATTCTGTCACCTTAGCAGGAGCCCAAGAACCTGTCACTTAGAAGGAAAAGGAAAGGCCCTTGCTTTAATCTCCAAGTATTGTTAGTTCTTTCCATTATTTTCATCACCACTTCCCCCTCCAAAAAAAAAAGGTTTAGAATACTACAGTGGATTGCTGAAGAGCAAAGGTTTGGTTTTAGCCTGAGAACTTTTTTTTTTAAAAAACTAGTTCAAGTTTCTTTTTCATCTGAAAGCAAAAAAAATCCTGCATTTCTTATACTTTAACTAACTAGAACTAATATAATTGCAGTGGTATATCGTGTGATTATTTTAACACACAAGCCACATGTCATTAAATACAACTAGACCCACATTATTTTAATATTTCAGGAAGCAGGAGATTTGAGCTTTGTGTTTTTCTGGATTAAAAAAGTAACATTGATTTCACCATGAATAGCAGGACACTATCAGAAGTATTCTGTGTGCATAGTATTTGCCCAAACTGAGTAAACAGTTTTAAGATAAGCAGCTTTTTGACTATTTAATGTAGCAGGCATGTGGCTGACACAGCTTCATGTTGACAGATGCCTTTGTGTCTGTCTTTGTGATGGAGAGAAGACAGATGTTCTCCTTGGCATTCAAGAAAGCTGCTGCTTAGCAAAATAAAATGTAAAATTAGAATGAACAGTGCAACAGTGAACAGTGTAACTGGCTAGCCTTCAAGTAAAAAAGATTGAAACAGTCTTATGTGAATGTAATGAAGTGTGTTCTTACTGGAAGTCAGTAACTGCTTTGTCATGATTTAAAAGTAGCCTATAGAAAAAGAAATTCTGTTGTTTCCAACTCTGTTAAAATATAAATGCATGTCAGTCTGAATATCCATGTATGACTAATCCCATGCCAACCATTCTTAACAGAGAGGCATGTCAATCGGGTATAAATGCTTAAGTGATACAGCAATTAGCAGCTATAAAAACCCCTAAGTTAGCGCATTGTTGTCTGATGAATTGGGCTCCTGATTGTGTCACAAAGGAAAATATGAGAATTTCCTATTTAATGATCCTTAGGGATGCTGTTGTCAGATGAGGATGGAGGCGGCCTTCAGCATGACATTGTCCACTTCTAGCACCGGAGGGAGGAGCAGCACAGGAGGAGCTTGTGCCGGGAGCGCTCCGGGAGGCACCGGGCCCGCTGTGTCGCTCCTCAGGGGGGTACATGGGTCTCATTCAAAGGGACCTATCTGGAGAGCTGCTGCTCTTGTTTCTCTTTGAGATGAGCCCAGTGGAGCATCTGGTTCCCTTCATGAATGCTCCCAGGCTGGTCCAGTGAGAGCTGCTGGTCTCTTAAGTCAGTGTTTACTGGTGTGGCAGTTCCTGAGGAGAGGGAAAATCCTGGGAGTGAAGTTCAGGACTATGGAGCATGTCCACAAAGAGGCCAAGTGCGTTGCCCAGGATGGTGACAGTTCCCTGTCTCCGCCCGGGAGGGTGCGCAGAGGCCCCCTCGCACACCAGCACAGTAGTTGGGGCTCTGCTCTGCTCACAGGAACGTGCCTTTGTATAGTTGTGGGTTTCTGTAAAGGTGAAGGTCAGATTTGCTGAGCAGAATTAAGCAGGAAAATGTGACACTTTTCTGCAAATAAAAATCAAACCTGATGCCAAGCTCAGCAGTTAGTCTAGAGTAAACATAGACAAACAGTGAGGAAGTGCATCACCTGATAGAGTTGTTTTGCGGAAGACTGAGGAATTCAAACTGTAGTTTTGAACTAAAAGCTCCAGAGCTCCATGGAAGATTCCCAGCTTCCACAAGGTGCTCCTTCTACCATTTCTGTCAGATAAAATGTACCAGGACCAGATTTCTCCTTAGAGTTTTAATTAAAAATAAAGTTTAGTTTATTGTCTTGCAATTTAATCACTGTTTTTGCAAGGTCCGTTCTACACCAGAGTTGGTCTTCTTCTGCAGCTTGCTTTCAGCCTGTGTTCAGTTTGTCTAAACTATTAAATGTCTCTGAGAAAATCTGAAATCAGAGAACTGGAGAAAGAAGTGGTGCCTGTGGCTTTAGATCAAGGATGAAATGACTTGCTCTCCCCTTGCCTTTTCTACAGAAACAGCTGGTTAACAACAGCGCCTCCCTGGGACAGCGGCTGGGCAGGATTAGGCTTGAATGCTCCCATGAACGTTGCTCCACTCAAGAAGGTTTTACAGCTGAAGGCTGAGCACCCGTGGAGGGGCACGTCCTGAAGTGGCTGTGTTCCTGGTTTTGCCGTACATGCAGAGGTCAGTAACATTTACCCAAGTCTGCTGGTCTCCTTCAAGGCTTGTGCCCTGCTGATGGAGAAGCAAACACGTGTGTTTCTTAAATGTCACTCCTGGTGAGGAGCGCTGCCTCCCTGAGCCCCCCAGCACCTCTCTGGGGTGTGGGAAGCTGTAGAAAAGCCTCTACCAGAGGAGGTGACCGTACTCCTGAGACAGAGCGCGCACTCTGAGCTCTCCCTTGTGCACCTCTGCAGACACATAGTGCTGTTGCCTTGTGTGCTGTGACAGGAGAGCACCCAGGGAAAACAGCAGAGCTTTGTCAGAAGAACAAGGCAGCTGCTGTGGAGCTAGATGTAACTGCAGTTTAAAAATAAGCAATTAAATTATCTATCTTGGCTCTCTTATACCCAAGAAGTGCACTTGAGAGAGCTGTTCCACAGAGAGGGGCAGAATGTTCCCATTGACAGAGAGGTTACAAAATTATTAAATTGGTGTATTTTAGTTATTAAATTGGTATATATTCTGTCATAGGCCCTTCAGGGATAAAGTGTGCTTCAACCCACAACATAATCCAGCTGTGCGGTAGCTGTCTGCTCAGGGAGGAGAGCTGCAGACACTGTGTAACGTACTTGGAGCTGTACCCGTGCCAGATGAAATGGAAGCTCCTGCCTATCAGGAAGATGCAGACCGGTGTCTTATTTCGCTGTTCCTCAAGAAGGATCTAAAGATAGTGGTGAACGTTCCCCTCAGCCAAGCGTGAGTGTGCCAGCTCGGGTGAGTAGAGCTCTTGCACAAATAACATTTGAAGTACTAGTGCTGCGCTTTGCCAGGGTACCGCGCGGAGCCGCGGAGGGACGGGCAGGGTGCCCGGGGGCCGCAGAGGGCTCCACTCGCAGCCGTCGTAACGCCAGCCCTTGGTACAGCGCGAGCAGCGAGTGTCCAACTCGCTCTGCTGTTGCATGAAGGCTTCTGGGTGAGGCTGAAAGACAATTTTACATCTTTTCTCTGTTGAGTGACTTGGCCTCCTGGGAACAGCTGTATCAGTGCCCGGCACCCCGGGAGCACTCAGCCTGGCTGCAGCGACAGTTCAGCTGCTGCTCGTGAAGCAGCTTCTGGACTGGTGCAGTTACAGCCCCAGCGATCTCCGATGGGGAACTGGTTACGATTTTGAGTTTTGTGCATGTGTCGGGTTTAAAGCCTCGCGGTTCCGTTATGCTCCGCAGCGGTGGAGCTGCTTTATGAGCACAGAATCACAGAATCGTCTAGGTTGGAAAAGACCTTGAAGATCATCCAGTCCAACCATTAGCCTAACATTGACAGTTCTCAACTGCACCATATCCCTCAGCGCTATGTCAACCCAACTCTTAAACACCTCCAGGGATGGGGACTCCACCACCTCCCTGGGCAGCCCATTCCAACGCCTGACTACCTGTAAAGAAATGCTTCCTAATATCTAGTCTAAACCTTCCCTGGCGCAACTTGAGGCCCTTACCTCTTGTCCTATCGCTTGTCACTTGGTTGAAGAGACTCATCCCCAGCTCTCTGCACCCTCCTTTCAGGTAGTTGTAGAGGGCGATGAGGTCTCCCCTCAGCCTCCTCTTCTCCAGACTAAACCACTCCAGTTCCCTCAGGTTTCCTCTGCGGTTCCCGTGCGAGCTCCCTTCAGCCCATCTGGGCGAGCACAGTCTGCTGGGGAGGTTCAGTGGCCATCTACCAGCAACGCCCTTAGTCCAGGCTTAGCAAGCACGCAGACTTACCACCCGTGCCCCTCTACACAGCTCTGTACTCCCACAGCACTGCTGCTGCATCAATCACAGTCTATCCAGCCTCTATATTTGCCTGTAAAGTTCATTTTCACAACTGGGGTGGTTTAGTCTGGAGAAGAGGAGGCTGAGGGGAGACCTCATTGCCCTCTACAGCTACCTGAAAGGAGGATGCAGAGAGCTGGGGATGAGCCTCTTTAACCATGTAATGAGTGATAGGACAAGAGGGAATGGCCTCAAGTTGCGCCAGGGAAGGTTTAGACTGGATAGTAGGAAGCATTTCTTTACAGAATGACTAGTCAGGCGTTGGAATGGGCTGCCCAGGGAGGTGGTGGAGTCCCCATCCCTGGAGGTGTTCAAGAGGCGGGTTGACATAGCACTTAGGCATATGGTGTAGTTGGGATCTGCCAGTGCTGGGTTGACAGTTGGACTGGATGATCTTCAAGGCCTCTTCCAACCTGGATGATTCTGTGATTCTGTGAACTGAGGCAGCTTGAAATACATAGAAACTGTATTCAGGAGAGGTCCCTCACTGAACTAGGCAAAGATCTGAACTCTAATCCCTAGTAGAGTTGTGATGTCAGGCCTGTTTTTTAGAATTAAAATTCTGGTTTGAAGTAAATTAGCAAAAATAACGTGTGTGTGCACGTAGGGTGAGGTTCCAAACATGTAGCTGAAAGTTGCCTTTCACTTAGCTCACAGAAAAAGATAAGCCATTACAAATTGTGTAGGGCTTAATCATATGAAATGTGTGTGTGCGGTTCACTTCTTCTAAACCATGGTACTATACCCTTTTGTGCAAAATTACTGCTTGCTGCTAATTAGAAAAATCATGTGGTAGGGAAAAAATTACTGTATTTTTTTCCTTTTGCCATGGAGAAAACAGAACCCTCTCTAAGCTACTGACCTGAGAAACAGCAATGCTGCCTGTCCTGACTCAGGTAGTCCCCGAATGTTGATGTAGGGATGACTTTTTCCTAAAAGGAAACCCGCTCGCTTCAGAAAGCAGCCCGAGAGGCTTTGAGGCGTGTGGCAGTTGGCCTCCCTCCCAACAGCCCTTGAAGCGTGGATTTAGGCTTCTTTCCACGCGTATTTAGAGGGATGTTTTTCAGATGTGTTAAACTCATCGTTCTTGCTGTGTTCTCATGGAATCTCCCACCCCCTGAGCAGAGCCATTTGCACACGCATGGGCACGCCGACCTTTGTGTTCAAACCATTCAGGCACTTCTAACACACCAGTAACTTTGTGTCTCGGTATTTTTAGGGGTTCCTTTTTTAATTTTGGAGACGCCTCTACTACACTCGGTGTTGAAACTCCTCTGAAGGCTCTTGCCTGGTTCACGGAACTTTCTGAAAATCAGGTAATTAGAACCCTTGCTTTTAAGGATTAACCGTCTCCGGTCAAATGAGTGATTGATCCCCTATGGAAAATCCCAAAGCACAAGACCACGGGCGCCTGCATTTGAAGCACAGCTGTTGTCTTTAGGGAATAACTTCTGTTCTCTAGATAAAACTTGAAGAAGTTGAGGGGCTAAACAAAATGGGAGAAAATGAAGACCTTGGTCTTTTCAGGAAGAGCGCGGACAGGCCTTTTCCCAGCGGTCAGTGTTGAGGAGCTGGTGAGCTCTGCGAGGGCGGCCTCGGCCCCACGGGGTGAGCGGTGCTGGGCGGGGGCACTTCTGTCCACCTCTGGTGCAAGAGGTTCCCGGCGCAGCTGTACAGGCTGGTTCTTCACAAACGCCTGAACTTGTCGGGAACCCCCCCAAATGCCAGCCCAGCCCCTTCTACAGGGTGACAGTTCTAAAGGCGCCGGGTTTCCCCCCAGGGAGAACACGACAGGAACAGCCCTTTGCTTCTGCCTCCAGCTCCCGGAGAACAGACACTGAGTTCCTCTCTCTCCCGAGCAATACAGAAGAGTACGGACACGCCTCTGATTTAAGAGCACTTTATTGTTCTTTAAGGCTACTTTTAAGTACAAAAAAAAAAAAAAGATGGCCTGCCAAACCTTTTTTTTTTCCAGGTGAAACAAGGCCACAAAAGAATGGTATATTACAGATTTACAAACACAGAGAGAATCTTTCAAACTGAACTGTAGATAACCTGGCTCTGTGAAGAAACTTCACCACGTCTCGTGATGGTGAGTTCAGTTTAGTTTCCTTCCACCTCCCCCCAACCCTTTGGCTTTCATGACATTATTGTGTCTAACATATGTTTTACTGGACATATCACATTAAATCTTTATTGCCCTCAAATCCATTTACCTATCTCAGATAAGTAAATGTAACCTTGTAAAACAGCTATTATTGAAAATATTAGCTTTAAAAACATTATCTTATTTGTGTTTACAAAGAAATATAGGAGTCACATTTTCCACAGAGTCCATCTACAGTATTAGTATTTTACTGTTATAACGCTCAGTAGCCTGTAGCAATAACAAACTAGTGGCTATTAATGCTAATGCAGTGTTCTCATAGAATAACTGTGTTCCTGCACTTTTACTGTATTACAGACAAATCTACAACAAAAAAAAAGATCAACTTTTTTCTCCAAACAAAAAAAATGAATGATTACAATAAAGGAAAGGGAAAAATTAAATAGCTACATATCATTAACAAATTAATTGTTCCTCAAAAAATACCTACAAATTTCTCTGTACATTCTTTACGCACAGCGTAACGATGGTCTTAAAGTTACCTATATAAAAAAGTGTTCTTTTAACAATCTTCCTACAGAGAGTAGGGTACTGAATGCCAAAGCGAGTAAGCGTTGACTACCCAGTAAGATGGTAGTGAAATGTGTAAAACTGGGGGCTTAGGTGTTGGTTTTTTTAAATTTTTTAAAGAAAATTGAGCAGCCACCTTCTCAACAAGAGTAAGAGCCAATCTCCCGATCTCTTTCTACCCTGCACCTTTTCCAAATTAAATAGCTTAACTTTAAAAAAAAAAAAAAAAAAACAAAAAACAAAAAACCAAAAAAAACCCAAACATAAAATAAAAGCCACAATGGACCCAATACTGTAACATAGTCCATAATACATCACGTGTAGTTCATCTTCCAACTAGTTCTACCTTTCTACACTGAACCAATCATTTCAGGTAACCCAGTATAAAAAAAAGCCCTAGTTGCAACTGTACTGGGAAGATGGAATGTATGGGGGAGAGCAGTTACACTTAACAAGAAGAAGAGAAGCTCGTAGTACTAGCACAGCTGTGGTTTCATGCCTGCCTCTATTGCCTAATTTCTAGTTAGTAGCTATTAATATAGCAAATGATAATAAATGCAGTAATACCTGTATAAAGTTTTCTAATGGAGGAATGTATGCTGCAACTTGGCATAGGTTTATGAATAAGCTTAAAAAAATTAAAGATCATATTTCACAAACTGTAACAATCTGTTGTCCAGCCAAGATACGTAACGGTAGCAGTTCCTGCAGCTAGTTAAAGGTGGATTACACAGACTTAGTTTTAGGAAGCAAATTCCTGTTAAGCAGACAGTGCTGCAGACAGAAACAATTACTCAGTCATGCGCAAAGCTATAGCATCCTGTACCACGCATCGTGTGTCTCTAAACTGCGTCACTTGAGGCCTGTCCTGAGGCTGTCCTCTTTTGCTGGCTGCTACTAAAGTGAATATCAAATACAAATATCATAGAGTACAACTGTACCAGCAGTAAGTATATCTAGGATTGTTACTGACAAAAATAAACTAACTTTGAAGAAAAGCTAATAAGTATTATGATTCTTACTGTCTATACATTAATAGATACCAGCTATTTTTCATAAAACATGCATCGTTAAGCACTATTGAACCCTCCAACCTCAGCTCTATTCTAACAAACTGCAGTGTTTAGGAAAAAATGCCCGTGTTCTGTAAATTATGCAGTCCAGTTGCAAGCACTAAGCACCTGAAATCTAAAGAGAGAAAGACCTATAACCTGTATGAGACTTCCCCTTCCAAAGCTGTTTTGCCTTAAGAAAAATCAAACTGATAGAAATGTCATCCTTAAACCCTTTTTTCAGCAGTTTGCCCTCAAAATATTAGCATCTTCCGGAAAGTTGCTATGCAACTTCAGTCCTCCTCCAATAGTGCAAATCATACATGACAGTTCTTTTCAAGTATATACATACAAAATTACTTCACAGAGGGAAAAAAAAAAAAAAAAAAAAAAGCAATGTAAGCAAACCAGACAAATTCTAGTCTCAAGAAGCTAGTAAAAGCAAAAAGCATTTGGGTCAACCAACTACGTGTAATGGCTTTTGTGGATTAGCGTGCATTATTTTTTTTAAGGGGCAGCAGATTTGCATCAGAGGTTTCTTTGGTAATTGAGGCAGGAAAAAAGGATGCTACATCGTATGAATCTTTATGAAATAGTTCCTGCTATCGTCTTTAAGGGCACCCTTTTACAAATAAAAAGTGAGTACACAAAAACATGTGTTGAAAACTAACCTCCCCTCCCCCAACACTATTTTAAGCACTGTTCAAAGCTCAGTCAAACCATGCAAATTCACAAACGCAACGGTCCTCTCTTCATGAGACCACAGAGGGCGAGTGATTATGATTGACCATGTGAGAGGAAGGGGAAGACTGGCCCCGCCGCGAAGCAGACTCGGGGCTGCTGGAGACTCCGTCCTTCGCGGCTTTAATCTGAAGCCATGTATCCCCGAGTGCTTTGGCAAAGTGGTCATCGACTGATCCCGTGATGGACACCGAGTTTGCCACTGGCTCAGGCTCCTTGTAATTCTTGCCAAGGCTTCGGCGGAAGTGCTCTTCCACCACCGGGTCACAGGCAGTGGTAGCTGCAGGGGGAAAGGAGGCAGAAGATGTGTTACGTCAGCGCGGAGTCCTGGCACCAAGCACTGGATTCACAACCCCTATCTCCCCCCCGCTCCCCTTTCCTATCCATCTCAGCAAAGCAGGAATTCTTTACATCCTTCTAGAACTGCTAGTGGGGAAGATGATGGGAGCAGTTAAGATGAAAAGAAAGTAATAGATGGAGTTAAATATTTTTGCATTTCTGTGACCTGCAACAGGGAGGCATTTTATACATCATTATCGTTCTCCCTCAGGCTACAGCTCCAGCTCTGACTCTGTGGAAACCCTCTCCCAGAACAATCACACAGAACTATTTAGGCTTAGACAGAATTAAAGAGGGAAACGATTCTTTAAAATCAGCTCCCAAGCCTGCTGCTACCAGGTGTGAGGAGACCTCATTCTAAATTACAGCATGCCAAAAGCTGATTTCAGGGCTTCATCCTACTTCACATGTGCTAGGAGCCAGTCAGAAAACTCAATGAATCATTACCTCTGCATTAGGTACTACAAGCATTAAAATGGTGTAACGCTACTACAAGAGGAATGAAGAACCTTAAAAGACTGGGTTTGAGCAATACTGGTAGTAATTCCTCAGACCAAATACGAGAGTTGCAGTTTTACAATTTAGAAACAATACATGTGTGTCTAAACGAAACAAATTTTGCAAAAAACCCTCAAAACTGTGGGATCCGTGACATTGTCCTTCATGCTACAGAAAGGCTTGATTGAGCCTAAAGTAAATGTGAGCGTCACACACAAAGTGACAAGAGATAAATCTTTTCAAATACGTTTACCACGATTCCAAAGCCTGTGTAAATAGAGCCGGGGTCTCAATGAAGCAGCTCGCCTTAGACAAGCAACTGCAGTTTTCTAGAAAACTTGTAACATCTTAGATCCCTAACTACTGATTTCTCTGAGTGTAATATATCCTCCAAGGTCTTGCTTCAGCTGCTAATTCTAGTTTTCAACAATACTACTATGGACTTTTAGGTTCCTGCCTAGGTCACAGTGGTGGTGTTACACTGACACGTCTGGCTGATGAAGCCTCGCTGCCCTGAGCTTTTGGAAATGCTGTGTGTTAGAGCTACGCATCAGCAGGTATGTGACTTGAAAAGAAAGGGTTGTGTTTTCCCCTGGTTGCACAGAGGGAAAGTGAAGAGAAACATCCCAAGGCTCCCCAGCCAGTACTGCATGAAAAGATTTCATGGAAAGTACTAATCGCACAGAAGGTAGAAAGCTAAAGCTCCCTGCTTGGGTTGCTATAGCAACAGGCAGCCAAAGCTTTTTGTGTTACTCTCCACCTTTCTCTGCGTGGATATGTACTTTGGAAGAGTATTTGTATCTGCAGGAAGAGATTTTTGTGACTGCAGCTGAATCATAAAAGTCTACTGGCTACTGTAAGACTGGGGAAACTACAGCTCCTAAAATAAGAGCATGGTTGGATCTGCTGGCCCTGTCTGCTGTTTGTCAGTTAGACTAAAATAAACATGATGACTTACTCGTCTGTGTGGGGTGTTTGTTTTTTTTTTTAAAGAAGCTTTTCAAAACAAGAAAAAAGAACGTCTCTCTCTCCCTAATTCTGAGCTGGTACTTTCTACTGTGGCATAGGATTGATGGTTAGAACCACCGCAGAGGGGACCCGTGCTAGCGTGTCTCTGGGTGCACAGGATACAAAGAGGTGTCGATTGTTTCACCACTCCTGTTCATGCATCGGTGCCTACACAGTGAAGGTTAGCGAGATGGGTTTGTTCTCCTCAGGTTCTAATCGGGCAGTTCAGAGTGCGGGCATGTAACTTACTGCTGGAGGGTCTTCTGTAGGCAGGCACGGCTGAACCGCAGCCGCTGTGAGCGATGGGGCAGTGAGAGAGGTTGCAGTTCCGGTTGTTGGCAGAAGCGCAGGTGATTACGGATGGACGGTTCTAATGCGCAAGAGAAGAGACAACTGTCACTCACCACGGCCACCAGGCAAAGCCCCGCTCGCAGAGCTTCCCTGCAGCATCACTTGAGATGGACAAACACTGAACCGAATCCCACAGTGAAATAACCCGTGAGCTATCCAATCCAGTAAGGCATATTAAACCCCAAAATGTTCAGCTATTATTTCTTTGTCTTGATTAAAAAAACCCCCACATTGCATTTCCATAATGCTTCTTAGTTATTTAAAGTGGCAAGCAGCCATATGGAAAAAGAGCAGTATAAAAGCAAATCATTAAAACCATTAAAGTGATTTTACAGTGACTGTTTCAACTTCGCAGACATTACATATGCAGAACTAAATGTCAACACATTAAATACTTGTTTCGTTCTACGGCCACATGTCCTTGTGATTCCAGGACTCAGAAGGGCTTTACGAATTTTACAGGTATTTGTCTTCTTAGTGCTAATCAAGTTTTAATGTTATCCTTTTTCATTCCGAAGTTCAGTTCTCCTAGCCTGACTAATTCTGTACTTCAGCCACACAACAATTAGCCCATAAGATGTAAAATCTGAAGAGCTCCTGAGCCAGTCCTGACCGCAAGTACCTTCCTGTGGTAATGAATCTGCCTTTCTACCACTACTTAATAAACATCATCCTTTTTCTCAACACCTGCAAA